>NC_084800.1:50839150-51145936 GCF_963169125.1 Humulus lupulus | reverse complement strand
AATCACCTAATTACTCAGAAATTGGTTCACATGCACATTTAATACACCTAAGCATGCATATTATCATTTAATAACATAATAAATCAATTATGGCCCTCCCGGCCTCCTAATCAAGGTCCTAAACCTTATTAGGAAATTTGGGGCATTACAACTATCCCTTCCTTACAGAAATTTCGTCCTCGAAATTTAATAGAACAGCTCAGAATAAGAATTCCACACAATTAATTCCAGTTTCCCAGGTCATTCCTTTGATCTCACTGTTTCTGTAACATACCTTAACTCAAGGTACACTTTATTCCTCAGAACCTTATTCTTTCAGTCTCATATCTGAACTGGCTTTTCCTTATAGGATAACTTAGCTTTAGTTCCCAGATTCTCATAACTCAACTCATGAGTTCTTTTAACCCATGTCCACTGCATGGAAGTACATAACACACTGTATGCAACTGACAGTGCCAAAGGAAAGGCTGATCCAAAATCAACCTGACCAATCCTATCCAGAATTCAAACTGTCAAATAATCAGGATTCACACTGTTAAATTACTCTAGAGCTTAACTTGCTCTTAACTCCTTACCCCTTTCCATGGTGATACTTGTAAGGAAGATACAATCTTCTACCTGGAACTCTATGTTCCTACTTTTCAATTCAACAAAAAAATTTCATTTATTCTGAGAAGTGAGCATCAAAGCTTCAATCTCTGATAAACTCAATAGTCCCCTAAACCATCTCAGGATCTAGATATATATATATATTAACTCATTCATCTCATAAGATGTTCTTCCAATAATAATTGGATAACCCTCTCTCTCTGATTTACCATCAGTCTGAGAGTAATAAACTATACTGAATTCCATCTATATACTCATCGCCTTCTTAACCCTTCCAAAACCTGGAAGTCGCACTAGAGTCTTCATCTGATAAGATAAACCTTGAGTTTCCATGAAGGCACTCTATCCCTCTCACAAGGATATCTGAATACTGATCAGTTGTACTATTTACTCATCCTTACTGATAAAAGTGAACTCTCTTAAAACATTGATCCATAATGACTCAATACCAACTCATACTGGTCCACTGACCTGGGCAATCCCACAGCGAAACCCATCACGATGCTATCTTATTTCCACTATAAAATATTCAATGGCTATAATGACCTCACCAATTCCTGACACTTTGGTCTGACCTGCTATCAGGCTAAGAACTTTACCATGCATTCCATTACATCCCTCTCCATCTCAGGCCATCAATATAAAGCTTTCATATCTTGTTACATTCTCATGATGTTTGAATGAAAAGAATAGAAGAATAACACAAGATTCATCCAAAATCTCCCAATTAATCTCAATGTCCATTGGATTCCAAATCCGACCCTTATACCACAATAAATTCATATCTGACACTGCACAACTCTTAGCTAATCCAGCTAAGACTTTCCACCCAATCTTTTCTATCTGTGGTTTACTTAGTCATCTTTCCTTTTTATCCTTTCCAAAATAATAATCTCAAACATAACACTGGCCACCTGGCCCATCAGAAACTCTACTCTTGTTCTGGTCAGATCCTTTAACCAACATATTGCTTAGGCAATTACTTTTCTCTGTCACTGAGATGTCATAACAACTCACTAACTGGTTCTGATCTGCAAGAAGACTCAAAACTCTTTCCCAAGGCACCTGTAATATTCTTACCACCCAAGGACACTCCTGCCCCTAAGGCATTCCCTAACCTTGGCAAATTTTCGCCGAGAAAACATCACAATACCATCGTCCAAGATGATCACAAATTCCCATTCAAATAAACCTTTGAATGCTCTGTTCATCTGACTCATAAACACTTGGTATTAAACCAATTCTCAAGACATATTCAGCACTCTCAGTGCTCTTATCCGATACAACACAATCTTTTATATAATTTTCCCCTCTGATCTTTAACTGGTCCTAACCAGATCCAAGATCCACCTTAGAGAATTCCATCTTACTCAATAACTAAACCTTTAATTCTTACAACTCCGCTGAGCCATTCAAAATAGTACTTACATCTAATTCCATCCCTGGCACTGATCCAATCACCATTCTAGTCTCCTTTCATATAAAAGAAACCCTGGAAAACTACCTGGAAACACATTCAGAACTCACAAACTAATCCAGTCTGTCCTGATCTCACTGGCACGATCTAAGTGGTATCCACCGCACTAGCTAAGAGTTATATGCATCTCCCTGCAATAAAACTCTAGCTCTCACTACAGATGTCATAAGCATACCAAATCTGTGCCTAGTGCCAACCGTGACAGGGCTTTCCACTCTCAAGCTCAAGAGTTACTATACTTTCCTTGCCATTTTAAAATTGCCCCACACTTGGCTAACCAATCCATACCCTGGATCAAACCAAAGCCAGTCATAACCAGCTTTATCAAAATCACTGATAAATCCTTTTTCATCGCAATTCAACTCATCTCTTAGATTACCGATACAGTACCATCTTCCCATCACAACATAACCATGTGATCTTCATAGCAACTCTATATCTTTCCATATGCAACAAATAAAGCAACAACATGGCACCAAAACCAATCAGCATAACAAAGAAATCAGAACTAGAAAACTGACCTGCCACCCCTGAGGAACTAGTCTCAGTCTCAGACCCGACTGCCCCGGAATAAACACTCGAGTTGGAATCGAGCTGTCTATCCCCTTTTTCTCATGCTCTCTTAGCCTTGGGCAATCCTTTTTGAAATTCCTAACCATGCCACATGCGAAACATGCCCTTGCTCGGCATTCTCCCAGATGACGTCTCTTGCACCGCGTGCATATTGGACGAGTCTTCTAGCTTTCATTCTTACTTGCTCCAATAAGTGGAGATACCACTATCTGAGCTCCGTGCTCCCTGACAATCTTCTTCTCATTTTTCATGCTCTCAATAGCAAGAGCCTTCTCTACCACCTGGGCATAGGTAGAGACTTCATGCACTGGGGCAACCCTAATGCCTTGAGCTATTCTAGGATTCAATCCCTGAACAAACTTTTTCCTTCCGAGCTATATCGTGGGTACCATGTCAAAAGCAAACTTGGCCAACCCATCAAATCTGTTAACATACTCGGCTACTGATGCCTTTCCTTGAACGAGATTCAGAAACTCATTCATCTTAGCTGCATCACAGTAATACTTCTCATTAAACAGCTGCCTAAATTCTTTCCAATCCATGACAGCTGTGTCTCGGGTCTGGGATACTATTTCCCACCACGTCTGGGCATCATCCTGCAATACATATGTCGCGCAAGCCACCCTATCGTGACCTACCAGCCCCATGCAGTTAAGAATGGAACTGATCATTCCTATCCATTGCTCAGTTCCGAATGGATCTAGGCATCACTCAAAGACTGGAGGGTAAAACTCTTGGAATCTTCCACAGAGAAATTCTCATATGCTCTCAACCCTAGGCTGAGCCAAAACTGATGCCACTCCTGGCGTAGCAAAGGAAGAGGTGCTTCCCAACAGATTCCGCTGTTGCTTCAAACACCTAATCTCTTCTTCATGTCTCTGCAATCTTGATTGCAAATCTGTAAACATCTGCTGAAAATTCATAGGTGCAGATGAAGAACTGATACCCTGGCTGTAACTCCCAGCCTCATTATAACCACCACCAGGCCTCATTATCTGCCTTGACTATACGCCTGCAAATTGAATCTGCAGTCAATAACTTGACCCATTAAATATGATAAGCATATCGAGAGCTTTCCCCCACGGGATAAATCTTACCACACCACAATCACAAACCACTTGCAGTGCTAGAAAGATGCCCATAGCATTCATACATCAATCATAATCCTTGCTCTTCCAACACTCATACCATGCCTCCAACTCCAGCATGCAAATATTACAGTTATATATTCATGGAGCAGGTAATCATATGATCACAATCATATATATATTCATGGAGCATATAATCATATAGTCAAGAGCCAGGCTCTATCAGAATCTCATGCTCCCCAATACAATGTGCAGGTAAAGCATTTACATTCTATTTAAGCAGTTAAGCACATAACTACAGAAATAGTTACCACTCCTGAGTGAAGCTATCTTCAGTGACGAATGTACATGCCCAGCTTGTCTTCAGGAACCATAAACCTTGGCTCGCTCTGATACAAAGTTGTAACGCTCCAACTCCAAGGGCCGTTACGGTGTGCCTTGTAAACAGTGCTAAACTCGCTTATCGAGTCATTTGGCCAAAATCGTGTATCTAAGTGATGGACCCAAAACGGGTATGTTTAAAAATTTATAAATCGCAAGCGCACAAATCGTTCATATAGAATAGTGATCGTGTAAGCAAGGATGTCTAACCCAAAGGAGTTGTCTAAAATCGAAAAGAGAAAACTATTTTAAATAAAAAGTAGTAAATTCTAACCTAGCTCCAAAGATTGATGAGTTTTAATATTATGAACATGAAGTAAAATATTGAAAAATAAAGCTATTTAAGATAATAAAAATAAACCAATAATGATTTGAAAATAAGTGTTAAAAGAAACGATTAGTAAGATACTAGAATCCACAAAATGTAAGTTTAATAATATTTATTAGTATATTGATTCCCAAGTTTTAGTGATAGTTAAAATAATTCAAACTATCATTTTCCAAATAGATTTATAATTTTAAGCACAAATTACTTCTAAAAAGATAGGATTTTTCTTCACTTTTCAAAATTTATAATTTCAAAGTATTTAATGTGAATCAACCTAATGAAACAACAAAAAAATCAAATAACATTATTTATAAGGCAAAACATAATATTTTTGTTCTAAGCATGGATGTGTACAATTTAATGACACATCTTACACAAAGAATATTATATTTTTGCAAAATGAAGAACATAGTGCATATTATCTAACAATCCAAAATATGAGATATTAAAGATGAAAGACATATATGAAGAAGAAAAATCCATAAACTTGTTGCATTTCAAGGGAAATCAACGTACAACATAAATATTACCTAGTTACAAGTTGTTTCATCATGATCTTAATAATCTTATGAAAAATATTAGAAGCACATAACTAGAGTAAAAATTACAAAATAAATGACATACATACTTGCAAAATGCTCTTGAAAAACCAAAAATGGAAGAGAGGATGATAGAGAGAAAATGAAAGAAAAGAAGATAGTAACAAAAAATTAAGCACCCAAAAATGGTCTTCAAAACCCTTATTTATAGCCACAATGAGATTATTAAAATAATCAATCTAAATTAAGTAAATTGATTAAATTAATAATAATATGGTAAATAGGAGTAAATTGTAGGAGTGATGATGATTTTGGGGTAAAAAGTGTAGAAAAATTTGGGTAAAAATTGGCATTTTTAGACATAGGGGACAAAAAGTACATTGTGGGCTCAAGAGGGGGCTGTTGGTGGCTTGGTGTTGGTGGCAGTCGACTATGGCTGAGTGATGTTGGCATTGGGCCTGGCTGGGCTGAACTAGGCTTGTAGGAGTGTGATGGCTAGGGACATCTTGGGTGAAGGAAATGGCCAGGCTGGGAAGACTTGAGGCAGCTGGGGAGAATTGCTGCTGGAGTGAAGCTCGGCTGGGACAGGTGGCGGCAGCGTGTGGCATGCTGGAGGCATCTGCTGGAGTCAAGTGGCTGGGTGCTGGGAGGAGTTGTGGGCTGGCAGGCGTGGGCCTGGTGAGGAGAAAGGCTAAAGATGGCCAGGCGGGCCTGGGCCGTGGGGCTACTTATGGGCCTTTGAACAAATGCCAAAATTTCTTTGCTTTTTCCACAAAAATGCCACTTTTATTTCCTTTTCTCTTCTTTTTCAAGCATAAAAAATTGCAAAGTACATCCTACAAAATAAGTAAATATTAA
This sequence comes from Humulus lupulus, assembly GCF_963169125.1. Taxonomy (NCBI): domain Eukaryota; kingdom Viridiplantae; phylum Streptophyta; class Magnoliopsida; order Rosales; family Cannabaceae; genus Humulus; species Humulus lupulus. The sequence continues at coordinate 51,140,083 of NC_084800.1, read as the reverse complement.
ATTAGAATCAAATATTTTCAATTATAAAATAACTCATATTAATTCTATGAAAATACTAATTGAAATTTAATTTACTTTGGCAATTAAGTTCAATAAAATCACATTTTTTTAACTTATAATCTAACAACACAAATTTCAAATAATTAAACTACAACATATTATAATAAAATATCTATAAAAACATATAAAAATATAGAAAACTACAATAAGACTAATAAATTAAAAATTACATAAAAACTTAATAAGTTAATTAAAAACTCAAGAACTAAGCAACAATTAGCACATAAAAAAGTGGTAAAATGACTCTATTTTGTAGAGTTATCACACCCCCAAACTTAATATTTTGCTAGTCCTCGAGCAAAAGAAAAATTAAAACATACATTTTTTTTATTGGTGATATAAAAAATATTTTCTCAAAAATTGCACAATGAAAATAATTCTAAAAAATTATTATGAATAAAAGTTAAGCTTATGTAATTAATTAAATTGTCAATTTTGCTTTTAAAAATAGGTTTTCATTAAAATTATTTTTCACTTAAACTTATAGGAAATAAAAGTGTTCTTATTATGAAAAATGTAATTTTTGTTACAAGCAGAATTGACCCTATAATTAAAAATAAAGCTTAAGAATTATTCATATTTTGAAGAGAACAAAACTCAAACTCAATCAAGATTTTTATCATTGAAAATGAAAAATATCACCAAATTTTTTGTTTTTTTTGAATTTTTATGAAAATGAACAAATTAAAAAAAATTAACAAAACAACAACATATATATAAATATTTTTTTTTTCAAACAAACATAAATAAAACACAAAACATAAAAATTTAAATCAACGCAAAGCATAAACACAATAAATCATACTCTCCTTAATGATAATAACCATATAAACTTGATACCCCCAAACTTAATTTAAGCATTGTCCTCAATGTGCCAAAATATAAATATAAATTAAAATTGACAAGAGTTTAGAGTTTAGAATGGTCGTACCTCGATATGGTGCATCGCTAAGAGAGTAAAAGATACAACAAACAAAAATTAAATCACACATAAAACAAACAAAACAAATAAAACACAAGTTATCAAGTTCACATAGGAATCAAAGAGCATGGTAAACAGGGTCCTCAAGGAGGATCTCATCCACTTCATCAGTTTTTAATTCTAAAAATGGTTTTAATTTTTGTCCATTAACTTTAAATATATCACCATTTTTAGGATTTTCAATTTCAATAGCTCCATGCGGAAAAACAATACGAACAATGTAAGGACCGGACCACCTAGAGCGTAACTTTCCTGGGAATAAATGCAAACGAGAGTTGTATAAAAGGACTTTCAGACCTGGAGAAAAATATTTTCTCAAAATATTTTTGTCATGGTAAAATTTCATGCGGTCCTTATACTTTTTTGAATAGTCATATGCATCATTCCTAATTTCGTCTAGTTCATTTAGTTGAAGCTTTCGTTTCTCACCTGCCTTGTCTAAAGAAAAGTTTAACTGTTTAATTGCCCAAAAGGCTCTATATTCTAACTCAACAGGTAAATGGCACGCCTTCCCATACACAAGTCTGTAGGGTGACATGCCAATGGGTGTTTTGTACGCGGTACGATACGCCCATAATGCATCAGTGAGTCTTAAGGACCAATCTTTCCTAGTTGGATTCACAGTTTTTTCTAAAATGTGCTTAACTTCCCTATTAGACACTTCAACTTGACCACTAGTTTGTGGGTGATATGGTGTTGAGACTTTATGCGTAATGCCATATTGTTTCATCAAATGTTCAAATGGCTTATTACAAAAGTGTATGCCGTTATCACTAATGATAGCACGTGGTGAACCAAAACGGGAAAATATATTTTCTTTCAAAAACCAAAGCACAACTTTGTGGTCATTAGTGTGGCATGCAATAGCTTGGAAGAGAATTTTGGTAAGGTTTTGGCTGAGGAAAAACAAGGATTTCTGGGTTTGCGGGGTCGTGTCACGACCCTGTTCTTGGGTGTCGCAGCCCGTGTGAACCCAGGGTACAGAGGGGCTTTGTCTGGGAGGCATGCCACCCAAGTCTTGATTTTCAGATATGGGACTTTCTGTCTGGGAGGCATGTCACGGTCCGCCTGGGCAGCTTTGGCCACTTTAGGTTTTTAATGATGGGAATTCAAATCTAAAGGCTCAGGATCAATTCTACTACCTAGTTTAGTAGAATTCGAGGTCTCGGAGGCTAGGACTTGGTTCGGAAGCCTTTATTTGCTTGTTATTGATGAGATTTTATATTTGGTTATGACTAGGATACCGCTAGGGGCTCATGATCAGGATCGTGCTCGAGGGTCGTTCTTATCCTTCTTTACACTCAGATCTAAGGTAAGAAAATTGCACCCATCATGTGATGTATATGATTAGGGCTTGGCTCGAATGTCGAGTATAGTCTTGATTGGGCGTTGGCCCCTGTAAATGTGCATAATTTTATTATGTTTGTGAATGATTGATTAAGCATGTCGAATGCTCTATATATGGATATTTGTTGTATGATGAATGCTGTAGAGTCCAAGAACTTTACTTAGCTAGTTAGATAGTAGTAGTAATAGTAATAGCTAGTAGTAGTTATAGTATGTTTATTACTGTGGATTTTGGTTCAAGCCGAGACATAGTTGGAAACTCCTAGCAATAGTTAGGGATTTTATAAGTTTAACCTATAGTTTAAGAATATTAATTATAACATAAGGTTTGATTAATATTACTGGTTATTAATATGATAATTATTATAACCTAAGGTTTAGATGGAGCCAATAGGATTATGACAGTTGTCATATGCATGGTTATTAAAGAATTATTATTTCAATGATAAAATAAGGGAAATATAAGACTTAGTCTTCACCATAATATGTTAGGAGCATGACATTTGTCATAGTTTTATTTATTTGTGGATTAGGTTAGATAATTAAATAGATTTTTCGTAACTTTAGGGTACTGTAACTTCTGACCTATTTTTGACCTAGTTATGTTATGAATTTAGAAAAATAGTATTTCTATAAAGTTGTATTGAATTAGCTTTCTAACGGTATAAAGAGAGTCTAAATCGGAGTCCTACAGCTCCAGATATGTTGATTTTAATTTAGGTGAGTTTAGAGTTACGAGATTTAGGGAGTTAGAAGTTAGGTAGGATTCTATTTGTTTTTATTATTTTGTTTTATAAATCAAGCTTTAACTCCTTAAACCTCTCTCTGAACAATTTGACCAAGTCCTAAGCCTTTGGCTGAAGAATATTCAAATATTTTCAATTAAATTCATTATTTTTATTCAAAGCCAAAAAGAAGATTTTTATTCCTAGAACTCTATAAATAGGACAGCACCAAGCCTTTTCATTCATTCTTCAAGCATTGATCAGAACCTTCCAAGTGCTAGTGAGACTATAGAGTGATAAACACTTGGATTGGGGTTATAAGCTTAATAAACACTTGGGAAGTAAGGTTATAGTGTATTTCGGTTTCGAGGCATAGTTCGGTCATAGAAGCATTCAAGGTATTCCTTATTCTAGTTCCTTTTTGTATTGTCTTATAGTTTTTCTACTCAAATCCTAACTCGTATTCTCTATTCTTGGTTAGGCATCTAAGATCTTGAATGTAAGATTCTTCTCAGTAATTATATTCTCGGTGGTTTTTAGTTCATTCATCTCTTTCTTTTAGAATACTCACCTCTATATTAATGGTTTTTAGGAGTGTTCCAAAATCCCGACTTTGTTCTCATCATCCCGGTATATTGGTAAGTGTTGACTGTGTTTTTAGCCAACGACGTGAGAACGTCAAATACGACAAACCTTCAAGAGAATTTAAATAACACAGACAGTTCAAACAAGAAAAGTAAATAACACACAAGATTTTTATAGTGGTTCAGCCCCGATCAGTCGGTAATAGCCTAATCCACTTAGAGTTATGATTATAGATCTATACTCAAGATCAGATGGACTGAGCCCACTGAGTTTCTTCAGTCCAGATTGCAAAAATACAAGAATTCTTTCAAATATCAGCACTTTCTCTCTCTAGAATACTCAGACCCAAATTTTCTCTCTCTAGAAAGAAGAAGCAGAAGAAGCCCTCTCTAATCCCATAAGCTCTCTATTTATAGGCTTAGGGTCATACATCTGATATCCCCTAGAATCGGGATATTTTATTATACTTATTACATTTAAATTAAAAAAAACATTCAAAATTCAAAATGTAACAAACCCCCCATTTGTGGGAAGAATGAGAGATTCCCGCATATCTTGTTGAAGTTGTTTCTGGGAATCTTGACTTAGTCCTCCTCTAGCTAGTTGATCCACCTCCTACTGACCACCCATGCAAGTGCTGGTCGGACATGTGCATGGTGGTAGGACATGCACTCCTCTCCTCTAACATGTCATATCTCTCCTCTAACATGGCATCTTTATTTGGGCAACCATGCACTTGCTGGACATATGTATAAAGATCAAATTCTTGGGCTCTCCTCGGACCACACCCTTGGGGTCTCCTAGGACCACTCTCTTGGGGTCTCCTAGGACCACTCTCTTGGTTCTCCTCGGACCAAAGTCCCTGTGCTCTCCTCAGACCACATCCTTGGATCTCCTAGGATGCACTCTCCTTAGCTCTCCTAGGATGCACTCTCCTTAGCTCTCCTAGGACCACCCCCTTGGTCTCTCCTCGGACCACACCCTTGGGGTCTCCTAGGATGCACTCTCCTTAGCTCTCCTAGGACCACCCCCTTGGGGTCTCCTCGGACCACACCCTTGGGATCTCCTAGGATGCACTTAGCTTGGTTATGATATCTTTCAAGCAGTCCAAACTCTTCACCAGTCTACCGGGTCACTTTATCACAACTCTAAGGAGTCAATGTATTTATTGACTGTTAATCTGTCTTTTACTGACCATGCACTGCTACTTGTCACCTTTATTGCCACGTCATTGATCTCCAATTTTTTGGGATAACAGTAAGGAAAATAGGATAGGATATTATGTGTTATGCCATATGTTATCTTATGATTTATGTGTTATGTTAACTTATGATTTGTGTGATATGTATGTTTGTAGACTTGGGCATGTGACCTGTACAACTAACAAGCCCCAATAAATTTATGGGCATATGACTTGCTTAGCCAGCAAGCCCCACAAATCTAATGGGCATATGACTTGTTTAGTTTATGGGACCCCAAGTAATAATGGCCATTATAGTATATGTGACATATGTTATGATATGTTTTAGTATATGTTGATATGAATTTTATGTATATGATTTATGTGTTAGATTTTCCTTGCTGGGCATTAGGTTCATTCCTTTATGTTTATATGTGCAGGAAAATAGTTATGGCGGCGGAAAGATTCTTGGCAGCTTGGGGATGTGTATTGAGGCAGGATGGAATCGGTGGATTGCGCGTTCGATTCGAGGATGAAGTTTTTAAATCTTTTAGTTATGATTTTTATGTATTATTTTTTTTCCGCACTTAATTTTGTAACCAATTTATTTAAGTTATATTTTGTTTTCAAAACAATGGGATCCCATATCCTAAATGAATTTTTATGTATTTAACCTTTACTTTACAGTTTTTAAATAAAGTTATGGTTATTTCATATGTACGTTTTCTTAAGATTAGTATAGTAGTCATTAATGGTCCAAATTCTAGAATAGTTGGGTCGTTACAAATGCATGTTAGCATTATATAATTGAGAAAGGCTTGACTTATGAGTCAAGAACGGCAATAGCGCTGGTCGAAAAGCATTGACTTATCAGTCAAGGACGGCAATAGTGCTGAGCCCTGGTCGAAAAGCATTGGCTTATTAGTCAAGGATGAAAATAGCGTGCAGAGCACTGGTCGATAAGGTTAGAGCTAATCAGGAGCGCATTATACGCTTGTCCGACTCAATGGTTGTGGAAAACTAAAGCGCCAGGTACACTGAGCCAACTACTAGGCTGGTTATACAGAGGATAGGGCAATGGGCCCCGGTGTAACATCCCAAATTCCCTAATATGGCTTAGTGCCTGGATTAGGGGGCTGGGAGGCAATAATTGTTTTAATTATGTGTTAATATAGTTTGAGCATGGCATTATGTGAATTATATTATAATATAATTATGCTTGCTTGTTTAGAAATATTAAATGTGTGTGTGGGCCTGTTTCTTATAAGAAGAGCATTTTAGTAGTTTGACCCGTTGATGGTATAATTGTAAATATGTGTGTGTGATTGATACCACATTATTATGTGGATATATTTGGGTTAATCTGCGCGAGGCAATCTTGGTGAGCAAGTTAGCGAAAAAGTCTCAATGTAGTAAAATACCTCGCTCGGGGCGAGCTTAGGGGTATTTTGGTAATTTAGTACATTACCAGGATTTATCAGGTAATGGGAGATTAAATGATTATTATTTTGAGGTATTTGGGGATTTAGAGGAATACTTGAGGATTTACAAGAAGTGGCTGTAACGCCCTCCTAATAAGGACTGTTACACTGTGTAGTTTAGATAGTGCTTAACTCGCTAAACGAGTCATTTGAGTTTAAATCGTGTAATTAAACTAAACACGGGTTTAGGTACTAAAAATTCTGGTCAAAAGTAAAAAAATTTAGTAAAAGAATTTAACTTCCATGCATGGAATTCCATTGCAATTAAAAATGGTTACAAACCCAAAAACGAATACAACAGCCGACCTAGGCGGCAAAATCAAGGTCCAACCCTAGTTCAACTGACAACCTCGGCTGTAGCGGACGAGCAGGCCGCATATGTACACGTCACCCTTGAAGTTCTCCAACTCATGGCTAGTCCAACCTTTCCTTTCCTTTACCTGCACCAACTAGCACCCGTGAGCCAAGGCTCAGCAAGAAAACATAATCGTACTTATAAGCAGTACATTATCATATCATAGATTTATAATTAGCATGCCTAGTAATAATAATCCTACTCATGCATGCAATTAACCAAGATGAGTGGCTATAGAGTCACACTAGAGCCTATTTCCATCTTTCATACAACTGGCCCTAGAGCTGGCCAAGAGGGTCTGATGCTTAACATTTTGGGCGTCCCCAGGAGCATTCAAGCATATATCTCGCTTCTGGATTGGCTTAACCATATCGGTCAACGTTTGGCACGTTACCGCCGCCCTCAACTCCTGAGTCGAGCCTTAAAACCCTCGACTAATAAGTCGAGTCCATCAGCCTTTGACTGTTAAGTCAAGACCTTTAGAGTTCGACTGATAAGCCGAGTCCTTTTAACTTTCAACTAATAAGTCGAGTGCTTTACCTTCAACTAATGAGTCAAGTCTTTGTTTTTTGACTGATAAGTCAAATTTGTAACCTTCGACTGATGAGTCAAGTCCATAATCTTTGACTTATAAATTGAGTCCTTTAACCTTCGACTAATAAGTCGAGTCTGTAGTCTTCGATTAATAATTCGAGTTTATAATCCATAACTGATGAGTCGAGTCTTTTCAACCTTCGACTGATAAGTCAAATCCTTTCAACTTATGAATAATAAGTCTAATCTTTCAATCTGCAACTGATAAGTCGAGTCTATAGAACATGTTATAACCTTGACTATTAAGCCAGGTCCTTCAGCAGATAACACAGACAAATCTTCAGCTTATAAGCTGCACTTCCCTAATCAAATATACAGATCAACAACCATAGGGTTACACAAGTGCGTGTTGCACTCCTTTTTATTCATATGGCATATGAGCCAGTCAAGTGCTTAGTGCACCCCCTTTTGTTCATATGGCATCCGAGCCAGTCAAGTGCTTAGTGCACTCCCAGGGTGGCCCAGCCATAGCAGCCTGCACTCAACGCGGATAACGCTGGTCTTGGCTCATAAGCCGACTCTTTTAGATCCTCAACTTATAAGCGAGCCTCACAGACCCCCGACTTAGAAGTCGAGCCTTTAAGACCCTTAACTTATAAGTCGAGCCTTTAAGACCCTCAACTATAAGTCGAGCCCCTTAACCTATGTATGCCCTCGACTAACAAGTCGATCTTTAATCAGATACAACAACAGATCCTCGGCTTATAAACCGAGCTTCCTTGCCATAACAAACAATCATATAATACATTTATCATACATACATATACAATGCATTACAATACGTTAAAATAGATATACACGGGCATAATCATAATCATGCGCAATTACAAGGCCAACGCCCAAATCAAGACTGTGTTCAGCATTCGGGCTAAGCCCTAATCATGTATATCATATTCTGGGTGTAGTTTTCTTACCTTAGGTTCGAGTATAGTGTAAAAATAAGAACGACCTTCGAGCACGATCTGGATTTCGAGCCCCTAGTGATAACCTAGTCACAACCATAATATAAAATCTCGTTAACAACGAGCAAATAAAGGCTTCCAGACCGAGTCCTAGCCTCTGATACATCGAATTCTACTAAACTAGGTAGTAGGATTGATCCTAAGCCCTCATAATTTAGTTCCCGCACTAAAAAACCCTCTCGGGGCTCAAAACACCTTAAGCGCTGTGGGCCCAGGCACCTGTGCCGTGACTCGCCCAAGTCAGAGGCCCCAGCCTCCTCTTTCACTAAACACGTGCCACGGCGCACCCTAACAAGCGCCGGACGCACCCTCGCGATAGCACCCTTTCTGGCCCCCTAGGTTCAAGAGGGCTGCGACACCCCAAGAACAGGGCTGCAGCACAACCCTTCGAACCCAGAATTCTTGGGTTTTCCTTCAACCAAAATCACCCCAAATCAAACCTAGAATCTCAATTCAATCCCCATAACAGATACAACACTTTTCCAGCAATAGAACCCAACTCAAAACTTGATGGAAAACTTATCAAAAATCCAAAATTCAATCCAAACCCAAGGTCCTAGAAAAGCTTCAAGTAATAGAATTTAAACTTAGATTTCAGAGTGATTTCTTACCTCCAATGGCTGTCTTATCCCAAGCTTCTCCTAGCTTAATCCTATACACCAAATCTTCAATTTTCTAAGCTTTGTTCTGTCAATTTCTCAAAGTCCCCAAGTCACCAATGAGAGGAAGAGAGAGTTACGGGAGAGAGAAAACTTTCCTTCTTTTCTTTCTTTCTGCTTGTTCCTAAGGTTCCAGCTGCCTAAACCAAGCATGTCCCCTTTTTGCCAAAATGTCCAAAAAGCCCTTATAGTTAACTTAAATCCTTTAGTGACATAAAGAGCAATTTCGTCAATTGCCACTTCCTGCAAATCCTCGAGTGTTCCTCTAAATCCCAACTATCACAACGTAATAACCATATTTAAATCCCTCATTACCTGCTAACCACGGTAATGTGCTAAATTACCAAAATACCCCTAGACTCAACTCGAGTCGGGTATTTAACCCTGTTGTGACTTTTCTGCTAACTTGCTCACCAGAATCGCCTCTTGTCAAGTAACCCAAATATATACACATAATAATGTGGTCTCAATCACACACACATATTTACAATTATACCCTTAACGGGTCAAAATTACTAAAATCCCTTCTTATAAGAAACGGGCCCACGCGCATATTTAATATTTCTAAACATACAAACATAATTATATCATAATATAATTCACATAATGATATGCTCATAATACATTAGCATACAATTAACACAATTATTGCCTCCCGACCCCCTAGTCCAAGCACTAAGCCATATTAGTGAATTTGGGATGTTACAGTGGCAATTGACGGAATTGCCCTTAAGGTCACTAAGGTTTTAAGTTAGTTATAAGGGTATTTTGGACTTTTAATAAAAAGGATGTGTTTGGTTTAGGCAGCTAAGACCTTAGAACTATTCAGAAGGAAAGAAATAAGAGAATCTCTCTCTCTCTCTCCCGTAGCTCACTTCCTCTCCTTGTTAGCTTAGGAACTTTGAGAAGATTGAAGGAACAAGGCTTAGGAAATTGAAGAGTTAGCCCTGTTAAACTTGGGGATTAGCTCAAGGGTAGAATTATCTCAGAGGTAAGGGTCTGAACTTGAATTTCTTTATGTTAATTCTGTTGTTTCTGTGGGAAGTTTTAGTGTTTGCATGTGTGAGGGTTTGGAGAGTGAATTATGGATTTTGATGAGTTTTCAATCTAGTTTTGAGTTGGTTTTGTTGCTAATGAGTTGTTGTATTGGTTATGGGAGTTGAATTGAGGTTTTAAGCTTTATTTGAGGTAATTACGATTGGGTTCAGCTGAGGGAAAACCAAAGATTTTTGGGTTCTAAGGGGTCGGGCCGCGGCCCTGTTCTTGGGGTGCCGTGGTCCTCTTGAACCCAAGGAGCCAAGGAAGGCTATGTCACGAAGGTGCGTCGCGGTGCCTCTTAGGCAGGGCCACGACGCGTGTTTAGTAAAGTGGGGAGGCTGAGCCTCTGACTTGGGGCGAGCTGCGGTGCAAGGGCATGGTGTAACGCCCTGGTTACCCCAGAACAGTTATGGTGAACGGTGGACCAGAAATTTGACCTGCTACCCGAGTCCTTTGGTCAAAAACGTGCTCTAAGTGTAATTAACAAGTTAAGGTATAAAAGTAATAAAAAGGAAATGGATATTTTCATTACAAACTGCTCTGCAGAGTTAATCAAAACAATTACAAGTTGTTCTCAGTACAAAATGGTCATTACTGTTTCAAATTTACAATCCTGCCGACCTAAGCGGCAAAATAGGGTGAACCCCCTAGTTCCTCTGAGAACGCCTTGGTCGTGGTGGTCAAGCGGCCGCATATGTACACATCACCACCTAAGCTCTCCACTCAAGGCTGGGTGAGCTTTTCTTTCCCTTTACCCGCACCACATAGCACCCATGAGCCAAAGCCCAGCAAGAAAACACAAAACTGCATGAATATAATATCAACAATGATCATAATAATCATTCAGGACCAACAGTCCAAATAAATAGGTGACAGTCGCAAAAGTCATTAATATAGGGACAACACCCTTTAGCCATGTGACGATAGGATCACCAGGCTTAACTGATAAGAGAACCTCTCATAAGTTTGAATAGGATAGGTGTAGGGTGAATAGTCACCAGCATAAGCTTCCTCATGACCTTAGAGTCATAACCCTGGAACAACGTTCCCTAGCCATGTGACAAACAGTCACCGGGGCCATGTGCCCTGGCTCTGAATAACTGGTCTTAGACCAGACAAGCGCTTATAAGTTCATCGACCTTAGAGTCGGACCAACATTAATACCCCATATGAGTCATTCAATGCTGATATCGATTAGATCTAATCTTCATTTGGCTCGACATTCATGATGCTATGCCATTTCTGACTCTTTAGGTCAGTGTCCCTGACTAATCAGTACATATACAAGTATTTAAAATCCACCAGTATTCACTAGGCAATCCATGTCCACATTTATCAATCAACATGCCTTAATAATAATCACGCATGTCATATACACACAGGGTGCAGCTTTCTTACCTCCTGTTCGAGCGAGAATTAATAATAAAAACGACCCTTGAGAACGATCAACCTTTTGGTCCTTTAGCGATTACCTGGTCATAACCAATTACGGGATTCCATCAATTAAATGAATAATAAAGGGTTCCCAAACCCCAACCTAGCCTCCGAGACATCAAACACTACTAAACCGGGTAGTAGGATCGACCCCGAGGCCTAAGGCTAGCATCCCCGAGCCAAGAAGCCATTTCTGGCCAAAAAGCCACTAAGGGTCGCGGCCCTCCTTGGCCATGCCGTGGCCTGCCCCTCAAACAGAGGCGCCTAATTTCAGCATCCCTCAAGGGCCGCGGCCCTCCCTGGCCATGCCGCGGCCCAACCTCCAGTTCAGCCATAACCCCTGTTTTTCTTCCCTTGCGATTTCTCTTGGAACCAACCTTTCAAACCCAGCTTAAACACCACTCAAACCTCCAATACAACCCCCAAACTTTTCCTATATCACTCCCTCATCAAAACCCAAGTGAAACCCCAACCAAAACTTCCATCAATTCCAACAATCCACCACAAAAACACAAGCTGAAAACTAACACCAAAACAGAGTATACCAGTAAACTAATGGCTGGAAACTTACCTCAAACTTAGGTTGTGATGCTCTTCAATGGTGGAACACTCTCCCAAACTCCCAAGGTCTACTTCCCAAGCTTGAATCCTCAACAAGGTCACCAAAAATCACAAAGAAAATGGAAGAAGGAGAAGGTATGGGAAGCTCAAGATCTTGCTCTGTTTTTCTCATCAACTTACTACTGAACTCAGTTTATATCTATCCTAGGGGTAAAAAGACCATTATACCCCTAGGTCATTTAAGGGTTTCTAAAGGCTCCTAAAGGCATATTTGTCCTTTCCAACCTATCCCGCTAATCATAATTAACGCTCTCCAATTCCCATTATTCCCAATAATCCCAAACACCAATAAATCATATCCCGTTACCCTTTAATGCCCGGTAACGCTCTAATCATCAAAAACACCCCGAGACTCCTCCCAAGCCTCGAACTTAAACCTGTTATGACCAGACCGCTAATTATCATACCATGGTCGTCTCATGCCGAATAGCTCGAACAAACCCACATTATAATGTGGTCTCAACATATATCACCGACATGCATACAAATATACAATTATACCCTCAACGGGCCAAATTACCATCACACCCCTATAATTAAAATGTGGACCCACATGCATGCATTTAACATCATACTATAATATAATTCACATATACATGCATAATATCAATTAATGGCTTAATTAAACAAGTATGGCCCTCCCGGCCTACTAATCCTGCCATTAAACCACATCGGAGAATTCGGGGCATTACACATGGGGTTGCGGCGCTTAAGGGGTTTTTGGACCCCAAGAGGGTTTTGAGTGCGGGAACTCAACCTTAAGGGCTTGGGATTGATCCTACTACCATGTTTAGTGGAATTCGATGTCCCAGAGGCTAGGACTCGGTCCGAAAGCCTTTATTCACTCGTTGTTGACAGGGATCATACTCAAGAGTCGTTCATTGGTAGGTTGCACTTGGACCGAAGGTAAGAATACTGCACCCAAAATATGATATACATGATTGGGGCTCAGCCTGAATGTTGAACATAATCTTGAATTGGGCGTTGGGCCTGTGAATGCGCATGATTATGATTATGCCTATGTATGTCTGTTTAAATGTATTATAATGCATTGTATCTGTATATATATGATAAATGGATTACGTGATTGTCTGCTGTGACTAGGGGCTCGGTTTATAAACCAGGGATTTCTTGTTGTATCTAGTTAAAGATCGACTTACTAGTCGAGGGCATATCTGATTTAAGGGGCTCGAATTATAAGTCGAGAATCTCTGAAGCTTGGCTTATAAGTCGAGGGTCTTTAGGCTTCGACTTACAAGTCAGGGGTTTGTGAGGCTCTACTCATAAGTCGAGGATCTGTAGGACTCGGTTTATGAGCTGAGACTGGCATTACGCACGTGGAGTGCAGGCCACTATGGCCGGGCCACCTTGGGGGTGCGCCAAGCACTTGACTGGCTTGAATGCCAAAAAAATTGAAAGGAGTGCAACACGCACTTGTGCAACTCTATGGTTACTGATCTGTGTAATGTATATGCTAGTTTCAGTTATTACTGCTAAGTCTGATGTATTACTCCATGAATTATTGAATATGTTTTCTTGTTGAGTCTTTTGGCTCACGGGTGCTTTATGGTGCAAGTAAAGGTAAAGAGAAGCTTGGCCAGCCATGAGTTGGAGAGCGATAGCAGTGACGTGTACATATGCAGTCCGCTCGACCGCCACGACCGAGAAACTCAAGGAAGCTAGGGTTGAACCCAGTTTTGCTGCCTAGGTTGGCTTATTTTGTAACCTTAGTGTTGTAACCGACTTTTAAACTTTTATTTTGGGGATCCCGTGTAAAGAACAAAGTTTTTGGTTTAATGAAAATGTTTATGACTTGACCAAATTTTAAATACCTAAACCCGTAGTGGCTTAATCACATGTTTAGTCCAAATGACTCGTTTAGCGAGTCCAACACTAATTTTTAAACACACTTGGTAACAGACCCTAATTAGCAAGGCGTTACACCCGGGTTGACTTATTAGTCTCTGCTCCTAGGGCGCTAAGCCCCAATGTGATTTATCAATCATGTACTTGGGCAATGGGCCTCGATATGATTTAGTAATCATTTGTTTAGCGCGATTGGCCCCATGTGACGCTGTAGTCATTTATTTGAATGGTAGACATGCATGAGTAAGGATTATTACTGTGGCGTCCTAATTTTGCTAATACGGCTTAGAGCCTTTATTAGTGTGTCGGGAGGGTAATAATTGATTTAATTATGTTAATATGTGAAGTAAATGATTATGTGATTAGAAATGCATGTTTAGGCGAATTAAATATGCATATTGGCCCAATTTGGTTAGTAGGGGCATATTTGTAATTTTGGCCCATTGAGGGCATACATGCAATATATTTGTATGATGTGCTTGATAACACAAGAGTGTGGTGATATATTTATGGTGTGCGATCCGAGACGGTCCTAAGGAGCAAAATAGCTAAATAGTCACAACGAGGTCGAATACCCGGCTCGGGAGGAGCCTAGGGGTATTTTGGGAACATTATTGGTGTTCGGGATTTACCGGGTAGCGGGTAGTAATTTAGCGATTTTGGGCATGTCAGGATTAAATAGGGCTTTATAGGAACACTCAAGGATTTAGCGGGATGTGGCAAATGACGAGATTGCCCTTGTTGGCACTAAAGGATTTAGGATAGACTTGAGGGCATTTTAGGCATTTTGAAAGCTAGGGGATAAACTTTGACTTATCTTAGACTCCAGAATTAGTTAGAAGGGAACATAAGGAAAACACTAAAGAAAACTTCAAACTCAATTCTCTCTTGCTCTCTCTATCTCTCTTGAAGACTTAGAGAAACTTTGGAAATTCGGGTGCGAAGCTTAGAATTTGAGGCTGAAGCTTGGAAAACTTAAAGCTTGTGGAGGTTAGAGGAAGCTTAGGTCGAATTTCTTATTGAGGTATGGAATTCTATAGATTTTACTGAGTTTTAATTGTGGTTTTGAAGTTTTATGGGATTAGACTATGGGGTGTGATCTTTGAATTTTAATGAGTTGGTGGAGTAAGTTTTGGGGTATTTAGTTTAGTTATGTTGCTGTGGAATGAATTGTAGGCTGAATTTTGAGTGTAGGGGTTGATTTGGCTAAATTGGTGAGTTAGGTTTGGGAAAAATGTAGAAAATCTTCATGGCATTTCTGGGTTTTGAGGCTCGAGCCGCGGCCCGCTTGAACGCAGAGGCCTGGGGGCCTCAAAAGTTTGTGTTCTTCAGCAGAGAAAGCTTTGCTCTCTGACCTGTAGGCGCGCCGCGACTCAAAATAAGGAAAAATGGCAATTGAAGGTTTCTAGCCCGGGAACCCAAATGTTAAGGCTCGGGAAGGATTCTACTACCCGATTTAGTAGAATTCAAGGTCCCTGAGGATAGAATAATATTTCAAAGTTATTATTTGGTTTAAGGTGTGATGGATTGTTATTATTGGATGTGTTGTGACTAGGTTTATGTCAAAGCTCAGATTATGGGACTGTGCTCAGGATCGCATTGACTTATCAGCTTGTGACACAGGTAAGAAAATTGTTGTACCCGTAGAGCAGGGCATGGCTCTACTATTTGTGTTTCAAGGCGTGACCCCTATTGTTTATGTTTAATATATGTGCGATTATCTGTGAATGTTGTGATGTGTTATACATGTTTGTGAATGAACGGCGAAGGTGGGAACGGCGAAGGCCGAGAACGACAAAGGTCAGGAATGGC
This sequence comes from Humulus lupulus, assembly GCF_963169125.1. NCBI lineage: Eukaryota > Viridiplantae > Streptophyta > Magnoliopsida > Rosales > Cannabaceae > Humulus > Humulus lupulus. Next base: position 51,124,382 of record NC_084800.1, on the reverse strand, counting down.
AGGAAGTTAGGTACGGCAAGGGGTCAGAATCAGCGTTAAGCACGTTGAATGCAGGCCGCTAAGGCGAGACCCTCCAAAGGAGTTGTATCCACCCGCTAGTTGCTGCCCCTGGTTTTGTCATGCTTCAAGTGGAAGAAGTCATCTCAGTGGGGAGTGAGTTTGAGTTTGAGTTTGAGATTTTGTTGCTGCCCCTGTTTTTGTTGTATTTCAGGTGGAAGACGCCATATTCATGTTGGATTAGCTTATACAGGATCTTTATTTATTTTCATGTATATCTAATATTAAACAAATTAATACGAGATAGCGTAAAACATGTTTCTAAAATTGAATTCAAAGAGAAACAAAGAATAGAATACTTACAGTATACGCAACGGAATGAAACAGTCCTTCATTCAGTTTCTCTAACTCTTGTATCCTCTCTGTCGCAGAGTATTATCAAGAAACTGAACTGATCTTCTATTTTCTTCACAATCTTCCAATGTATCCTTAAAACCACCTAGACTAGTGTGGGAAATTCTCAACACATGAGATAGATATAGAAAGAAGAAGAGAAAATAACAAAGAGGCTTAGAAAATGACTTGTGTTTAGAGAGAATCTAAAACTATGAGAAAATCTGACGTGTGACTTATCAAACTTATGTTTTGACTTCTCTCTAAGCACTCATTTTATAGACTCAATTAGGCCATTTAATTTAATTAAAAAATCAATAAAATAACAGCCATTTTGAAGCCCTAGGTCGAAATTATCATGGGCTATAGGCCCGTGAAATTTCTCATTTGATTATAAGCTCATTGGACTTAAAATCAAGGCTTGTATTATTTTCTATTGATTTAATTAATTAAATAATTATTTAACTCCTTTATCAAATTAATTATTTATAATTTGAACCTTGATTTAAATTTATTTATTAATTTAGATACCGATTTGTCTTAATTAATAAATCTACTATAATTTCTCTTTTCTTCTCAAAATTACACAACTCTGTGAAACTATCCAAAATTGACCTGGTCAACTTTGATAATTTTAACTGATGATTAAATCAATTAATTGAGACTATCTAGATGATTTTATCCAAGGTACAATGGGGACCATGGGCCTACGAAATCAAGCTCCAATAAGTTATCATAAATCTAACAAATAAATTTACTAACTTATTAATTCCTCCTGACTCCACTATAGACTAGGAATTGCACTCTTGAATTCATAGAACGCTCTATAACAAATATAGATACGCTATTAATTATCCATTGTTACAACCATAATTGTCACTCAATCCTCTATAGACGGTCTACAATAAAATAGGACTAAAATACCGTTTTACCCCTCATTGTATTTTATTCTTAAAATACTTAGTTCTTTGTAAATGATATTTCAGTAAACTAATTTAATTACTGAAATGAGATTTTAATCATTTAATACTTTGAACCAAACTAAAAGGAAACCATCATTTCACTTCTTCATCAGAAGCTATAGATGTTCATATCTATGAATAACACTCCCACTCAATTATACTACAGAGTTCCCAAGATGTAAGTATGGGCTAGTCCGTAAGTATGGGCTAGTCTGTAGGGTAAGCTGGTAACGAACAAGTCAAATAACTCAAATAATACAATCAGTTAGAATACTAACCACTCAGAATTGAGATTGAATTGACCTATGGTCAACTATATGATATGACTAGAATAGATAATAACTGTATGTTTACTTATCTTATCAACTGTCAATATCGGTCCAGTCCGATGTAACAAATACATCCGATCTTATCTACTTTGCTAATGTTCTAGAAAGAACATAACACTGTAATGTGTAAGTAGATCATATCGTAGATTGGCAAGTCAGTGTAAATCCTGTGCACTGACTAATCTTAGGACTAACTTATTTTGAACATATAATCATATTTATATTCTACTGTGATTACGTCACTATAAATAAGATTAGCTATATGCTCGGGATTTAATAGAAGTTTATATTAAACAAATAATCATGAAAACAAAACATGTGAGCAAAGTGATTGACCAAGTCAAAAAATGATTTATATTCTTCTATTGATAATAAAATGAGATTACAAAGAATTTGGGTTTTAATTAGGGCATAAAACCCCAACAATTCACCTATTGATTTTGGGGTTGAGAAGTTGCAAAAAGAAGAAGAAGAAGAAGAAGAAGAATGTGGGGGTTGGGCTGCGTTGGGTTGTGCGAGACAGGGCAAAGGCCTGCGAATGGAAAAGTTGCAAGTAGAAGGGGAAGAAGCGGGGAAGAAAGAGGGAAACTTTGAAGGTATAATTTTTAATTTTATTTCAGATTTATAAATTAATATTTTTTTTGTTTTTTTAATATATATTTTTAGTTTTTAATATTTTTAAGTATTTTTTTAATTTTAATTAATTAATTTTAAATTAAAATGAATTTTATTTATTTTCTAAATTAAAAAAATATGACGTGACATTAGTTTAGATGGCCAACTGGCTCCACATTGATAGTTAACTGCTACAACAAACGAAAACTTTAGATTTACTAACAGAATCGTGGATTAGAAGGTTTCACTGATGAAAACAATAAAATTTAAGGGTATAAAAACGTAAAGATAAGGAGTTTTGCGGCTAATTTCTTTATGTTGAATAATATAATCGTGATTCATCTTATTATAATATTCTAAAAAAAAAACCAATTATCATGATTTATAAAAAAAAAATTAAATTCACTTACCGAATGAGTTATGATGACTAGGGGTGAGCATCTAAACCGACAAACCGCGGTGACCGACCGCACCGCACCATACTACACCGCAAACCGCGGTGTCAAAAGTGTAATGGTTCGGTATGGTTTGTATTTTAGCTAAACCGCGCGGTGCGGTGCGGTGCGCGGTTTGGCGGTGTGAAATTTTGGTTTGCACCGCACCGCACCGCATACTTACAAATATATTAAAAAAAATAAACTTTACGTATATACAATTTTTTATAGTTACCCAATATGGGAGACTTGTATATTTTTTTTTGTGTTTCACTGAACTTAATTGATAACTTGTGATGTTGTTTAGAACTTATTAAGGATTTGTTATGAACTAAGGATTTAGTATTTTTTTTTTAAATTTAAATTTTGTTATGGCATATTTTTTAACACAAACCGTGGAAAACCGCCCAAACCACATCGCAAAAAATGGTTTGGTTTGGTTTGGTCGGTTTGGTGCAACCAAATCACACCGCATGGTGTGTTCTAATTACTAAACCGCACTTGTGGCGTGGTGTATTAAAAAGTGTTCAAACCGCCCAAACCACACCGTGCTCACCCTAACGATGACCTTACGTGTTTAGTACAAAAAATTAACTTATATAGAATGTGGTGTGGGGCAATGATAGTAATACCAGATCCCAATAGGAGATCAGAACCTTCTCCACCGAATCTCTTACAATGATCATCAGAACCGTCCAATAATTTGATGAATGGCTGTGATCTAATTGACCTTTGACCACGTGTTACTCGAAAGTGGTTACTTTGTGTGCATTGGCTTTGATGGAATGCCGCTGCACTGGAATTCTTCTCGGAGAATTTCTAGTTCTTCTAGGTGGTGGGAGCGTGACATTCACCGCCCAACTACTTCGACGCACACAAATATTGTTGGCGGGTGCATAACCAACCACACCAAAACAAAAATTACTAATTAATATTTATATGCGCCTTTAACTGCTTTCTAATTTGTACTCTTTTAGAAAAGTTATAACTAAATATAGTAGTGTAAGAAAATAGTTATATTCATAATTCAATATATTTATAAAGATTTGCAAATATAGAATTCATAGCATCTTTTGTAAGTAATATAAAATCTTTTGTAAGTAATATAAAATTGGTAAGAAAAATAAAAAAGAGTTGATGAAGAAAGGGAAAAGAGATCTTGCAATAAATGCCATGCTTACTCTATATTGTGCTTTATTATGTCCAAGAAACCTTTTCTACAATTAAATTACAAATTTTACTATTTTTTTAAATACTTGTTTAGTATCTCGTATTTGATCAAAATACAAATTTAGTATTTTATAATTTTAATAATTTTTATTTTATACATTGTAATTTAAAATTGTATAAATTTAGTACCATGAAATCAAATTTGATTAATATAACTAAACTCTTTTCATTATATGTGTTTCACATTTAAATTTAATTACTTTATTATATATAATTAATAATAATTTACTTATATTGATAATCAAATTTAAATCATGACAACCAAAAATATATAATTTTAAATTACAAAATCTCAAATGAATATTATTGAAAAGGTAAGATTCAAACTTTATATTTCAATAAAACACAATATACTAAATAAGTATCTATTTTTTTTATTTAAAAGATCAAATATTGATTCAATGTCTTTATTTTTCAAATAATGAAAACTATACGCTAAGTTGTTCTATAATATGTGATGTGTAGTGCTTGTTGGGTAATAGTGCCTTTACTTTTAGAAAATATTCTCAAGCAAGATTGTAAAGAATATCTCTCCTTATTTTTTTAATAAAGTAAACTAATGACATATATTGTACCTTTAATTTAGGAAAATTTACATATGATACCTTTATAATATAAATAATTACACATCTGTTATAGATATTTGAATGTACCCATATTTAGATATTACATAATAAATAACACAAATTCAAATTTTTATTACTACTTTATTATACCTAATTTTTTTAAATTATTCTTTGAGTTACTATTTTCCTTATTAAGTTTGTTTCCTTATTTAATGAGCAAAAAAATACATTTTTTTCCTTATTTACTTTTGGCATTCACAACAGAGGTTATTTATATAAAAATATTATTGATACATATTATTCTATTTGTTTACCTACTAAATTCTTCAAAATTGTACTCATTAGATATAATAAACTACAAGATATTTTTTTTTTGTGGGGATAAACTACAAGATATTATATATATACTAAATGGTCTTCGACAAATTGTAATACTAAATAGTAATCCAACATATCTAATTATTACATTATTTTTTGGATACATGTTTATATATTAATAGTGTTCATTATATACATACTATAATAATATTGAGTATCCAACTAACACAATACTTACGAATAGGAAATTATTATAACAAAATCAGTTTTGAGATACTTATGTGTATTCAAGGTGAAGAAAATGTAATTATATACTTGGTAGTCTTTTTATATAATTATATACTTACTAGTATATTGCATAAAAGAACTACCATTTGATAACCGAGTGCAGTGGCGGAGCCACACGGGGTATGTGGGGGCACGTGCCCCACTTAAATATTTTAATTATTAATTTTATATGTAATTTCCTATTATATCTTTATATAATTAACAGTTAATTTCTTATTATTTTTTTTTACCCACTCAATTTTTTTTATAACTTATTTTTATATATATTTAATTTACTATTACACCCTCATTTAAACACTTTTAAAAAAAATAATAATAAAATCCATAATATGCTCTCCATGTCATTTGCTTCTCCCTCCGCCATTAATGAGAATTGTAATTGACTTCATATTTAATGTATTATTTTCATATATGCCCCCACTACAATTAAATTCTGACTCCGCCACTGACCAAGTGTAAACATGATCATATGAACCATTTGTTTTGACATGTATTTGTATATCGATTATGATTAATAGTTGAGATATATTACATAAAACACTACCTTTTCACATCCTAAATATAATCAAAGTATAAATATGAGCCTACGTATATAACTAAAAAATTACTTCTTAATTAGTATTCACTCCACTCTAAAAAAATACTTTTTAGTATCCAATGATATTAGCAGTTAATAGGTATGACTTTCACTCTTTGGAGTGTTATCATTTTATATGACAATAGTGATCTCTTGCTAATATGGTGAGGTTTTCATTTACGTTAGAGTTTGGAAGTGTGTTAGTATTGATTTGAAAAATAAGGCTATATAAGGAAAGTTAGAATGATTTTGAGTAATTTGAAAAAAAAAGTGTCTTATTTGATTAAATTAAATGAAATATGTTATATATAACAATAAATAATTTAATTTGGGTACATTATTGTATCTTTACAAAATTGTTATTATTTTCTAGGTTTATTTTCAACTGCGGTCTTTATTTTTTATATTTTATAGTACTTAGGTCTCAAAAGTTTATTTTGTATCAGTTAGATCCCCAACCTTTTCAAATCGTAATATTTAGGTCCCTAAATGCTATTTTTGTTTATTTTTTATTTGAAAATACATAAAAAATATACAATAAAGGTGAATCATTCTTAAAATATTTTGACATTTATATTATGACAATAACAAACATGACATGAGAAAAAAATATTTTCATGGCATTTTTAAAAATATATAGTATTTTTATAAATTAAATTAATGTTTTAAAAAATATTTTTACCTGCATCGTTGTTTTATAATTAATATTAATAACTTTGTTATCTCGATTATCTTAATATTATCAATTCTATTATGTTTATGATTTTTTATTTCATACATTCTTTTTAAAACTTAATAATAGTGTATATAAAGTTATTTATGTTCATATTTATATATATATATATATGATTAGTTATAAGTTGCATTGTATAAAAAAATTGCAAAATAAAAATAAATATGTATATTATAAATATTGATAATCTTGTGATAATTTAATTATTAATATTAAATATTTATAGGATAATTTTTTTAATGAAAAATTAATTAAATATTTTTAAAATGTCAAGAAAATATATATTTTTTCAATGTCATGTTCAGTATTGTTATAAATTAAGTGGTCCAATTTTTTTGTTAAGATTGATTCACCATTTTTTATATTTTATTTATGTATTTTGAAAGAAAAAAGAAATAAAAATAGCATTTAGGGACCTAAATGATATGATTTCAAAAGATTGGGGACATAAGTGTTACAAAGTGTAAAGAATAAGGACTGCAGTTGAAAAAAAAAACTTTATTTTCTCCTACTAGCATACATGTGTAAAGTTAATTTATATATGAAATTCTGTTTTTAGTAATAACCAAATTAATTAAAACAAATAGTTTAATCAAGATGTGGAATGGTAATTGAATGTTGAAACAAATTTCAGATCTGTCGTGACAGAATGAAGTTTTGGTCGAGACAGAAATTGAACACAATAAAAAGACAGTGCAAAAATAATAAAGAACACAACAAATTTTTACAAGGTTTATAAGCCCTTCTGGATAACCTACCCCTTGGGGCCACACACAGAGAATAAAACCAATTAATAAAGAATCACAAGTACAAAAATGCTGACTTAAACAAAACAAGACTCGCTCTTGAGATTTGTCGCAACTGTGTTGTACTTATCTTCACTAATCTGATTTTGATTGAAACGTCTAACCACTTGAACTCCCTTCAATGGTTAGTGAGTGCTTGCTTCTCACTACTAGAAATACAGGCTTCTACTTTATTTTTTACACAAACAATAATTAAAAACCGAAGTAAAAGCTTCGAAATAAGTTTTTACTTCGCTTATGGGAATGGTGCTTGAAAAAAATAGGCTACTACTTCACTTTTATAAAAAAATGAAGTAAAAAGAGCAATAAGACAATGGTTGTGTTTGGTTGGCACACCACGGGGGAGTTTCTACTTCGGTTTTTATGAAAGAACCGAAATAGAAAAGTGTACGTACCAAACAAGGCCTTTACTTATTGTGAAACCCTTTTATTCCTGTTTTATAACCCTATTCTCTTTCACTTCAACATCATTTCCCTCTTCTCTCTTTGAAGAAGATACCCAGAAGCAAAAAACGTTGTTTCTGGTCGTACGACTGACGAGGGTTTGGTTTTCCAACCTTTTTTTTTTTGTTTTCCCACCATTCTCGACTAGTTTTCTTGCTAAAAACTTAAGTAATGGCTAACAATTGATTTATTTTAATTTTTTAGGAAAAAAGAAAGGCTTTGGCAATAAGTCTATTTGGAGTTCAAAAATGGGGTTTCCTACACGATTTTGATTGGATTTTTAGCCTTTGTTTGTTAAAGATGAAAAGTGGAAGGAAGAAATCATTTGGAGAGAAAATTGGAGAGAAGATAAAAAGAATGGTGGTTTGGTATGAGAGAAAATAAAGAAGGAAAGAAAAATGAAGAGAAAAAAAGTGGTGGGGTCCACACTAAAAATTTTCTCTCCAAATTGGAGAGAAAATATAGAAGAGAAAATGTTATAGGCTTTGTATGACCATAATACCCCTTATAAATTGACTAAAAAAAAATTTAGTAGTATTTTTTTAATAAATTATTGCTAAAATAAATATTTTTAAATTATATTTTTTACCTTAAATATAAATATTTCAACACTTAGGTTTATTTAAATTTGTTCTTAGGTTTATTAAATTATTATTATTTTAGTTATAAAAAATAATTTTATAAAATCACACATTATCAATAATGATAAATAATATTCCATATGTAATAAAACATACACATACCATCCTTATCAATTATTTTATAATTATAATTATATGTATTGCCAATTATTTACTTTATCTTCATAATAAGTTTGAAAAAATTATTTTTATTTATGTTATATGTGACAAAAATATATATTTTTAAATATACAAAAATATATTTTTTCAATAATGTGTAATACATAAATACTAATATAAGGGTATAAATGTAAAAAAAACATTTCTTTCATCTCAATTCTAACTCAAATACCAAATAAATGAAATAAAACAAGTTTCTTTTCTTTCTTTATACCAAACAAGAAGAAGAGAAAATGCATTTCTATTCTTTCCTTCACTTTTTCTATCTTCTCTATTTTTTCTCTCCTTCGTATTTTCTTTCCTTCCTACGAAATAGGGTTCAAATATGTTCTTGATCTTCAAAATAGGTATGGATCGTTCAATCTTTGGTTGTATGAATTTGTTTTTAATTTTCTATATTATTATCAGACTTTTTGTTTTTATATATAATATATTTTTTGTTGAGCTTTTTATTTATAATGTGTTGAATGAGTTGTTTGTATTTTTTTTTATATTATTTTGACTTTAATTAGGTAGTATTGTTGCTAATGTTAGAACTTAGAGAACATAAAATGCTTAGATTATTAGTGACTTATTTTTGTTTTCTTTAACTAGTTTGACATGTTGTTTGATAATTTTTCTTTTAATCTTTTTAATAGTCTTGTTGATTTAGTGGTGAGCTTGGTGTTGAGGGATATGATTGTTTTAAGAAAGAGGTGTTTAATTTGAAGGCATATGACTTGTTATTTCAATATTTAAATATAGCTTCAATAGGTAGTGTTGTTACCAATGTTAGAACTTAGAGTGTTTGGATTATTAGTGACTTTGATCTTATTTTCTATAACTAGCTAGCTTGATATGTTTGATGATTATGTAACTAGTTTGATCAATTCGTAACTAATTTTTATTTGTTTTTTAAGCTTTTTAGTAGAGTTGTTGATTTAGTGGCCAATTTGATGTTGATTTCGGGTGACTTCAAGAGGAATATTGGAGGTAAGTAATCTTTAAATTTTATTTATTACTATTGCAACATTTATTTATAAAATTAGAGTTAAATCATGCATATTGAATTTAGTAAAGTTGGTTATGGGAAATTTGCGTGTTGGCAGTGATATAAGGATAAAATTATGTGTGTTGATTTTTGTATTTGTTTGTATTGAATTTATAGGTAATTATGAAATTGGGATATGCTATAAAAACAAATGAAACTATGCCAATTTTTTATTTTTTTTATTTTATGAATTGTTTTCCTTTTTAGATTTGCACATAATGTTGGGATATTCTATGCGTTATTTACAGGTTTTGAAATTTTGGGATATCTTAAAAGCAATTGTTATGCTGCAGAAAAATTTTTAGACTTAGGAAAATTTAATAATTAAACTTCTATTATGTTGGATGTCTTAGCAAAAGAACTAGGTGTAGAAAAAATTGTAAGTGTTTTAAAGTAAAGTAAAGTATGTGTTGTTATGAGTTACTAATTTAATCAATTATTGATTTGTTTTGCAGAATGAACTAAAAGACAAAGTTAGTAGTAGCCAAATCTTGCCAAAATTAGTAGTAAGCCTATTTTGTTTATAAGTTTGTTTAGTTCTAAGTCTAGTTTTATGTCAATGTATTAATGCTTAGGCTATCTTACTTAAGTTCTTATATCAATGTATAAATGTCTATTGTACCTAAATACTTATAACATTGTACAAATGCTAGAGTATTTTGTTTTCATGTCTCTTTTTAACTTTTGTCCATCCTTATGAATGACATTTCTAATGAATGAAAGTTAACTTAATTTCATTAAAAAAAATAGAATTAATTCCAATTGCAAATATATATAAATTTAAAATTAGGCCATTAAAAAAACCCGAATTAATATTCAATTTTATTAAATTTGGTTAAAAAAAAGAAGAATGAGACTTTCTAATTCGGTTTTTATGTATAAACTGAAGTAGAAAGTAGGGAATCTACTTCAGTTTATACATAAAAAGCGAAGTAGAAAGGTTTATATAGGTCACGCACTTAATTGTTCAAACCTTTCTACTTCGCTTTTTATGTATAAATTGAAGTAGAAACTCTACTTTCTACTTCGGTTTATACATAAAAACCGAAGTAAAAGCCATACTTTTTACTTCGGTTTATACATAAAAACAAAGTAGTAGAAAGTCAATTTTCCACTTCGGTTTTTCACCACTTTTTATTTCTCCCCGAACTACTTCCATTGCGAATTTATGTGAAAACCGAAGTAGTTCCACCTTAAAAACTGAAGTCGTAGCCCATTTTTCTTGTAGTGTCCTCTCGAAGCAAGACTTGTACAAATCTCCTCCCGAAAACCTTAAGAATTACAAACTGTATCCACTCATGAATGTGATATAGACACACCATAAAACTAAACACTCAGTTTGCTACAAGATCATGTGAACAATGTGGTCTTGAATACAAACTATGAACTCTCACAAATATTACAATTCACTCAACAAAATAATACACCAAGGAGTTCACTTTTTCTCAAAACCCTAATAACCTATTTATAGAGATCATTTCGTGCTCAGAAGAGCTGAGAAATAATCCACAATAAAAGCAAGAATATTTGATGATATTCTTGATTGATGAAGATTTGCCAATCAGTTGACTCTGTTCTGACAGCCACGCGAATTGCGATTGCGGGGACAGCTTATATCTGAGTCATATTAAAATTTTCTAAAAATAGAAAATACGCAATAACATTTCTAGGATTTTTATTTCATGCAGTCAACCATCTTTAGAGAGTATGAAAATTAACACAAAAAATCAATAAATGAATTCAGATAAGTCACGTAATATTTTCCTCATAAAACTAAGATAAAAATTCATTTTATAAATATATTGTGAATATAAATATAAATAAGGAATATTTACAAATTTCACCAAATAATTATAAGATATTTAAACCCCAAAATAATAATAAAAAGGATTTTAAATAAAAAAATTCCATAAATTTAATAATTTAGGATATTACAATAAATAATTATAAAGTAGTGGTTACTTCCATTCGGTTAGTGCAAAAATGAGCCCACATAGTTGGGGTTTGGTGTTATTTGAACATGTTCATAAATAATACAAGAAAATTAGACCTTTGTCATTGATTTTAAAAAACTGTTGTATGTTTTATTTAAAAAAAATATCTTGAAAACAGTTTGGGGGTGATTGTCATTATTCTAAACACACAAAATTTTGAAATAAACAAATTCAAAGTTATCTTCTATATTTATAAAAATAATTATTTTCTCGATCATTTTTTTATTATTTTTTGTCATATTACTTTTTCTCTTATTATTTTTTTATTACATTACTTCGTCACACTTTATTTTCTCTCTCTAATTTTAAATATAGTAAGCTTTTTAATTTTAAAGTTATAAACATTGTGTATAATTATAATAAAAACTAGTTCAATATTTTTTTTAAATATATATAATAAAATGAATTATAGTTCTATAATATATATAAATATTTACATCAATAGTTTCTACATATATGATATTTAAACACAACATTGACATATATATAATCTAAACACAACATTGACATATATATATTTACATGACTACATGATATATATATAAATTATAATATTTACAAAGAATATTCTTATATTTAATGGTAGATTGTAAACATGACTTAAACTTAAATAAATAATTAAACAAATTAAAATAGGATATTTTTGAGATATTTTACAATGATAATTATTTAAAATAATAAAATTATATATTTTATAACTTAAATAAAATTTAATTAAACTTAAATTTATTAATATTACATTAAACATATAATATATAATCTTTTGTTTTCACTGCCAAATTAAAAAACTAAAACAAACATAAACGTAAATAAAAATAAATAAATAAATTAAAATATGATAGTTTTAAGACATTTTATGATAATTTAAATAATTAAATCATATATATTTAAAAATAATAAAGGTATAGATATCATTTTTTTTATCTTATAAATTTGTGTGATATTTTATTTCTTATCAAGTGATTAGAACTATTTTTCTTTATCTTATAAATTTGTGTGATAGTTTATGTATATATATACTACCGTCTACGTTATGATTTTTTTTCTATTCTTATTTTATTTTTATTATTAATTTTTTTTAAATATTATTGTATTTTATATATATCATGTAGTCATGTAAATATTTATATATACTATAGAATTATAATTCATTCTATTATATATATATTTCTTTTCAAAAAAATAATCAACAAATTTTTATTAAAATTATAGATAATATTTACAACTAAGCAAACGTATTTAGAAGCATTACTCAACCACATTGTATTTCTTGAATACAACAAATTTTATATTCTTATATTTTAAAAATACAACTTTAAGAAATAATATAAGATAGTGTTTTTGTTTACCATAAGATAGTGTTTTTGTTTAATAGAACCATATTAAAATAATATTACTTATATTTTAGGTTTAGAAATTTAACGCGCTGAAAAAATTGAAATCAATTGCAAATGACTTAGTAATAACGATTCTAAGTTCCAACCATTATTAATATATATATTTTCAAAACTCCAGATTACTCTTTCTACTTTTATAAAGTCTCTAGTATATTTATTCTTATGAATTCTTGAAAATGAATATAGTCGATGTCACTTCCAAGAAGGTAAACATGATTTGAGTTCCTTTATTAAAGTATACATTAGAAAATGGACATGACATATTGAATTTTGAGAAATATTAAAGGGTATTAATGTAACTCGTCTTTTAGTGATCATGTTTAGTACAATTTAATATCAAAGCTTAAATATTTTAATTTAACAACTATTATAAAAAATCGTAACAATTCTCATGAATTTTACACTTTATCTGGAGTGAACATCACAACAAATAACAACAGCGGCGCTTTCTATTTTCTCTTTAGAAAAAAATATTTTTAATTATTTTTATTTCTCCTGGATTGTTAATACATTATGGCAAAAATACGGTAACACGTGAGCATCACTTCATGCTCACGTGGGAAAAACGCGCGCGTGGTTTAGCTTAGATTTGTAAACAAACAAGTGACACGAGGCACACAAAAGCCGTATTTGAAGGACTATTTTGTACTTTCGCAACTCCACCACCACCTCCCTTCCCTTTCCTTGGCTCGACTAAATAAGCTTTCTCTCTCTGTCCCTCTCTCTCTAAAAAAATCAAATCCAAGACGACGGGGCTTGCTAACTTACGCTGTGGTGTCACTCAGCCCACCCCTCCCCCACCCACCCACCCACCATCACCAGAACCCTCTCCTTCGTCTCCAAGCTCACCTGCAACTGCAATGAGGGTCCGATCTTCTTCCATTCTCGCATTCTTCTTCCTCCTTGCTCTCCCTTCTATCATTTTTCCCCTCCTCGCCACCGCCGATTCGGTCCAGTCCAACTCAGCCTCGGAGGAGATCAATGCCACCACTATCCTCGACGCCGACGACGACTCTAACTCTACGCGGTCGAGATCCAATGAGGACAGCTTTGCCGACATGATCGATCGGGCGCTGGAGAGAGAGTTCCCCGAGAATGAGCAGAATGAAGGTTCGTATGTAGAAATTGCGTTTCCATTGGTGCCGTTGGTTGTTTAAGGGTGTTCCTTTTTTCATTTTTAGCTGGGATTTTGTTGTTCTGCATTGCGTTATTGTTCTGATGAAATCTTGGTTGGTGACTGTGTTTGATTTTCGATTAATGTGGAAGAAGAGAAAGAGAGATTTAAATTAGAATAGGCGTTACGAAATGGAAAATTAATTATTTGTTTTATTGGTTGGGTTGATGAATTAATGTCACTCGAATTTGTGTGTTCTATTTTGCAGCCACGGATGCTGGTAGCTTCAACAACAGTGTTGCCGGGCAGCAGGTTGGTATTTGCATTTCTTGAAACTGGCCTTAATTTTGTTTTCAAGTTTTTAAATTTTGGTTGGTTTCACTTTCATTGGGTAACATATAGGAGTATAAGAAAGTGAAAACTCAGCTTCAATACGTGTAAATGTTGTAACTTTTAATGTTATATTGTTAATCGAATAAGCAACAACTATTGGAATGGTGGATTCATATGGATTTGGCATTATTCGTCAAAAGATAGAATAGGGAGTTCTAGAAGAAAAATTTAGTTGGAATATCAGAGGAGTGTCTTTAAGAAATTCAACTTAACTCATAAGATCCCAATGTGGCCTGTCCAAATTATCATGAGTTATTCATTAGTAGTGCTTAACTTTTACTTGTAGAAACGGTTTGCAACATCATAGACACTTCTTTTAGTGCGAAAACCATTCATGCTATTCAGGAAATAAAGTGGAAAGTGCAGAGAATGTAGAATAAAATCAAATAAGAAATGATTTAGTCTATAGAATTTTGGTAACATAATTTTGTTATATCAATTTACAATAACCTAGAATAGTTTACTGAAAATGCTTGTAGCCATGTGGCTATTTACAGTAGAGAGATGAGTCACTTAGATTCTGGGCTTTGTAATAAATAATGGGCTTTATTAGTGCTCCAGTGATGTTTAGCTGAGCTTGGTGGAGCTGTTTGCTGAAGTGGCATAGCAAGATGGTCTTAATGTGTTAAAACATTTTATTATCATAATAAGAAAATTTAATATGGGAAAGCAACTATTTGCAGCTAACTGGCCTTGTGAACTTATGCTATACTCTGGTTGTCCTCAATGACAATTGTCGTAAAGCTGATTCATCCATTATAAGTGTTTGGGGAAACCTTGAATCAGGATTTGCACTCTTTCAGTTTTGCAGTGATATAAAGATACTACTTTAGATTGATCTCTTGAAATTTCAAGGCCCTGTAAATTTACTAGTAGGCCCTTCTTTCCTTTATGTTTATTTATTATACTTTTTTTAGAGAGTAAGTGGGGGGTGGGGCTACCATTACAGTGTATTCAGTTACCTGGATTTTTTTTTCCTGGTCTGTCTTGATTATCCTAATTTTTCTTTATTAATATTATTTGCCCATGGAATTAAAAAAAAAACATGTTCTAACTTAGAAATGAAACATCTTTGTTTTCAGGCTGTTTTGGAAACTGTTGCTAGAGTCAAGTCCAAGAAAAATGACACCAAAGAGGAAAAGTAAGTGCTTCTATCTTCTGAAATAATGGTTACTCCTTTTCTTTTCAATGGAAGGAGTAGTAACTGAGTTTACTTAAATCTGTTGCTGTTGAAGTTATGCTCAATATCACAATGGATGCTGAATATTTATGAGCCTTATGTTAGGTCATTTCAGTTTCATGATGTTTTCAATAATGAGAATCAAGCTGAAGATATGCCAACACTGATAGATCGCAAGGTATGCCTAGTAGTTGTCATTGAAAATTTATGTTGGCACATAGTCATTGGCTCTTCTGCTGTACATAACATCACTATCATGGTGGTGCATTGGCATGTCTTCTTTTTAAATTATAATTCAGTGTTTTATTATAGTCTTGATGTGCTAGAATTTTATCTCCAGGACAATGTTTTTATTATATCTAATCGGAAGTCAAAGTTTCCTGTGCTTCAACTTGACGCAAGGTAGGGTGTGTTTTTTTTGCTAGTTTGTTTGTTCCTTAATTTTGCATACAACCAACAGCAGGTTGGCTGATCTAGCTTGATAAAATAATTATTTTCTAGGCTGATATCAGACCTTGTAGTCGTCATTGTCTCTGCAACTTGTGGTGGCATTGCTTTCGCCTGCGCTGGACAACCGGTCCGATCACTATTATTTTCTCTTGCCTTAGATAACTTTCTTTTTAAGTTTTTAAGAGTGTTTATATCTCTAAACTTGTCTCTAAATGTTTGTTTCCTGACCTTTTGACAATGTGCAGGTTATTACTGGATATCTGCTTGCAGGATCTGTCATTGGCCCAGGAGGCTTGAGTTTTGTCAGTGAAATGGTGCAAGTATGTTTTTTAAGCTTTCACACCTGATATACCACTTTTTTGGTTATTGATAGTGGTCTTCTTGTAAGAGATCCTTTTGATATCATCTTATATAAAACTATTATTTTCTCATCCTTCAGCAAGAAGTCTCTTAAATTTATTTGGTCGTTGCTATGTTAAAGTTGAAGATTTTTTTGGTTCATATCATGCATTTATTTACTTCCATTGTCTTGAATCAAATTATTCATGAAGGTTGAGACAGTTGCTCAGTTTGGTGTCATTTTTCTTCTTTTTGCACTAGGCCTGGAGTTTTCTGCTACAAAGGTTAGCTTGTTCAATATTTTTTATTATTATTATCAAATGATTAGGCTGTGATAACTGATAAAAATGTGTTTAATTTACATTTTCAGCTTCGTGTGGTTCGGGCTGTGGCTGTACTAGGAGGTCTACTCCAGATTTTCCTGTTTATGTGCTTATGTGGAATAACAGCTTCTGTATGTCAACATTTTGTGGATTACTATATCTTCCCTTCCCTATTAAACACTTATCTCTAGGTAGACTAGTTTGCTGCTAAATTAGGTTTCTTTATGGTTCTGGGCAGTGAGTTATATTGTCTGTCTATATGACGGTAGGTTTGTACCAAGCTCTAGATACTACTTCAAAAAGCTTGATTAGAAGTTGACACTGCCATAAACCTGTTGGCTGAATTGTGTGATCAATGTTGAGAAGACTTGACTTGAGACTACTTATTATTGTTTTTACCCTTTGTGCCATCATTTCGTATGATGACTGATTCTAATGTGCAAAGCTGCTTGCCATTTCCAGTTATGTGGTGGTAAATCTTCAGAGGGAGTATTTGTTGGAGCATTTCTTTCTATGTCTTCAACTGCGGTGGTAATCCTCTATGTACTGATATCGTTGATTTCTCATTATCTTGTTCATGTTTATATAAAGGGAGAATAAATGACTTAATATTTTTGTATTTCATTCCTCCTATCTTCTTGGGGGAAGTTGTTTATTTAAACATCTATTCTTATTATTATTTGTAATTGGTTATAATTTTTTTTTACTTCTTTTGGTAAGAGGAGAGGGGAATTCAGAATAAAGATTATGGGTTAGTATTTTGTTCTCTGATCTTGTTTGGGATTGGAGTGTTTGGTTGTGCTTGTTTTATTGTAGATTTTCTATGTGGTTTCCTCTTCCACAGTTTTGCTTGTATTATCTTTAATCATTAATATTAGTCTCGTTTCTTATAAATTTTTATTTAATTTTCAATTTTTAATGGGTCATATTGCCATCTTTTGAAACACAAGTGTCCATTTGACATAGTATTTAAAAGCTGGCTTGTTGGCTCTATCTGATCCAGTTAGATCAATTGAAAATATGTGAAAGTTTGGAAAGTTTTTTTAATGTATAATTTTAAACGTGTAATAATATTGTTCTATCTATTTCGTCATGCATTTTCAGATATATAACTGTCAAAAGTCCTCTGCAATGGGTTCTTATGATGTCTTGTATGATGCTCCTTAGGTTTTGAAATTCTTGATGGAGAAAAATAGCATCAATGCCCTTCATGGTCAGGTCACAGTTGGCACTCTTATTCTGCAGGTTTGTGTTTATTCACTGTTCTGCACCTATCTAATTGTTGAATGTCAAGTTTTTGCTACTCGTGTCAGAACTTTCCTCAATATCAAATTATTATATCTTCTCTTAGTTTTGTAATTTATTTTTAAGAGCACTGTTGCGTGCTACCAGGATTGTGCTGTCGGTTTGCTGTTTGCCTTGCTTCCGGTTCTTGGTGGTACTTCTGGTGTTCTTCAAGGAGTGATGTCCATGACCAAATCGTAATAATGACAATTACCTCTCTTTACACACTTTACAAATCATGCAGAATGTGTTTTTTTTTAATTTGTGCATGTTATATTTTGAAAAAACAAACGCTGGGTTCAATTATCATTAAAAGACTGGTGTGAATTAGCTATTTGAAGGCTTAGTTCTGTATATGTTTTTTATTGTAGTTTTGTAATTTGATTTTCATCATGTGAAGTCCTCTGTCATAACTGAATTGATAGCATGATATAGATGCAGTAATTTTTGAAACTTCAATTGAGACTGCCTTTTTTTTTCTTTACCTTATGATGTGCATAGCATGTCTGTTTGTTTGAATTTTTTAGGATCTTGCCATATTTTTCTCCGGCTTATTTAACCTGAGCTTCAGTTGCACCTTACCCTATAACAATTATTCCAAACAATTTATAATATTGGAAATTCAATGAGTATTGCAGTTAATTGGCCTCTGCCTAGGTGAATTATGCACTATTGCTTTTCTCACAACTACTTGTGATCTCAGGTTGGTGGTTCTGATATCATTTTTGGCTATCTTGTCAATAGTATCTCGTACTTGTGTGCCATGGTTCCTTAAGCTCATGATAAGCCTATCATCTCAGGTACTAGTGATAGCTCTTTCAGTTTTTTATATTTCGTGTTATCAATTAAGTGTAGCTGATGAATTTTGTTTCAATTTTTTTTTTCAGACTAATGAACTCTATCAACTGGCATCAGTGGCATTTTGCTTGCTTGTTGCTTGGGTTTGTCCAGTTCCTGTTTCTTTCCTGTTTGATCACAGAACTAATTTATCAATTACTTTTTTAGTATGGAAATAAGATTGATCGTTTTTTAATTCTCTCTCCCCTTCTCTTTTCTGCATTGGTAATACAACTTGTGTTGTATCATCAATGAGATGAAGAGTAAATGGGGAGGGGTTCTGCTGTTTCAAGTCTCCCAATATGTTAATTGTTTTATCAGAACATCTCCATCTGTGGAGTGGGATGCATAAATTTCTTCCTTTTATGCATGTTTAATTGCAAACATGGACATATAATAAAGAATTATGTCATTTCAGTGTAGTGATAAGCTGGGTTTAAGCCTTGAACTTGGCTCATTTGCTGCTGGAGTGATGATTTCAACTACTGATCTTGGTCAACATACACTTGAACAAGTAAGATACTTTTATTTGTGAATCTACTTGAAGAGTGAGGAGCCTAACGAGAGATAATGTTCTTTTGACTTTCAACTTGCTTAAATATGACATACAAATGCATACATGCATGAATGTTTATATGAGACTCCCTTTGGTTTCTTAAAGGGTGGAGATTTGGTTGGGGGAAATAGTTCTAAGGCCTTGTTTGGTTGAGAGTAATGAAAATAGAGGAACAAGAATGAGAATGAGAATGGTGATGGTAATAGAATAGAATAGAATTTAATGAGTAGAAAAAATTTCAATGTGCAATGGAATGGACTTCCCTCCTAGTTTTGGAGGAATAACTATTCCACCAAAATGGTGGAAATGCTAGTCCTGTAGAATGACTATTCCAATGTGTTTAAGAGTAACCAAATAAAGAAATTGAATAAAAAATGTAATTTTTATCATTCTATTCCATTTCTTTCTCCCCAACCAAACTAGACCTACAAGTTAAAAATACTTCATTTTTATTTTAATAAACAAATATAAAAGTATATGCAATTTCCCCCTCTCATCAAGGCAGCTCCGCCACTGGGTATCTTTCTCATTAGTTATGTTTGTGGGAGGTTGACAGAGCTGTGGTTTTTAGTCTGTTCCGCTTGTCTCTTATAATAAGTTTGGTGGCTGATTTGGGACATAATTCCTTTTGGTTTTTGAAATTACTAAAATTGTTACATATATTGGTTAGTGTACTCTACTATAGTTAAATTAGTTCGTCTTAATAACTTTATCTTCCTTTTTATTGTTCATGTATGGGATATCTACTTTGTTATGCTGCTTAATTAAATATTTTAACCTTTAAATGTGATGTTCTCATCTGTTTCTGTCCTTAACTGGAGTTGTTTGTGTGGCAGGTCGAGCCTATTCGTAATTTTTTTGCTGCTCTATTCCTTGCCAGCATAGGGATGTTAATACATGTTCATTTTCTATGGAACCATGTTGATATATTACTTGCAGCTGTTATTTTGGTGATCATTATAAAAACTGTTGTGGTTGCTACTGTTGTCAAGGGGTTCGGATATAACAACAAGACATCTCTTCTTGTAAGATTTTACAAGTTGCCTATACAGTGTATATGATTTTTACAAACATTTCATTGACAGAGGCACCTTGTTATTTTACTCGTGTAGGTTGGCATGTCTCTGGCACAAATTGGTGAATTTGCCTTTGTTCTTTTGAGTCGTGCTTCTAATCTTCATTTGGTAGAGGTGAGTGCTTAATTCTAATCATACGGTTTAAGTGAATGCGTCCATTTGCTGGTCCTCAGTTTTGTTATCTGCTTTGCTTCTTTATGGTACATTAATAATGTTGTTTCTTGAAAACAAAAAAAAAAAAAGAAAAAAGAAAAGTAAAGTTAATACATGAGCCCTCTACCCAATTTTGTGTTAGAGTGACAGAGGAGTTCGGTTTATTACTGTACTTTTATAGGAATGCATCTCTTTTCTTGTGAATGCTTATGGAGGTACATAATTTTGGTCTTAAAGTGCAAAAATTTTAAATAATGTTTTTTTGGTTATGTCAACTTTATCAAATTTAAAACCAAAGTGCAAGTTTTTCTTCTGCAATTTTTCTGAAGGTCTTTAACCTCTTTTGCAGGGAAAATTATATCTATTGCTTCTTGGAACGACAGCTCTCAGTCTGGTGAGATTGCAACATACATGATAAACAAAGTTGATACCATACTGTTCTATTTATTTCAAAAGGAAAATAGCAAATTATTAGGAAGTAGAATGTACAAACTTAATTTTCAGGGACTTCACACTGATTATATTACGGTTGTCATTCTTTTTGTGAAATTATTGGCTAAATTTCTCAATGATTTGTTCTTTCATATGTATATATATATATTTATAGGATGCTACTATGAAACTCATTTGATTCAACTTTCACATTTTTATGATTATCAAGATTTGGATAGAATTTGAAATGGATATACCACCTCAATTGTGAAGTATATCTGCTTTTTATCTGTAGCCTGTTCTGCGTAATTGCTTACATCTAGTGAAAGTCCAGTTCACCTCTGATTTCAGAATATTGTTACTTGCAATCTATGGTGTAGGTAACCACGCCATTGCTCTTCAAGTTGATTCCTGCTGTTGTTCATCTTGGGGTCTTATTGCGGTGGTTTTCTCCAGATAGCCCAAGCGAGGTAACAATCTTCTCTTGTATATATATACATATATGCATGTATGAAACTGCCTTCACAGAAATTTTCAAATTTGAGTTGTCTAATCATTTAGCAAAGCAAGAGTTTTGAGGTACTTAGGAAGTTATTTGTCCTACCAGATTGGACATAAAGGGGATAATCTTCGGTCAGACAGTGCTAAACGGATTGCTATCTTGGTCCACGGCTCTCATGATTCATGATATTAAACATAAAACATGACCCAGAAAATTGCAAACCGTTTACCTGATGAGCTTGTTATACTCTGGAGGACAGGTGCTTAAGAGTGCAAAAGAGGTGGATTGAGTGAGAGAGAGGTTCCCACCACCACTACGACAAAAGCTCTACTTTCTTGCGCACATTCAGTACATAATAATACTGATTCCTGACCAGGCAGGCATGAGTCAATTGATAATTGATAACTCAAACCAAGAAAAAGAAAAAGAACACGAAATCCTACAAGGCAGATCTATAAGCCTAAGCTCATACATGCCAACATTACATTCTAATTCTTTAATTAGGTCATCTTGATTCGTCTATTTTCCCAGATGACCTATTTTGTGTAAAATATCAGCCGGTTTTCTTATTGATCTTGCTTGCAATTCTTTTTTCTTTCCCTTTTTTTGTTCGAGATGAAAATGATTGCAGCTGTGAAACTCCCAAATGTATCATCTTTCATCCCTATAATGAAACCAGTGTTTTTTTAACTGATAGAAAAGAGAACCAATGTGTTTGTTCTTCTTTGTTCCCCTGTTTTTTTCACTACACAACTCAATAGTTGTTACGCCATACAAATATGTCAATCACACAATTCAACAATACCTCTTTATTTATCTCTCTAGAAAAAAAAAAAGAAAAGAAAGAGCGATTCCAGTTGAATCATACTTCATACTATTTGGACAGAATAAAAATCATACACCATTCACTGCAGGGTCACTCCCAGGTAGATTATGTTACTTTCCCCTTGTGCATGATTAAAAGCGATACGCTGTTTTGGCCATATTTAATCGATTGAGATGTCTCTGTTATCTTTCTATTAACTACTATAATTTCATGAAGTGATCCTATTATTAGTAGATAACAAAAAGCTACTATAATTTAATGAAGTAATCCTATTATTAGTAGAAAACAAAAAATTAATCAGGAGAAAAGACAATCACTGTTTCAAAGCATGCCTTTACTTAAAGTCAATTAATCAAGGAATATATTAAGTCATCTGCGTGATGTTAATGTTCGATGATGCTCTAAGATGGGTGTGGATTTAATTAGTAAAGGGTTTGCAGGTCAGCCCTTCTCTGCTAGAACCTCCTCTTTTTACTGAATTTAAATTATTAACTTTAATTAATTACCTCTATTATATTATGCATGTATCTATTATTCTCTATTATATCTCTATTGTGTATATATATATATACTAGATACAAGTAACGTGCAATATGCACGTTTGTTTAGTTTTATTTATAGAATTTATTAATTATTTTTATTAAATTTATATTAATGTCATATAAATTTTGAAATAAATATTTTATTTTAATTAAATAATTTATTTATTTTTGTTTAAATTTATGTTTGTTCTAATTTTTGAATTTGGGAGTGACAACAAAAGATTATATATTATATGTTTAATGTAATATTAAATATTATACGTGTATTTTAAATTTAAGTTTCTTGCTAGTTTTTAAAAAAAAAAAAGCAATTTGTTACTAATTCACATTAGATTATATTATATATTTAATATGATATTATTCTAATAAGTGAGTTTAAGTTTAAATAAATTTTATTTAAGTTATAAAATGTATGATTTTATTATTTTTAAATAATTATCGTTGTAGAATATCTAAAAAATATTATATTTTAATTTGTTTAATCATTTATTATTTTAAAATAATTATCATTGTAAAATATCTCAAAAATATCATATTTTAACTTGTTTAATTATTTATTATTTTTAAATAATTATCATTCTAAAATATATAAAAAATATCTTATCTTAAATTTTTTAATTAATTATTTTATTTTATTTAAGTTTAAGAGATGCTTACAAACTACCGTTAAATATAAGAATATTCCGTAAAGTTAACATTAAAAAAAATAAAAAACCGTTAAAACCAAGAATTTCCGTTATCTACACACTTTTTATATATAATAGATATATATGCACAGAAGAGCTTGTCATCCTTCTTTTTTGTTTTACTCTTATTTTGTTTTTTTCTTTCAATTTTTATTTTTTATTTTTTTAATTCTAAAATCATCACACGTCTACACACTATGTATTACATTATTTTAAGTCATTATTTTTTTGTTTTTTTCTATTAAATAGTATATATATATATATAATATAAACTGATTATATCATGTTATTCGTAATTGTATATACACAATATACATTATATTGTATTAAGTATACAAGGTCATTTTTCTTTTTTGTTTTTTTCTTAATTTGTTTTTTCTATTAAACAATATATACAATATACACTAATTATATGATGTTCATTCGTAATTGTATATGCACAATATACAATATAGTATCTATATATATAAATTTAATATGTATGATTATATTGTATTAAGTCTGTTGACGCGATTCTTCGCCAACATGTAATTAAGAAAATAAGAGAAAGGGATTAGTGCTGAATAATGAACCGAAACAGATGAATGATCTTAAAATGGACTGATGACACAAATACGTTTTTAGGTGGTTCAAAGGTTAAAATCCTTCTACTCCACCAGCCAATATTATTGCTATACTTCTGGTATTCTTTACAGGGTATTTTGTTACACAATAGAATCCAACATCTTGCAACTCCCAAGGTCTCCATATTTATAGGAGAGGGCACCTGGGAGTTGGTAAGGGGGGTCATCCCGTGACCTTCTGACCCATAATGTCACTTCTGTGACATTCATGATTAATTCCTAAAACTTGACAAATGAAGTGTGGTCAAATCAATAGGTAAGGGGGATAATGGGACGCACGGCCCAACCCAGTCGTGGGTGCCTGAACACGCATGTTCATGCGGCGTGTCCGAGAATTCAGGGATATATCAGACACGTGATGTCTGATATATGCACGTTTATATTGCGTGGTTGACTTTATAAAGGGTCATAGCTTCCAACTCCAGCTCGTGCCTCGAGCTGGATGCCTTCTTGACCCGCGGTCTTTATTTTCCTGACTCGGCCCTCGAAATAATCTTGGTAAACCTTTGGTTACCTCGAGCTAAAGAGGTAGGACTTGACGACAGTAGCTCTGGCCACGTGGTATCCACACAGCTGATATAATTATGCCATATCTCAGCTCGCTAATAGCCCGTGGAAAATCAGGGCGTACATTTGCCCCCCAAGCCTCTGCTCGTGGCACACGACGTCATGTGGGGCCACACTGGGGGCTTTTAGGCTTCTCCATGGACTCTCCATATTCCACCTATTACGCAGGCGTCGAATACGTGGAGCATCGTGGTTGGTGACAGTACGTCTTCCGAGAACCGCATTAAATGGCCTAACCTATACTCAGCCGCCGTTTTGCCTTTCGAGTGGAGAGCCTCGGATCCCACATCAGAGCAATCCAACGACCCTCCTCACGTATATAAAAGGGGTGGCCATCTTCCGCATGGGCCACCCGTTTATTTGAAAACTTTCTAAATTTCCCATCTTCTTCTCTCTTCTCACCCTAAAAAAACCCTCTTTTTCTCCCGGTTACCGTTCCCAGCATTCCAGAAGATCAGGTGCAAGGGATCCTTTGAGGTTTTGGTACCAGTCATCCCGTCGAGGCCCCAACCCAGACGACCCCTTCATCTCCCCCACAGCAAAACATTTCGTAAGTTTTCTGACTGTGCATGCTTTAAATTTTCTTTTCACTGTAGCCTAGATAAATAGTTACTGTAGCTGCATGCAATATTCTGCTGGTTTTTGTGAGTATGGAGGGTGTAGGTTTTTATTTTAGGGCATCGATTGTAGAAGAAAACCATTTAGGAGCATGGTTCATAGGGTGCGTTTTCTGGGGAAATCTTCTGGGTAGGATTTTTTTTTTGGTATGCTTGTTTAAAATATCCAGCATTTTGGGTGCAAAACCGGGTAGCTTAGGGGACATGCTTCACAGGCGGTTTTGCACCTCTTGCTTACTGAAACTTTCCTGCCAAGGAAAACTTTTATCCTGACCCTCCTGACACACGAATTCTGAGTAATCAGGGATTTGTTGGGAGCACATGCGCGTGTTCATAGAACCGCGTGGTCTCACTCTCCACGGGCTGAGCTTACCTCAGCCCGTGCAAAGGAAACACTTCTCTTCAGATTCTTTCTTATGTTTAGGTCGCCCTTTCTAAAATTTATTCTTTTGTTCGCTAGGCGACCATATGGGACCCAAGAAGAACGCTCCTAAGAAGACCGCAGGCAGCTCGTCCTCCCAACAATCCAAAGGAAAGGAGGTGATGACAGACTCCCCAATCCCCGTCTTCGGGCCGGCCGTGGAGCAGGAGCTCGAGGTGGCACCCGATGCTTTATTCGAGGCCGAGAGGATCTTCTCGAAGATCACCGACCAGGGGAAAGTGAATAAAATATTCCTTTCCCACAACATCGAGCTAGGGAGGGGTGCCCTGATCGCCCGACCTCCCGCAGAAGGTGAACGGAGCTGCGCGCCGCTTGACGAGGAATATGCGGCGTGGAGTGACGAGCACTTCAAGGCTGGGGCCTTCCTCCCGCTGGACCAATACTTCGCCGACTTCCTCAACTACGTGAAGTTGGCTCCTTTCCAGCTCCCCCCCAACTCCTACCGTTTGTTGGCGGGGTTGAGATATCTGTTCCTGAAACAGGAATGAGAGGTCCCCACTCCGGCGGACATCTTATATTTTTTCTGCCTCGAGGCCAGCCCGGAGCAGCGGGGGTGAGGCGACGGGTTCTACTACTTGACCCGCTTTCCAAACACGGCTGCGGTCATCGAGCTGCCCAGCCACCCTAACGACTTCAAAGACCAGTTCTTTATGTCCAAGGGGTTTCGCAACTGCGAACTTCATTACTTCAACCGTCCTCGTAAGTACCTTTTACTCTTAGCTCGTAAGTTAAGTATTGATTAGCTCCCCTTTATCAGTTTTTGACTTAGAACAATTCTGCAGCCATTTTCGCGAGGACAGACAAGTCTGTGATCCTCGGGAGTTAGTACGAGACACTGGCGGGTCTGCCCCCCAGTGAAAAGGACTATCGCCAGCTCGTGACAGACGAGACGATGTTGGCGTGCAAACTGATCTCTCCAGGCCAGACTTTGGCCCTGAGGAGACCCCGGGGGCTTCCCCCAGCTCGCGAGATGAGGCCCATCCCCGAGGAGGAGGTCGCGGGGGAAGGAAAGGATGAGGATGAGGAGGACGAGGTGCCCCTCATAAGGACGAGGAGGAAGCGGGCGCTGGAGGTCGCCCAAAGAACGGGCGAGGAGAGGATCCGGCCCGAAGCAGCCGCAGGTCCCTCTGGGCAAGGTAATCCTTACATGTTCAGGGGCTTAGAAAGGGCCACCGCCGATCCTCGGTTAGCTAGGTTTAATCCCAACCAGCCCGTCCAACGCCATCGAAATGACCCAGACCTCGACGTAACCCTACTCCAGTGTGTCGACCGGCTCGTGCTGGATTACGAGAGTAGCCGCCCTAGGGGTACTGTAGTCGTAGACAACACCTTAGCCTTTAGGTCGGCCCTCTTTGAGGAGTATGGGACTAATCTCCGGTCGTGGCCCTCCCTTTGGGAGGGTACTGTAGCTCCGGGCCTTAGGCAATATGTGGAAGAGTCTAGTCCCGAACCAGATTCAGAACTAGAACCTGTTCCAGCTCGCGAAGTCATTGTCTTAGATTCCCCCGCAGGAGCTCTGGGGCCGATGGTCGTGACCATAGATTCCTCTTCTAGCTCGGGGGGTAGGATCCCTTTCACTGTATATACTTGAGTTCCGCTTTTCCCCCCTTATTTTTGTTGTTCTTGCATAAATGCTTACTTATATACTAATGTTGTCTTTCTTATGCCAGAGGAAATGTCTCAGCCTGGGAACAAAGACCTGCGAGCTATGTTCACCGGAGGGAACTCTTCTGCTGGGGCCTCTGGGCCCAAAATGAAGAAGCTCTGGGTGGCGAAGAAAGCCGCTGGGACACCATGCAAGTCCCCTGCAAAGGGGAAAGACCAGATCCCAGCTGCCCAGGCCAAGGTACCTCCATCTCCTGCCGCAGTGGAGAAGAAGCCCCCGCCCCCTCCACGAGCTCCCGCCTTTGTTCGGGATATGGGAGCAGAGCCCAGGATTTTGGCAACTGCAGTCCTCGAGGTGCGCATTCCGGTGGACCCCCAGGCCTTGGAGAAAATTCCTGACGTCTTTCGGGGGACGGTGTACGAGACGGCGACCTACACTGTCGACCACTACTACGGCGCCACCGAAAGGGACCTGCGGGCGATCGAAACAAGGAGCCCGGAGAGCGTGATGGAGTCTTCACTAGGAATGGCTCTAACGGTAAGCTGGCTTTACATTTTGTACTCTTTGGTTGCCATGCGTCGCACGCTCTTTCTTTTTTTTTTTAAGGCAGTTGCCTCTTTGCATTGTAGGGTGCCTTGGCTCTTCACCGTAGCATATCCAGGTCCAAGGCTCGGCTCGAGGACATGAGGGGCGAGCACCAGGCTGTTTTGGCCGCCCTGAAGACTGCCCAAAAGCAGGAACAAGAGGCTAAGGATGCATTGGCGGCCGCGTGGGCCGAGCTGGAGGCGTCCCGTCCCAAGCTGCAAGAGGTTGAGGCTACCAAGGCCGCGCTAGAAGCTGTAACGGCCGAACTCGAGGAGGCCAAGGATGCTCGGGCCGCGCTAGACTCTGCGAAAACTGAGGCCGCGGAGGCCAAGGCCGCCTTGGCAACGGAGAAGGCAGCTTCCAGCTCATTCATGGAGGACATGCTATACCACTGCTGGGTTTTCAACCTGGATGGCGACTTCTCCTTCCTAGGAGCGGATGTCTGGGAGCCCTTCCTAGAGGGGTTTAAAGCTCGTCTTCAGCAAGAGGCGCCTTCTGAGACCGGGGAGACCTCCACAGCGGCCAAGCAGGAGGGCGAGACGGCGACCTCAACGGAGCAGCCTGGTGGGGCCTAGGGCATTTCTTTTTCGAACACTTATTATTATTTTTTTTTGT
Source organism: Humulus lupulus (assembly GCF_963169125.1). Taxonomy (NCBI): domain Eukaryota; kingdom Viridiplantae; phylum Streptophyta; class Magnoliopsida; order Rosales; family Cannabaceae; genus Humulus; species Humulus lupulus. Next base: position 51,095,721 of record NC_084800.1, on the reverse strand, counting down.
AACTTTTGTATGAGGTTTTTCCACCTCGAGACACTTGGCTTTATCCATTTTTGCTTCTATACACTTCGGTAATAGTCTTGGTTTGCTTTTCTCTTTGTTAGTGCTATGATTGATGCTTTTATACTTTTCTTAGGAAAAACATGTTAACCAATCTTGACCCAACTTCTAAGATAAGTCCCGGTTGCATTTCGGACATTGCATTAAAAACTTAGTTCGCGTTAACTTCTTATTGATATCTCGTGCTTTTTAAGAAAAACAACAATCGATCAATTTGAATTAACTTCTAAGTTTTATGACCTGGTTATGTCCAGGACATTAGTTAGAAAACTTAGTTCGCGTTAATTTTTATCAATATATCGTGCTTTTTAAGAAAAGCAACGATCAATCAATTTGAATTAACTTCTAAGTTTTATGACCTGGTTATGTCCAGGACGTTAGTTTGAAAACTTAGTTCGCGTTAATTTTTATCAATATCTCGTGCTTTTTAAGAAAAGCAACAATCAATCAATTTGAATTAACTTCTAAGTTTTATGACCTGGTTATGTCCAGGACGTTAGTTTGAAAACTTAGTTCGCGTTAATTTTTATCAATATCTCATGCTTTTTAAGAAAAACAATGATCAATCAATTTGAATTAACTTCTAAGTTTTATGACCTGGTTATGTCCAGGACGTTAGTTTGAAAACTTAGTTCGTGTTAATTCTTGACTAATATTTTGTGCTTTTTAAGAAAAACACTGATTAATCAATTTGAATCAACTTCTAAGTTTTGAGCCGACCTGGTTATATCCAGGATAGGACTTAGTTTGAGTTAACCCTTTATCAATATCTCGTGTTTTTTAAGAAAAACATCGATCAATCGATTTGAATCAACTTCTAAGCCTTTAAGGCGACCTAGTTATATCCAGGCACCATATGCCCCCCCAAGTAACGAGGAAAGGGCCTTTCGTGGTTACTTGAGATTACACCCACAAATATACACAATAATAAACAAAGATTTAATTCTCATTGCTTAAAAAAAAAGTGGCCTTTAAGCCTTACAAGGGTGCTATTGATAATATTTCTTCAAATGGATGGCGTTCCAAGTTCGTGGGACTGCTTCCCCATTGAGCCGAGTTAATCTGTAAGTTCCTTCCTTAATGACCTCGGTGATTTGATATGGCCCTTCCCAGTTCGGTCCCAATACTCCATCTTTGGGATCCTTACCGGCTAAGAAGACTTTCCTGAGGACCAGGTCGCCAATGCTAAAGGCGCGTTTTTTGACCTTTGAGTTGAAATAACGAGTGATTTTTTGCTAGTAATGCGCGAGCTGAAGCTGCGAATCTTCTTGTCTTTCATCAATCAGGTCGAGGGAGGCGCAAAGTAGTTCGTGGTTGCGGTCCTGGTCATATGCTTGGACTCTATGCGAAGATACCTTAATCTTGACAGGGAGGACTGCCTCACTCCCAAAAGTCAGGGAGAAAGGAGTATGACCCGTAGGAGTCCGATGCGAGGTCCAGTACGCCCACAGAACCTGTGGGAGCTGTTCTGGCCAGACCCCCTTGGCTTCGTCTAGTATCTTCTTAAGGCTCGCCTTTAGCGTCTTATTGACAGCCTCGACCTGGCCATTTGCCTGGGGATAGGCCACGGATGAGAAGCTTTTCACAATTCCGTACCTTTCGCAAAATTCGGTGAAGTGGACGCTGTCGAACTGAGTCCCATTGTCGGATACGATTTTCTTGGGCAGCCTGAATCGGCAGATAATGCTCTTGACCACGAAGTCGAGGACTTTCTTGGAAGTTATTGTTGCCAAAGGTTCTGCCTCAGCCCACTTCGTGAAGTAGTCGATAGCCACCACGGCGTAGCGGACCCCGCCCTTTCCCGTGGGGAGGGCGCCGACCAAGTCGATTCCCCAGACCGCAAATGGCCACAGGGACGAGATCATCTTCAGCTCGACTGGGGGAGCTCGGGCAACTGTGGCGAATCCCTGGCACTTGTCACATTTCTTGACGTATGAGATCGAGTCCTTTGATAGAGTGGGCCAATAATACCCTTGCCTTAAGACTTTTAGGGCCAAGCTTTGCCCCCTAGTGTGATCCCCGCAAAAACCCTTGTGCACTTCCTGCAGGATGGCCTTTGCTTCGCCTGGCAGAACACATCGTAGGAGAGGTAGGGAATGCCCACGTCGGTACAGCACCCCATCTACCATCGTATACCTTGGAGCCTGGTACAGTACCCGCCGTGCGTTATTACGTCCCTCGGGTAACTTTCCTTTGGTGAGATACTCGAGGAGGGGGGTCATCCAGGTCGGTCTGGCGTCAATCATCTCGACCTTCGCCCCGACCTCTTCTATGCTTGGTTTCTCCAGGAACTATACCGGTACTAACCCCAAAGCCTCCGTCTCCCCGGAGGTAGCGAGCTTGGCGAGGGCGTCTGCGTTAGCGTTCTACTCTCGAGGTATCTGCTCGATTGAGCCTCGTTTAAACGCAGACAGTTCGACTTTTACTTGGCCAGGTAAGCAGCCATCTTGGCTCCCCGTACTTGATACTCACCTAGCACCTGGTTTACCACGAGCTGGGAATCGCTGAACGGAGCTGGCCCTTAGCTCCTGGGCTATCCTTAGCCCGGCCAGCAAAGCTTCGCATTCGGCCTCGTTGTTGGAGGCCTTGAATCCGAATCTCAGCGCCGAGTGGAATCTATGCCCTTATGGGGATATAAAAATGATTTCGGCCCCGGAGCCGTTCTCATTAGATGAGCCATCCACGAATATCTTCCATGACGCCTGGGTCGAGGTGACCTGGGGTGACCCTTCCACAAGATTCTCCTTGAATCCTGTGCACTCTGCCACAAAATCGGCCAGGGCTTGACTCTTTATAGCAGTTCATGGGGTGTACAAAATCTCGAACTGACTGAGCTCGATAGCCCATTTCAACAGGCGTCCCGATGCTTCAGGTTTTTGCAAAACCTGCCTTAAAGGTTGATCGGTCATTACGTGTATTGAGTGGGACTGGAAATACGGCCTGAGCTTCCGGGAGGCCGTGATAAGATAGAGCGCCAACTTTTCCATCAACTGGTATTGGGATTGGGCCCTGAGAAGTCTCTTGCTGATGTAGTAGATCGGTTTCTGAACCCGGTCTTCTTCTCGGACCAATACTGCACTAGCTGCATCTTCTGTGACAGCTAGGTAAAGGAAAAGAGGCTCTCCTGCCTTTGGTTTGGAGAATACGGGTGGCTCGGCCAGATGTGCCTTCAGGTCAAGGAAAGCACTCTCGCACTCCTCTGTCCATTCGAACTTCTTATTTCCTCGGAGCAGGTTGTAGAATGGCAGGCACTTGTCGGTGGATTTTGAAATAAACCGATTAAGGGCTGCCACCGTTCCTGTCAGGCCTTGAACGTCCTTACGCGACCTGGGTGAGGGAAGCTCGAGCAATGACCTGATCTTATCGGGGTTCGCCTCGATTCCTCTAGTGTTGACAATGAAACCCAGGAATTTTCCAGACGCGACCCCGAAAGTGCACTTCTGAGGGTTAAGCCTCATGCCGTATTCTCTTAGTATCTTGAAGCATTCTTTCAGGTCGGAAACATGGTTATCAGCAGTCTTTGACTTGACCAGCATGTCATCAACGTATACTTCCATGTTCTTCCCGATCTGGTTGGCAAACATTCTATTCACTAATCTCTGGTATGTAACACCGGCGTTCTTCAGTCCGAACGGCATGACCTTGTAACAATAGACGTTAGTTGGGGTCATGAAGCTGGTGTGCTCCTGGTCCGCCGAGTTCAAGGCGATCTGATTATAGCCTGAGTATGTATCCATAAAGGACATGAGCTCGTGCCCTGCTGTGGTGTCCACCAATTGGTCGATCCTTGGCAAGGGAAAACAATCTTTGGGATAGGCTTTATTCAGGTCGGAGAAGTCGATGCAGGTCCGCCATTTCCCGTTGGGCTTTGGGACCAGCACATGATTGGCGACCCAAACCGGAAACTTGGCTTCACGGATAAAGCCGCATTTCTTGAGCCGGGCTACTTCTTCTTCTAAGGCCTCAACCCGAGTTGTTCCCAGGCGCCTCTGTTTCTGGGACTTTGCAGGAATGCTCTTATCCAAATGAAGGGTTTGCATGATGACATTTGGACTGATTCCCACTATGTCCTTGTGTGACCATGCAAACACATCCAGGTTATCCTGCAGAAATTTGATCAGCTCCGCCTTCCTCTTGCCACAGAGGTTTTTCCTGAGCTTAACCATCCGTGAAGGATTTTGTGGATCGATATTTACTTCCTCGAGCTCTTCAATAGCTTGGAGCTCGGACTTGTCCTCGCCTATTCAGGGGTCAATATCCTTACTTAGGACGATGCTTTCCCCTTCGGCGCTTTGAGGTTTTTCAATCTCAGGATTAGTCAAAGGTTCCTGAGATTCCTCTTCTCCACCTTGGACGACCATTGTTAGCTGCCCGGGTTTCGATTTTCCCTTCATGGAAATGCTGTAGCATTCCCTGGCAGCAAGCTGACCGCCACAGACCGTGCATATCCCTGTGGAAGAAGGGAATTTCAGCGCGAGGTGGCGAACGAAGGTGATGGCTTCAAAAGCTATAAGTGTAGGTTGACCCAAAATGGCATTGTACGCAGCGGGGCAGTCGATGATCACAAACTTAAGGAGTTTTGAGACTGTCCGAGGTCCCTCTCCTAAGGTGATCACCAGCTCAATCGTCCCTATAGCCGCTGATCCTTCTCCCGAGAAACCATACAGCATCATGGAGGTCGCCTTCATCTCGGCGACAGTCAAACCCATCTTCTCCAGCGTGGACTGGAATAGAAGGTTTACCGAGCTCCCATTATCGATCAGCACTCTCCTAACTCTCCGGTTAGCGAGCTGCATTGCTACGACCAGAGGGTCGTTATGAGGGAACTGAACGTGGCTAGCATCTTCTTCAGTAAAAATGATTGGTTGCCTTTCCAATCGCTGCTGCTTTGGTAGATGCTGCTCGGGGACGAACTCTACTCCATTATGAGCCTTGAGTTCGTTGAAGTACCTCTTTTGGGCACCAGCCAAATGAGGACCTCCAGAGATTGTGGATATCTCTCCTCCTATCACTGGAGGAGGGACGTCTTAATCTACCCGAGGCCCGGGCTGACTGACCGGGACTTCTGGAGCAGGTCGGCTTGCTGGAACCCTGTTTCGCGCATACTGAGCCAAGGGGCTGGCTCTGATGAGAGTCTCGATCTCATCTTTCAGGTGTCTACAATCATCGGTATTGTGGACAACGTCGTTTTGGTAACGGCAAAACTTGGAGGTGTCTTGCTTCCCCTTCTGGTGCTTTAACGGCTCCGGTTTCTTCCAGGGGAGGCGAGCAGAGTTTGCTAGGAAGATGTTCTCCCTAGAGTGGGTGAGCTCTGTATAAGTCGCATAGATCGACTTAAATTTTTCTACGAACTTATTCTTCTTTGGGCCGTGCTGGTTGCCCTCGCTGTTCCCCTTTCTCTTGCCTCCACCGAACTAGTTATTCTGTGTAACGTTCTGGGTCGCTGTCACGACCTCCGTTCCCACTCCAGCGGGCTGCTCAGGGACCTGGCTGGTTCTTGCAGCTGAGGCTTGGGCCTCCTCTAAGTTGATCCACCCCTGGGCCCTATTTAGGAATTCGTTTACTGACCTGACTCCCTTCCTTTGTATTTCATTCCAGAGTCCCCCTCCGACGAGGATTCCAGTCCTCAAAGCCATGAGATTGGAGCTGTCATCTGCGACTCTGGCCCGAGTAGCGACGTTCGCGAACCTGCTCAGGTAAGCCTTCAAAGGCTCGTCGGGTTGTTGCCTCACGTTAGCCAGGGAGTCGGCCTTGACGCGGGCAGCTTGGGAGGCTTGGAATGCTCTTTTGAAGTCAGCAGAGAAAGTTTTCCAGGAGCTGATTGACTGCTTCTTGTTTTGTTTGAACCATTGTCTGGCTGGCCCAGTCAGTGTGGAGGGAAATATCAAACACCTCAGCTCGGGGCCAATGTTGTGGGCCATCATCAGGGTATTGAACATACCCAGATGATCTGACGGATCTCTGTCTCCGTTGAATTTGGACAGGTGCGGCATACGGAAACTGGGTGGGTATGCCGTTGCTGCTATGCTGGGGGCGAAGAGCTCAAGCTCGTCCCCCGAGTCATATTCGTCTTTTTCTTTCTCCGACAGGAGCTTCCTCATTAGCTCCTCCATCTGAGCCAGGCGCTCAAGGGTTTTGTCCTGATCTCCTTGGTTATTCCGGGGCTGTTCAACAGCTCCGGATCCATTGTATACGTTTGGTGGGTTATTGCCCTCCTGTCTTGAGATAGGTTATTTGGGGCATTCCCACCGTTACATACCTCGGACAGGTCTCCTTCTGAGCGAGCATGGCTGCCACCTCCTACTGGGTCTCCCCTATGAGAGTTAAGGCGATCTCGTAGGTCGCCCCTCGGGGTGGCTTGAGGACTTTGGGCCGAGCTTAGGCACCGATGCAGGTCTCCGCCAGAAAGGTCACTTCGGCGACTTCTGGTCCAATAGCTCCCGTTAGAGAAGCTCGGAGCCCGCCTTTGGGGGTGAGGATCCGGGCTTCCTCTGGGCGCCCTGCTACGATGGGAAGGTCCTGCGGATGGCGGGTTTCTCCTGCTGCTCCCATAAGCTGGAATATCTCGGATAGGCTGAGGAGGAGACATATATCTTATTGGTGAAGGAGGATGTCTGACTGGGGATGCAATCCTGGTTCCGTTAGGGCGAATCAGGTTAGGTAGGGGCCTTTCGGCCCTGCCAACTTGCGGGCCTCGCGGCTGGCAATCTGGATGGGGCGCAGGACGGCTGGCCGGGATGGGCTGTCGCTGTGAGCCCTCCCCGGATCTCCTTCTAGAATTCCCTCGAGCCCTCCTGGGCGCGCTCGAGGCTGGCTGTGAGCTGGGAGTTGAAGTTCGGACCGAGCGGCTATACTGTTGTTCGGCCCTGGGTAGTTCTTCGAAGTTTGCCTCTCGGCGGTGCGATGAGGGAGTAGAGTTGGGTGTTGGAGGTCTGGCCGAGCGGCTAGGCCTGGACCGATTACCCCGGCGGGACTTATGAGTCTCGCCTTGCCTCTTTCCGACGTTAGCGTCAGTTGTATGAGGGGGTAGTCGGGCCAACACCTCCTTAATCTGCTGACTAGCTTTCGCCAGCTGACTCCTCAGCTGAGCATTCTCCATCTCTACCGCCGGGTAAAAGTCCGGGTTCGGATTAGGTGGCCGGGGTGCCGAACTTCCCGTGTCATCCTGGCCTATTGGCTGCTTGCCCGGCCGCTGCTGAACTTCGAGGTTTTGCTCACCGGAGATGGCGGCATGATGAGCCTCCTGCCCATCATGTTGTTCCGCCTCGTTACCGTGTCTTGATGGAGTGGTCACCATAGTTGGATGTTTGCGATAGCACCAATCTAACTAGCTCTCAATGAAAGCACCAAATTGTTGACGCGGTTCTTCGCCAACAGGTAATTAAGAAAATAAGAGAAAATGATTAGTGCTGAATAATGAACCGAAACAGATGAATGATCTTAAAATGGACTGATGACACAAATACGTTTTTAGGTGGTTCAAAGGTTAAAATCATTCTACTCCACCAGCCAATATTATTGCTATACTTCTGGTATTCTTTACAGGGTATTTTGTTACACAATAGAATCCAACCCCTTGCAACTCCCAGGGTCTCCATATTTATAGGAGAGGGCACCTGGGAGTTGGTAAGGGGGGTCATCCCGTGACCTTCTGACCCATAATGTCACTTCTGTGACATTCATGATTAATTCCTAAAACCTGACAAATGAAGTGTGGTCTAATCAATAGGTAAGGGGGATAATGGGCCACACGGCCCAACCCAGTCGTCGGTGCCTGAACACGCACATTCATGCGGCGTGTCCGAGAATTCAGGGATATATCAGACACGTGATGTCTGATATATGCACGTTTATATTGCGTGGTTGACTTTATAAAGGGTCATAGCTTCCAACTCCAGCTCGTGCCTTGAGCTGGATGCCTTCTTGACCCGCAGTCTTTATTTTCCTAACTTGGCCCTCAAAATAATCTTGGTAAACCTTTGGTTACCTCGAGCTAAAGAGGTAGGACCTGACGATAGCATCTCCGGCCACGTGGTATCCACGTGGCTGATATAATTAGGCCATATCTTAGCTCGCTAATAGCCCGTGGAAAATCAGGGCGTACAAAGTCCATTACATTTATATAGTAATATAATAAAATGCTATCATCATTTATTGAATATTAATATATACAAAGGCAACGTAGTTTAACGCATGTAAAAGTTACACGTATTGATAGACTTGTTGCTCGAGTCATATTATGCTGGTGTGTGGATCACATATACAGTCATCCTTCTTTTTTATTTTTTTCTTATTTTGTTTTTTCCTTTCAATTTGTTTTTATATTTCTTTAATCCTAAAATTATCACACATATAGACACTATGTATTACATTATTTTATCTTTTACTAAATAAATAAAAATTTGACACTTATATTTTATTATTAATATTATTTACTTGTTATATTTTTTGTTACATTTTTTTGTTTTGTCTAAGTTTTTTTTTTCCTTCTAGAGAATCATCATCCATCATATAAATTTTTTATACTATCATTGTATACTTTAGTTTTTTCTTAAATTAATTACTCAGTAAAATTTATTTGAATATTTCTATTTTTCATTATTATTTTTATTCCCTTTCTTCTATTATTTTGTATTGAGATTTATTTTTTAATAGTATTTTTTTAAAATTAAGTAATTAAAATATGTTCTATTTTCATCATTTAAATAAATATTAACATTATTATAATATGATATATATTAGTTAATATCATATTATTTTTTTATAATATTTTCTTTTTAAACTTAATAAATAAAATTTGTACTCTATATGTCATAATTTATTAAAAAAATTAACATTATGAAATGATATATATTATTTAATTATTTACTATCATATTTTATATTTTTAAAAATATCATATTACAATATCTAGCAAAATTATAAAAAGATATCCACCAAACATAATTTTAATTAGGATTATTTGAATTAAAATCATACTATTTGTAAAAAAAAATATATTAGTTTCATATTAATTATAAACAAATATATTACAACTTTATAGAATTATTTTGAAAATAATAAAGAAGAAATAGTATTTTATGATTATTTTTTAAGGCAAATGTGATCATTTATTTTATTTACCTGTTATTGTTTTCTTTTTCTTTTAATTTAATTATTTTTATATTATTAAAACTATGTATGTGTATTAACTTTTGTTGGATATGTATGTTATTGTTTGTGTATGATAAAATCAGAGGAGTGACAAAATACATAATAATAATAATAATAATAATAATAATAATAATATCTTAAATTCAAGAAATAACACAGTCAATTCAATTTTCAAGCTCAATAATTTTTTTTTATTAATTATGAATTATTTGTTTATATTATTATTTACTTTCTTCACTTACAAGAATTCAAAACAAAAATATATTTATCCACTTATTTATTTTTAAATCACTTTTAGTCTTCTGACAAGAAGCAAAATACTAGAGAAAGAGTAACAATGTTAACGGGTTGCTCGTGGCTTAGCCACGAGCCATTCACTAGTATATATATATATATATATATAAATGGATCTGTTAGTGTCATTCTTATTTTGTCGTTTTCCTTCCTTTTGTATTGTGATTTTTTTTTGTGATTTATTTCTTTCACACTAATTTACTATATATACATATCTATTCTTATATAATAAAGATGAATAGTGAAACACTCAGTCTATTTTTTCTGCTACCTAATACTATATACTGTCAAAGAGATTGATTTTCTTAGATAATCTTTTAGAGAGATGTGTACAAATATAGATGTACTTAAAGTATTCCTTCATTTCTTCCTTCATTTTATCTTCTTTTGTTTTGTCTTTAGTGTATTTTACTTTTAACTAGTTTGTAGATTGAAAAATCTGATATTTATCATTTAATTTTTTATGTTATTATATTCATATATTATTGAGCTTATTTTATCATTTTAATAATAAAACTTACAGAATATGTGCTTGGTACTCTTTTCAATTTTTTTTTTATATAATTTAGTAAATAAAATTTGTTTACATTATGTCATATATTAAAACAAAATTTCCACTTTATTTTTTTGTACTTTATTTAAATACTTACTAACATAATTTGTATTTTTAATGATTTATCAAAATGTATAATTATATAAAAAATATCTATTAAATTTAATTTTGATTAAAATTATTTAAGAAATAAAATTAATTTTTCTAAATGTATTATTTTTAATCCTAAAAGCTACTATATATAGAAGCATGGATGTTTGGTTCCACTCATCAACTATTTTGTCTTTATATGAATTTATTTACTTTCTCAATAATTTGTTGTTTTTTAAATAAATAATTTGTCTTTCTTATTAACCATAAAAATTATATATTGTCTTTTCTTACTTACAGTGTTTATCATAATATATATTGCTATTTTTTTTTGTCGTTTTGGGAGTTTCTATTAGCATTTTTTTTTAATCTCTCTCAAATAAAAGTGTTGAATCCTAAAAATACGAGCTCGGTCGTCTTGTTCGAGGTACAGCTAGCGAGCAATAAATGAAGGTTATTGGATGCTGAAGATGTCTTATTAACTCCAGACTAAATAGTTCGATGTTACATTATCGAGTTTGGCTATTTAGAGATCTTCCAAATCACTTGAGATGTATGTGATAGAGATCGAGTAACACAACTTCCAGATCACCCTCATCAGGCTTTGAGCATCACTCAAGTCAGATCGCTCTGGAATATAACCTTCAGTCCAAGAAACACATTCAGCTCGCAATGTCTTGTGAAGCACATAAGAATGAATCCCTGCAGAACTTGGAGAATGATGTGCACAATTAATATTTGTAACATTTATCTAATAAATGTCTGACATCAAGGAAATTAGCATATTTAAAGAATTTATTAATTTGGGAAGTTACCCATTCTGGTAAGTTACCAAATATTATATGGTTATCCAAAATTGTCCATCAACCCCTATAAATATAGAGAGAATTGATAGTAAAAGGGACCGAATTTTTTATGCAAAGACTTTGCAGAAATTGTCTTAAACAATTTTTCTAATAGTGTTCAGATAGAATAATATTGATTCGTCGATTAGGTGGATTTTAACCACTAAACCATGTAAATTTGCTTGTGTTATTTATTTATGGTTTACAAAAGTCTAATCACCTTTGTTCAGATTTCTTAATTTACTGTTGGCGAAAAACCGCGTCAACAAAAAGAAATATATTAATATAAAAAAAATTAAAAAATAATCAATTTTAACAAATTAGTATTTCAAATGTTAATTTTTAAATTTAGTAAAAACTTATATTTACTCGTAGAATTGACCATTAATAATAAAAATAAGAAATCAAAATTTTCTGAATAATAAATAAAATTTCACGTTTATAAAGTCAACTATTCTTTTTCACAATTTTTAAATAAAATTAATAACAAAAAATTTAATCCTTTCAAATAACAAATATAAGTTTATTAGCATAAAATTAATTATTTTTTGTATAGGTAGAAGCAACGTACAATGCACGTTTGTTTAGTTTTAAAATTGTAAATATTGTCTATAATTTTAATAAAAACTAGTTTACTATTTTTTTATAATATATATATATATAAATATAGATATATAATATAATGAATTATAGTTCTATAGTATATATAAATATTTATATTAATAATCTCTACATATATGACATTTAAATACAATATTGATATAAATATATATTTGCATGACTAACATATATATATATATATACTGCCCATGGATGATTACTTTAATATTAACCATTGGATTAAGAATAATGATCCATATTTATAGTTGTTAATTAATATTTCTAAAAATAAATTTTAATTTTTTCAAATTTTTGGGAGGGTTACCTGATGAAAAACGTGTATTTATTATGAAAATATAATATTGTAAACTGTTCACTTTTCAAATGCATGTTAATTTCTAAATATAGCTAGTGTCTCTCATTGGTTGGAAATAACATTTATTATGACAAAAAAATAATAACTAAATTCGAAATTAATGTAGAAAAAAAATGTTTACCTGTTGGTGACTTACTATACCAAGTCACTATATTGTCACATCATCATAATTGTTAGTACCCATCTATGGCTAGTAACCATTGAGAAGTCTTCCATATATATATATATATATAAATTACAATAACATTTAAAAAGAAATCAATAATAGAAATAAAATAAGATTAGAAAAAGTCATAGTCTAGACAGTAGTATATATGCATAAACTATTTTTAGTTTCTAATGTCTCTTGCAATGTCCTTTGGGGAATTTGATAAAGAAAAAGAGCTTCAATCACTTGATAAAAAACAAATTAACACACAAATTTATAAGATAAAAAAATGATATGTATGCCTTTATTATTTTTAAAGAAATATGATTTAATTATTTAAATTATCATAAAATATCTTAAAACTATCATATTTTAATTAATTAATTTTTGTTTAAGTTTATGTTTGTTCTAGTTTTTGAATTTGGCAGTGACAACAAGACATTATATATTATATGTTTAATATAATATTAATATTATACGTGGATTTTAAATTTAAGTTTGTAGCTAGTTGATAGTAGATTATATTATATTATATATTTAATATGATATTATTCTAATACATAAAGTTTAAGTTTAATTAAATTTTATTTAAGTTATAAAATATATGGTTTTATTATTTTTAAATAATTATCATTGTAAAATGTTACACCCAAATTTCGAGCCATGAGAGTTGTGACCTCGAAAGCTGGATTCATAATGAATGAACTCGTAAAGTCTGGAAAATGTCCAAGATCTAAGTATCGAGCCTGCGAAGCAGAGACGACTTCGAAGATGATAGCCTCGAAATCCTCACAAGCTCGAAAGATAGACCCCGAAGTACATCTGTTCTCGGGATGGCCTCGGATCAGGGCTCCGAGCCTGACGCGCGTATGAGCTCGAAGTCATATAGCCTCGGGAAGATGCTATAGCTCGAAACTCAATAAGAAACCTGAGTGAATGGGGCCTTGGTGATATAGGATAATAACTTTGAATATCCCAGTGAATCACCAATAAGAGACGCGGTCTACATTTATTACTATAAATCCCCTATAATCAAGGGATATTATTTGATCAGTGTTACGCCCCCTGATCTTCAGGGGACGTTTCCTTGTATATCGGATTGCAGGCTTTTAATGCCATTTAATTTATTTGCATATACAGAATAACTTCCCAAAATATGTGGGATAGTATTCTGAAATCTTCTCTATAAATAGAGAGGTCATGCACCATTGTAAATGACCGAATTTTTGTGATCTTGAGGAAAAACTCTGGAGAATTCATCCTTGAAGAATTTTCAGAGATCATCTCAAGTTTAATAACAAAGACTCGTGGACTAGGCAGATTTAACTGCTGAACCACGTAAAAAATCTCGTTTGTATTATTGTATTTTTATTGGCCATTACTGATTATTGTTTTCGTGCTCTTCTTTCACTGTTGACGAAAAACGGCGTCAACAGTTTGGTGCTTTCATTGAGAGCCTTAAGCATTCAGTCCCTGAATAAGTCATGGCCACTAATAATCAGAATGCTCCTGAAGAGAATTGCCCAAGATGTCCTGTGAAACAGCCGATGGAAAACCCAGATGTTGAGGAAAGAAGCGGATCCTCCGATTCTCGCGGACCACCCGCTCCGCCACGAGATGAGGATATGTATTACAATCCTGAACGATATGTTCCCATTGTGGAACTTGAGAATCGGCAGCTGAAACAGCAGTTGGCAGAGGCCAACAAGCGGAATGAGGAGTTAGCTAGGATACCCGCGGAGGCGCAGGTGGCTCAGCCCCCGCCTCCGCGTGAAAATCAAGCTCCTCCTCCTAGGGACGTGCATGTTCCTCCCCGCAAGCCCCGGGGGCGTCCGCGAAAGAATGCTGCCCCAAGAAGGCCGGCACAACCTCCGGCACCAGCAGAGCCATCGGCTCCCCCTAGGCCCCAGAGAAGTACTCGGGCTAGGGCCCCGGTTAATCTACCTGTGGAAGTACCTGCAGGAACTGAGAACAACCAAGCCCCTGCAGAGGCTCGGACTCAAATCCCTGGGAACGCACCACATGGAACCAACCCATCTCGAGCAAACTCTGGACCGTCTAGGCCGCGAAATGGGTGGCAGCCACCGTCACCCATACATTTCCCTCCATCACCTATAAGATACCCTTCACCCCCTCGCAGGAACGCTCAACCAGCTCGAGATCAGGACGAAAGGCGTGCGGGGAGGAGACAAGGAAACAGGGAAACTTTCCAGGAGCGGAGAGATGCCCTATCAGAGAGAAGTCAAACATCTCGGTCCCGCACAGCGGAAACAAGGCGACACGAAAAAGATCCATCTCGAAATAACTATGCGACAAGTTTTACTAGTGACGACTCTGGAGATACCAGATCGGTCAGCAAGCATGATCGAGGTCGTAAGAATACTGGAAGCTGTAGGAATCGCTCTGACCTGCGAGAACGCCTGAATCAAGGTCGGGGTAACGATAACCCGATAAACTCGAACTTGAGGGATCGCTTGAATAGGCGTCAAGACCCCCTATGGAGGCGCAAGCTTGGAATTGTGATCGGCGACAACCGATTCCAGGCAGTACCCCTCGCGGACCCGGTCCAGGAAAGAATTGAACAGTTGGAAAAAGCCTTTAGGATTTTGAAAAGCGAGCAAGGTCGGGATCGATATGAAGATTCTGACGAGGAGCTTGAACCGTTTGCTCCCCATATTTCTAACACTCAATTTCCCCAAGGATTTCGGATCCCTCACGTCCCAACGTTTGAAGGGAAGTCCGACCCATGTAGCCATCTAAGTTCGTTCAACACCATAATGAGAGCGAGCAACGTGGGTTACGAGCTCAGATGCATGTTATTTCCAGCATCTTTAACAGGACCAGCCAAAAGCTGGTTCGAAAAATATAAAAGACACTCAATAACTTCATGGGAGCAGCTATCTAGAGACTTCAAGAAGCAGTTTAGAGCCATGACGGAGGTTAGGCCCGAGGCGTCAACCCTGACTAATGTTCGACAGCAGCCATGAGAAACTTTGAAAAGTTACCTTACGAGGTTCAATTTGGAAGTAGCCTGAGCTCGGAACGTGGATGACAGCGGTCACCTAATGGCTGTCCAAGCTGGAGTTATGCCAGGGAATGCTCTCTGGGACGACATGCAGAGAAAACCTGTGAGGTCCATAACCGAGTTTAACAAGCGGGCACAGAGGTTTGTCAATGTAGAGGAAGCGAGGTCAACACTTAATATGACTTCCCAGCCTGCAACTACAATGATAAACATAAAATCTGCCCTAACCTCGGTGGACCCACCAGCTTCAACGCCTGCTGCGGAAAACCCTTCCAAGAGAAAAAAGAACGAAGGGAGTAACCCCGAGGCCGAAGGAGGAAAGAAAAAGAAAGGGGAGAGATATTTCTCCGTGTACAGAGTGTACACCGAGCTCAACGAGTCTCGGGAGAACATATACCTGGCCAATGAAGCCAGGTCCCCTTTAGGCGTCCGGACCCGATGAGAAATCAAAAGTCCAAAAGGGACTCCAGCAAGTATTGCAGATTTCACAGAGACACCATGCATATTACTGATGAATGTCGACAGCTGAAAGACGAGATCGAAGGATTGATCTCGAGAGGTTACTTCAGACAATATGTCAAGAACCAGAGTACTAATCAGGCGATCGCAAACCAGAAAGCAGCCGCGCCACAACCCACGCAAAACATTAATTCTCGAGCTCGGGAAGAAGATAGGCCCCCGCCAATAGATGGAGAGGATTTAATAATCATCTCAGGAGGGCCTCATCCCGCAGGAGTGGGCAGAAATGCCCAAAAGAGATACGTTAACGAGCTGAAGACTGGGGACGGGTCTCCCTATGAACCCGAACCTAGAGCTTCAAAAAGTCAGAGGATTGAATCCCAACCAATAACCTTCACCGAGGAAGACGCGTCCCATGTCCAGTTTCCTCACCATGATCCGCTGGTCATCACTCTCCAGCTGGCAAATAAAAGGGTCCACCGAGTTCTCATAGACAATGGGAGCTCAGTTAACATTCTCTATAAAGCAACCCTCGAGAAGATGGGACTCTCCCTTCACGACCTGAAAGCGTGTGCAACTACTTTATACGGTTTTTCAGGAGAAGGGACCGCCTGCATGGGATCCATCGAGCTCCCCGTAACCTTGGGAGACTACCCAGTCTCGGCAACCAAGATGATGGAGTTCGTGGTAGTAGATCTACCTTTAGCCTACAATGTGCTGCTCGGGAGACCCGCCCTGGTTGGGCTGGGGGCAGTCTCATCAGTGAGGCATCTGGCCCTTAAGTTCCCGACCCCTAGCGGCGTCGGAACGTTAAAGGGAGATCAATTAGTTGGAAGGGAATGCTATAGCATTTCCTTGAGAGGAAAGAAACAGACGAGCGCACAAGCACTCGTCATTATTCAAAGTAAAGACGGGACGATCTTAAAAATTGATGAAGAGATCGATCCAAGGGTTGAGGAGAAAGCTGACCTCGAACCCTTAGAAGAGCTCGAAGAAATTCAGCTCGAGGAAACCGATCCCTCGAAAAAGGTGAAGGTTGGAAAACACCTCCAGGATGAGACAAAATAGCAACTAATTTGCTTTTTAAAGAAGAACCAGGATGTCTTCGCATGGTCACATTTGGACATGATGGGAATAAGTCTGAATATAGCAAGCCACGCGCTAAATATAGACAAAAGCTTCCCTCTGAAGCAACAAAAGCGAAGACAGCTGGACGACGACAGAAAGAAGGCACTGAAGGAGGAGGTTGACAGGTTAAAGGCAAACCGATTCATTAGGGATGCAGTTTACCCTGACTGGGTAGCCAATCCGGTGTTGGTCCCAAAACCCAATGGGACGTGGCGGACCTGTATTGACTATTCAGACCTCAACAAAGCTTGCCCGAAAGACTGTTTCCCATTACCAAGGATTGAACAACTCGTGGATGCCACGGCGGGGCATGGCCTGATGTCGTTCATGGATGCCTATTATGGATATAACTAGATTCCCATGCATGCCCCCGACCAGGAACATATGAGCTTCATAACAGATAAGGGGCTATACTGCTATAATGTCATGCCATTCGGGCTCAAAAATGCTGGGGCCACATACTAGCGGCTCGTGAACATGATGTTTTCAGAACAGATAGGCAATAACATGGAAGTTTATGTTGACGACATGCTTGTCAAGTCTCAACTTAACAATAACCATGTTTATGACCTCGAAGAGTGCTTTGGCGTGCTCCGCAAGTATAACATGAAACTGAATCCTCATAAGTGCACTTTCGGAGTATCTTCAGGAAAATTCTTGGGCTTTATCGTGAACGCTCGTGGAATAGAAGCCAACCCCGACAAGATCCAGGCCCTGATTGACATGCCCTCACCTCGAAGACACAAGGATGTCCAAAGTTTGACTGGCAGAATGGCGGCCCTAAGTAGGTTCATTTCAAAATCTACAGACCGTTGTCTCGCGTTTTTCAACCTTTTGAGGGGAGGTAAGAAATTCGAATGGACAGAGGAGTGCGAGCTAGCATTCCAGGAGCTTAAAAAGCACCTCGCCGAACCCCCCATCTTATCAAAACCTGAAACGGGAGAAGTACTGTACCTATACCTCTCCACCACCGAACATGCGATAAGTGCAGTACTCGTGCGAGAAGAAGAAAAAGTACAAAGACCCGTTTACTACATCAGTAAAAGGTTACTGGGGGCAGAGTCAAGATACCCCCTGATGGAGAAGCTGTCACTTAGTTTAATTCATTCATCTCGTAAACTCCGCCCCTACTTTCAAGCGCATCCCATCCATGTGTTGACTGATCAACCACTTAGGCAGGTCTTGTCTAAATTGGAGGCTTCAGGTCGACTTCTTAAATGGGCTGTTGAGCTCGGACAGTTCGAGATCACCTACCACCCGAGGACGACCATTAGGGCACAGGCGTTGGCAGACTTTATAGTAGAATGTACTGGCATGACCAACGATGAAGTTATAACCCCGGCCCACGAGCTATGGAAACTTTACGTCGATGGCTCATCCAATGAAAATGGATCGGGGGCAGGAATCATTTTGATTACCCCCGCAAGAAGCAGATTTCATTCTGCCTTAAGATTTAACTTCAAAGCATCGAACAATGAGGCTGAATACGAGGCTTTACTGGCGGGGCTTCGTATAGCCAAGGAGCTCAAAGCTAAAGCAATACATTGCTACAGCGACTCCCAGCTCGTGGTTAATCAAATCCTGGGAGAATACCAGGCTCGTGGCATGAAAATGGCAGCTTATTTGGAGAAGGAAAAATCCGCATTGGAGCATTTCGAATTTTATTTAATTGAACAGGTTCCCCGAGAGCGGAACTCAAACGCAAATGCCTTAGCTCGGCTCGCCACCTCCGCTGAAAATGAAGAACTGAACGTTGTGCCCATAGAACATCTCTCGGCACCTAGCATCAACGAACCGGAGGAGGAAGACATGTGTATGATTGAATCCGAGCCTACCTGGATGACCCCGATAGTTGAATACCTCGAGACCGAAGCCCTTCCAAAAGATCGGAACCAGGCTCGAAAGTTAATGTATCAACTTCCCTGTTACACCATTTTAGACGGAAAACTATACAGAAGGGGGTATTCCATGCCATTACTTCGGTGCGTATCTCCACCCGAAGCTAAGAAGATCATCGAAGAAATTCATGAAGGATTCTGCGGAGATCACACTGGGGGGCATAGCCTATCCAAGAAAATCATACGCCAAGGATATTTCTGGCCTACCATTAAAACAGATTCTTTCGAGTACGTGAAGAAATGCGACAAATGCCAGAGATTCGCCACGATTCCTCGAGCTCCACCATTCGAGCTGACCATGTTGACATCCCCATGGCCATTCGCGGTATGGGGAATCGATCTCATAGGCTCTCTCCCAAACGGCAAGGGCGGTGTAAAATATGTTGTAGTCGCTGTGGATTATTTCACAAAGTGGACGGAGGCTGAACCATTGGCTACAATAACTTCCAAAAAGGTCCTCGACTTCATGGTAAAAAACATCGTATGCCGATATGGGGTGCCGAGGAAGATTGTATCCGACAACAGAACTCAGTTTGATAGCGACTTGTTTACCAACTTTTGTGAAAAGAATGGAATAATAAAGAGTTTTTCATCAGTAGCTCATCCTCAGGCGAATGGCCAGGTCGAGGCTGTAAACAAAACTCTCAAAAGTTCACTAAAGAAAAAGTTGGAGGAAGCAAAGGGACGATGACCCGAAGAATTGCCCCAAGTCCTATGGGGATATAGGACCACAGCTCGAACATCAACGGGGCATACCCCATTCTCTCTAGCGTACGGTTGCGAGGTAATGTTGCCTATTGAGGTCGAAATTCCAACAATCCGAACTCACATTTACGACCAAAACTCAAACCACACTAAGCTCAAAGAAACCTTAGACTTGATTGAAGAAAAGAGAAACGAGGCTCAGCTGAGGAACGCTGCCTACCAGCAACGAGCTACCAGGTATTTCAACAAGAGGGTTCGAGATCGAAAGTTCGGTGTGGGAGATCTGGTGTTAAGACGCGTATTTTTGGCAACACGAGATCCAGCAGCTGGTGTGCTCGGGTCGAATTGGGAAGGACCATACCAGATAGAGTCAGTCATCCGGTTCGGTGTTTACAAGCTAGCGAGATTGGATGGGAGCTTGGTACCGCGAGCATGGAATGGCGAACACCTTAGACCTTACTACCAATAGTATAGGAAAAGTGTTGCCTGTAACCATGATTTTTCTATCTGTATTAATTTGTCTGCTTTCGAATTCCATCAAATAAAGATCTATTTCGTTCAATATGTTATGTCTCTTTTTATTTTTGCAATCTCTCTTAATTTAATAACCTATGGTCAAACTCATAGGATATTAAGGGGGCATCATTGGTATACATACCATCAGCTTAAAAAATAAAATAACATACACGAAATACATACAAGTGTTTGGATACAACCAGATGCGCGAGCTTAGATAGTTTGGACGTAACCGAATTATCAAAAACATACAAGTGTTTGGATACAACCAGATGCGCGAGCTTAGATAGTTTGGACGTAACCGAATTATCAAAAACATACAAACATTTGGATATAACCAAATGTGCAAACTAGGTTAAAAATGTAAGTGTGGATTACAAACCAAAACACGAACTTAATAGGTTTGGAACAAACAAGCTAAAACTAATCGACGATAAGTGGGAACCCAAACCTACTTCGAGATAAGTCGAGATCGAGGCTGGAATATCTAAAAAAAAAAAAACCAGTTTCGAACTCTTAACCTCGGAGAAATAATCGAGGACAAGAAAAAGTAACTAAGCAATAAGATATAACTAAACCATTCGCATTACATACCATACAAGTGCTTTCGGGTTCATGGTTAAAGTAATATCCGACCTTGATAAATAACGAGATCGGAAGCGGATAATTCGAGCAAACGATGCACGAATGCGTTGGGTCTCGAGCCTAAAATCCAAACTATGTTTGTATGAATAAATAAACATAAACGATTCATTAATATAAATATGCAAAATATTTCGAACCAAGAAATGTAAAGCATATGTATCAATGTAAAAAGAAATTGTATCAGCCCTACGGGCATAAATTAAAACAATTACAAAAATAAGGGGACGCAGCCCCATGATAAGATTTCCCCGAGATTAGATTCAAGAAGGAGGAGTCTCCTTGGCCTTCTCAGCATCGGCAGCATTGGACCCCTCAGGACGAATAGCATGATTATCCTCCTGAGCACCTTCGGAGGCGACCTCCGAGGCAGCCTCTTCCGCCTCGAGCCGAGCATTCCACTTATCCAGAAGCTTCGCCTCGAGAGGACCTAAGAAACTGGTATCGAGGTCTTCGTTGTTGGCCCACATTCTGTACATGGCCGAATCAACTGCCTGGTCCTTCTTTTCTTTATACTCAGCAAGGAGGCGAGCCTTTTCACCCTCAATTATATCAAAGGTAGCGGCCTGGTCTTCTTCGAGCTTTTTGTTAGCCTCTTGGAGCCGAGCGTTCTCCTTCTCAAGCTCCGCGAGCCTGACATTCTCTTTCTCGAGCTCCGCGAGCCTAGTATTCAGCTTCTCAAGCTCGGACGCTTTAACCTTAAGCTCCTTGGCTCCTGCCTCGAGCTTTTCATTTGCTGCCTTCAGGTCGTCACTCACTTTGAGTTGAAGATCCTTCGCCTCTTGAGCATAAGACTTGCTCGAATGGATCTCGTTGTTCAACCTATAGTTGAGCTGGGCAGTAAAGGCAAGAGATTGACAAAAGAAAAAATCGTCATTAACGCCAGGACTGTGTAAATATAACTGAGAAGTAGAAGAAAACTTACTGCGGCAGCGAGCTCGATACTCTTCTCATAGAGGGCAGTGCAGTCTCGGGAATTGTTCAAGTATTACCATTGAGGAGCTTCGAGACTGCTAAAGCTCTGGCCGATTCGGGACATAACATCCGAACACAGCATAGACCCATGGGGTCCAGCCGCGTTGTCAATTACATACTCCTCGACGTGAGTAGAAACTGACATCTTCTGAGCTCGAGAAGCAGAAGGCTTTCTGGGAGGTGGACCAAGTGTTGGCTGGACCACTACAGGAAGTTGAGGCTCGGCCATAATGGAGGCACCGACCTGCGAAGTCGACGCCACGGTGGAAGTCCTGACCTGCGAAGTCGGCGTCGCGACGGAGCTCGTAACAGGCGGAGGAGGGGTTTTCTCGGACCTCTTGGGGACCTTGGTGGGCCGGTCAGCCTTTCGCGACCCCGCCCTGGGACGCTTGCTCCTTTTGGCGTCGCCACTCTCGATGATGTTGTCAAGGTCGGAGTCCATCTTGCCTGCACAGTCACGCCACAATGTGAATCATAACAAAAAGAGGGAATAGTATATAAAGTGATTCAGTATCGCATAGATATACAAAGTAATGATAGGAGAAACCTAACTGGAACTCTCCCCCGAGCTCGAGCTCGGGGACCATGAAATTCCGCCATCTTCAGAAGAGGTGGGGGGAGTACCTTCCCTATAGATGGATGTCAACCTCGAAAGGTCCCTATAATCATTGGTCCCATACTGAACGGCTATCCCATCTCACACCTCGTTCAGACTGTACATGGTGTTATACTTCCCGAGCCAACTATCAAACCTATGAACTCGATCGTCTACCCAAGTCCATATGTAGAAGTGGTCCCTATCATCCGGGCATAAAACTAACCTATCGGGTTTGTGTTTTAATAAGGTGGGGGATCACATTCTCGAGCTAAGGATGAATTTACCTTCTTCATCCGAGTCTGAGCTCGAGGCTTCATCGTTAGCCTCGTTCCCCGATGGTGGACTCCTTCGGCGAGCTGGAGGTGGAGGCCTCACCTCTCTCCTTGGAGGGAGGATGCCTGTGGGCAAAGGCACCTGCTCCCAACGATCATACTTTTTATTGGACCAGTCCGAGGTGGACTGGCCATCTCCCAAAAGCCCGCAAGCTCGGAGCTTACTCTCATGTAAGAGGTATGAGAGGGACCTCCTGTCGTAAGGGAGTTGGAGCAGAGTCTCTCTATGCTCCTTCATTGCGTCGTCGGGAGTAGGACGGTGAAAATTGGCTGGAAAATAAGACACATTGCAACTGAGTACGAACCTGCAAATAAAAGCCCGAGCACAAAGATAAAGAAGGTTGGAGTACTTACGAATCCGTCTGAATGAGTAGCATCGAGACGGGGACAAGCCATCTGTCCATAAGAAGGCTTTGTTAAAGTCATGTGGATGATTAGGAAGATCCTCAAACACATTTTTCTCTTTGGGGTAGCCCGAAAGATAGTAAAAGCCGTCTCCTCCCCGAGCTCGGGAGGGGTTGCTTTTCAGACAGAAGAGGTATAAAATCTCCTGTGGTGAGGGTCCTTCTCACTTCAGCTCGTGGTATAGCGACCTCAGGGCAGACAGAACCCTGTAAGAATTGGTGTTGAGCTGGAATGGAGCCAGCCCAACAAAGTCCGTGAAGTCCTTGAAAAATGACTTCAAAGGCAGTAACGCTCCTGCCTTCATATGCTCTTGGCTCCAGGCCACATATCTCAGCTTGGGATTTCCATCTCCCGGGGCGCGGCAGCTTCGCTCACTGGGGGTAGGAGCTCGACACCTTAGGGTGCTCGACAGCCTAAGACCATGGAAAGCCAGGATATCAGTTATCTGGCCTAGTGAGGTAATCGAACTCCAGTAGTTCTCGGCATGAAGAACTCCCTCCTTGGTTGCGAGGTAGAAGGCTCCCCCATGAGCGAGAATTGGAGCTCTCCCGGGCTATAAGCAACGGTCACTTTTAATTTAGGGTCGAGGGGAATCGGCCTGGGTCCATAATCAGGTTCTGGATAAAGAGCCTCCCGAAGGGTTCTCCTCTTCCTCTCTATAACCTCGTCAATTTGGTGGCGATAATGAGCTCGAATCTCCTCCTGTTCGCACGCGAGATTGTACTCACGAATCAGACGTTGATTCCGAGCAAACAGCGACTCCAGACTCGGGGTTTTTGGCGAGTAAGGGATTGCCAGCAACGACCCCCACCGTCTTTCCAGATTCTGTGACATCTAGCGAGAAAGAAAAAATGGTGAAGGCCATGCATGCAAGAGTTCTAGAATTACGAGCTTGACAGGATAAGCTCGAAGAATGCTTAAGAATGCAACGAATAGGGATTAATGATATGATGGTACCAGAAAGGTGGCAGGCGAACGATCGTGGGCAGATTTCCAAGGTACTCAAGTACCCTGAATGGGCAATACCCAACTGACACGTGTCCATTTTCAAGTATGTGACGATGCGGTTCCCGAAGAAAGTAGTTCAAAAGTTTCCTTCTCATAGGATTCGAACAAATACTTTTGAGGGGGCAAAATGTTACACCCAGATTTCGAGCCATGAGAGTTATGACCTTGAAAGCTGGATTCATAATGAATGAACTCGTAAAGTCTGGAAAATGTCCAAGATCTAAGCATCAAGTCTGCGAAGCAGAGACGACTTCGAAGATGATAGCCTCGAAATCCTCACAAGCTCGAAAGATAGACCCCGAAGTACATCTGTTCTCGGGATGGCCTCGGATCAGGGCTCCGAGCCTGACGCGCGTATGAGCTCGAAGTCATATAGCCTCGGGAAGATGCTATAGCTCGAAACTCAATAAGAAACCTGGGTGAATGAGGCCTTGGTGATATAGGATAATAACTTTGAATATCCTAGTGAATCACCAATAAGAGACGCGGTCTACATTTATTACTATAAATCCCCTATAATCAAGGGATATTATTTGATTAGTTATACGCCCCTTGATCTTCAGGGGCCGTTTCCTTGTATATCAGATTGCAGGCTTTTAATGCCATTTAATTTATTTGCATATACAGAATAACTTCCCAAAATATGTGGGGTAGTATTATGAAATCTTCTCTATAAATAGAGAGGTCATGCACCATTGTAAATGATCGAATTTTTGTGATCTTGAGGAAAAACTCTGGAGAATTCATCCTTGAAGAATTTTCAGAGATCATCTCAAGTTTAATAACAAAGACTCGTGGACTAGGCAGATTTAACTGCTGAACCACGTAAAAAATCTCGTTTGTATTATTGTATTTTTATTGGCCATTACTGATTATTGTTTTCGTGCTCTTCTTTCACTGTTGACGAAAAACGGCGTCAACATAAAATATCTTATTTTAATTTGTTTATTTAATTAATTTGATCTAAGTTTAAGTCAGGTTTATAATCTACCGTTAATTATAAGAATATTCTGTTAAATATAAGAATATTCCGTTAAAGTTAACGGAAAAAAATAAAAAACCGTTAAAACCAAGATTTTTAAACTAGAATTGACTTCATAGTGGTATTTTATGATATCAAATTGACATTCTTTAAATTATATTGAATCCAGAGTGTTACAAAATGTTCATATCATAAAAAATACTAAAAAAATATATAGTTATATTTTTTATTTTACTATTTAATTAATAATATTTTTGGGAGCATTTGTGGTAGGGTAGTCCTTTATACCCTACCAGTACAACATTTTCCTTACATGGGCATGTGAGGGTATTTTTATTCCAGATTTTTTTATGATGACGTTCATTGTAGTTATAACGAACCTCTTACAAATTTTCGAGAAATTTTGAAATAAATTACAATATCGAAAACAGAGTTCAAACAATTGATTTTACATGCTTATAAAAAAACAAGCACGAGTACAACAATGTATTTGAATTTTATTTTCGGTTTGTATAATACTTATTTTTATTAGATAAATTTGAGTTATTTTGTCATAATAAAAATTCTTTGTACCAAAATTAGTGAATTTATATGTAAGTTGAATTATATTTATTTAAAATTAATTTAGATATGTTATTTATTTAAAATTATTATTTTATATTTGAAAAAATGATTTATAAAAAAATGCCAGCACATTCTTGGATGTGCTTTCCCACTAGTATATATATATATCTTGAAAACATAACTTTTTTGTTTTAACGATTTCTTTTGCTTTTAAAATTAATTAAAAGTAAATATTTATTAATTATATTAATATAAATTCAAATGTTATAAAATATCACTAAATATTTATTAATTATATTATTATAAATTCAAATGTTATAAAATATCATTATTATAATAATATTTAATACTAGATTAGATATTTATTAATTATATTAATATAAATTGTAATGTTATAAAATATCATTATTATAATAATATATAATACAAAACTAGATATTTAATAATTATATCAATATAAATTCAAATGTTATAAAATATTATTATTATAATAATATATAACATATAATATATAATCTTAATTTTTATAAAAAAATTCTAAAATAAATATTTAGTAATTATATTAATATAAATTAAAATATTATTATAATAATATTTAAGACAAAACTAGATATTTAATAATTATATTAATATAAATTCACATCTTATAAAATATTATTATTACAATAATATATAATCATAATAAACATATTATATATAAGTGCCGTGTGTGTACAAATAATATGACTGTGTAACTAAATAAAAAATTAGAATAGCATTATCTTCTATCAAGAATAAAAAAATTTATTCTCCAATCATTGAAGTGTGATTGAATAATATCATGAACATTTTGTACCTTAATTATGGTAGTTTGTGATCTAAAAAATTATTGTATTATTTAAAAAAAAACATAAACAATGTTTTTGTTTAATTTTTCTTTTAATATGTTTATGTTATTCTTTTATAAATAATACTATTTATTTATTTAAAGTTTATATGACATTTATAAAAACTTAATAAAAATAATTAATAAATTTTCTAAATAAAATTAAGCAAATGTGCATTATTACACGTTGCTCGCACCTAGTGTATACATATATATATATAAATATACTAGGTAAAAGTAACGTACGATGCACGTTTACTTAGTTTGAAAGTTGTAAATATTGTTTATAATTTAATAAATATTGGTTCACTATTTTTTTCAAATATATATAATAGAATTAATTATAGTTCGGTAGTATATATAAATATTTATATCAATAATCTCTACATATATGACATTTAAACACAACGTTGACATAAATGTATATTTACACGGCTACATGATATATATATAAAATACAATAATATTTAAAAAGAAATTAATAATAAAAATAAAATAAGAATAGAAAAAGTCATAATGTAGACAATAGTATATACGCATAAACTATTTTTAGTTTCTAATGTATCTCGCAATGTCCTTTTGTGAATTTGATGAAGAAAAAGAACTCTAATCACTTGATAAAAAACAAATTATCACACAAATTTATAAGATAAAAAATGATATGTATGCATTTATTATTTTTAAATAAATATTATTTAATTATTTAAATTATTATAAAATATCTTTAAAATATCTTATTTTAATTAATTTATTTTTGTTTAAGTTTATGTTTGTTCTAGTTTTTTAATTTGGCAGTGACAACAAAAGATTATATATTATATGTTTAATATAATATTAAGTTTAAGTTTAATTAAATTTTATTTAAGTTAAAAAATGTATGGTTTTATTATTTTTAAATAATTATTATTGTAAAATATTTTAAATATTATATTTTAATTTGTTTAATTATTTAATTTTATTTAAGTTTTAGTCATGTTTATAATCTACCGTTAAATATAAAAATATTTTGTCTAATATAATAACGGAAAAAATTAAAAAACTTTAAAACAAAAAAAATTATTATCTACACACTTTTTATATTGAAGAGATATCATATACCGATATCGTTGTCCACATCCAATAAAATTATATAAATGATAAATATTTGATATATGGGTTCATGCTACATGATTTGGTCGATGCTATTTTTATTATATTTATTTATATATATATAAGATAATTTTTTTTATAGGGGCTTCACTTTAAGTCCTACCGGTAGAGCTTTCAGTATTTCTCGACCCGTGAACAGTTTTCGGCACGACTTTTTTTTATGACCGTGTATATTGTAGCTATTTAGAGCATCCTGCAAATTTTCAGAAAATTTCGAATAGTTTACAGTACTGTAAACTAGGTTTAAACATGTTGTTTTCCATGCGCATAAAAAAATTAGTCACGCGTGCAACAACATGTTTGAACCTAGTTTTCGGTATTGTAAACTATTCAGAATTTTCTGAAAATTTGCAGGATGCTCTAAATAGCTACAATATACACGGTCATAAAAAAAAATTGCGGCAAAAACTGTTCACAGATTGTAAATACTGAGAGCCCTACCGGTAGGACTTAAAGTAAATCCCTAGAAAGAACTCTATATATATAAATATTAAATATGTCGGAGCGTGGATAATGGTGTATCCATCAACTATTTTGTTTGTTTATACAATTTCTTTCTTTCTTTTCTATTTAGCACCATAAGCGGGTACATCACCTTCTTTAATTTATCAAATACTTTAAAGTTAATTATAAGAAAATAAGAGAGAGAATGGCTTCATTGACTTATATTTATTTGTATTCTCATGCTTTACTTTTGTAGATTTGTATGTAATAAATTACGATAGAAAAATAAAACACCTAATAAATTATGGTTTTGTCACTTTTGTGTTGCTTGTAATAATTTACGGGTTTACATGTCTTATGTCTTGGGCAAGTAATAAAAAAGAGTAATGATATGTGCATAAAAATATTATACCAATTGACGTGATAATTTTTTTTGATCAATCACGTTTATTTTAGACGGGACCAATTCTTTTAAAAAACAGTGTTACATCAATTGATGTAATGTTTTGGTGCATAATTTTGGTGCATATATCATTATTGAATAAAAAAACTAATATACATAAATACGTAGATGTTTCCTTCTCTCTTGAAATATCATTAAATAAAACTTTTCGAAATCATATGATGAAATTAATAAATAATTTTTTTTTTTGATCAAAAGAAGATATATATTGACCAACAAGCAGTTACAAAACAAACCAGAGGCCGGACCAACCTACCTCAGCCAAAACCAGAACAACACTCACAAATTCATTACAAACTTAAGCATTTGCTTTTCACCATAAGAACACTTACTGCCTACTAAATTCAGAATTCTAGCTTTGATAGAAAATCTAATCATATGGTCAATCCTATACATTGGTAAGCAAAAGTTATCATGCCAGCAATGGTTCCTATTCTGCCATATGTAATACACAGCAGCTGCACAAGTAGCATACAGAACCACCGAAAACCAGCCATCCCGAGGTAAAGCCAGCCACTTGATCCAATTACTAAACTGAACCGGCCAGGAGAATCCTCTAAGCCAACCCTGGACAGCAAGGAGAACATTTCTGGAGAAAACACAATCAAAAAATAAGTGAGTATGAGACTCTTCCTCTTGACCACAAACTGGACAGCAAGCTGATAGAAGAGGGATATGGCAAGACAGCAACCAATCCCTGGTATTCAACTTCTGGTTTACTGCAAGCCAGAAAATAAACTGGTGTTTAGGAGCTGAAAGCCTACACCAGAGAGCCTTTATATAATGAACCCGCACACCAGGAAACACAGTCGCATACAAGGAGCCCAGATGGATTTTACCATTCCTGACTGCAGCATTCATTGCTGCACCAGACCAGAGATGTCTCAGTTTAATGAGTCTCCTCCAATACCAGCTTGTATCGTGCTTTAATCAATACTCCCAAATTGACTCGCCCTTTAGATAAACACCATTAACCCATTTAACCCATAACAAGTCCTGCTTGGAAGAGATTGCCCAAAAATATTTAGCCATCACTACTTTGTTCCAAGATGAACTGTCCTTGAAACCCAGCCCCCCAAAACATTTAGGCCTACTGACATGCTCCCAGGATATCCTATACATTTTACTTCTATTTTCCCTCTCACCCCAAAGGAACCTCAAACACAACCTATCAATAGCTTTCACAACTTTTTGAGGTAAAATAAAGATGTTCATCCAATAGGAACGAATCCCCAACAAAAATGAGTTGATTAAATGCACACGGCCAACATAAGATAAATGGCGATTAGACCACCCTTTCAGCCTAGCTCTCATTTTATCAATCAGAATATCACAATCACTTGCTCTCCACTTGGTCGGTCTCAAGGGAACTCCCAAGTAACTCATGGGGGTCTCCACTAGAAATGTAGGCTAATAAAATGTAAGCTCGGGATTAACATGTGTTAACATCATACTTGTACAATTTGTCACAGAGTTCCAAAGCTATGTCATCAGCGCTCGAGCATGAGTAGCAGACTCGAAGGCAGCAAGGGACTTCCCCAAAAGATGAGTCCGAAAGACCAATCAAATAGGGAGGTATCGACAACTGGAACAATGAGCTCAAAGCTATGTGTGATCTCGAAAGCGCGTTGGAGCAGTATTCAAGCTCGAAGACGCGTTAAGTTAATGCACGGGGATGCTATTGAGAAATCCTTATGATCAAGGGATTTAGTCCAAACCGTATAATCAACCCTATTGTTTAGGGATATTTATTCGTAATAAATGTGATCGATTGTGTTTACACTACGAGATCTGTTATCTCAATTTAGACATGATATATATCTTATAATATCCCTAAGATTAAGGGAGATTTCTTGTAGCCATGCCTATAAATAGTATGGAAATAGTCATTTGTGAGGAGACACTATTTTGTACTGAGAAACACTCTGTGAAGTTACTCTTCCTTGAAGCTTTCACGAAAAGTTCAATAAAAGTGACTCGTGGATGTAGGTAGATTTTAACTGCTGAATCACGTTAAAATCTTTGTTCTTATTTTCTTACTGAATCATATATTTGCTTAATTGCTCTTATTTTTAGTTGACGAAAAACGTCGTTAAACGTTTGGTGCTTTCATTGAGAGCATTAATCAACTCTATTATTCCCAAGCCTTCCGATTGAACAAGCAATGCCTGTGTAATATCCCAAATTTCCTAATATGGCTTAGTGCCTGGATTAGGGGGCCGGGAGGCAATAATTGAGTTATTATGTGAATTATATTATAATATAATCATGCTTGTATATTAAAAATATTAAATATGTGTTTGTGTGATTGAGATCACATTATTATGTGGATATATTTGGGTTACTCGGCGAGAGGCGATCCCGGTGAGCAAGTTAGTGGGAAAGTCACAACGAGGTCTTAATACCCGGTTCGGGGTGAGCTTAGGGGTATTCTAGTAATTTAGTACATTACCGGGAATTAGTGGGTAATGGGAATTTATTGGTAACCGTGTGAGAATATTGGAAGTAGCGGGAATTATAGGATGTGAATTGCCCTTGTGGAAATTTGAGGTATAAGCTAAGGGCAAGGGGTAAGATGGTCATTTTCTCTTTAAGTGTAATGTAAGGTGAGCTGGGAATGTTTGAGAAATTACAGGAAACTAAAAAGGAAAGAAATTCAGCAACTCTTTCTCTTTCTCTCACGTTCTCTTTATGCTCCATGGGTGCTTGAATAATTTTTGGGGAATTGAAGAGTAAAGCTTGGGAAATCAAGGTGTTAGGCTTGGGGAAAAACAGAAGCTAGGTTCAAGTGATTCATTCCAACAGGGGTAAGAGTTTTGAACTGTAATTGTTTGGTTATTTATGCTGAATAATTTAGAACTATGGTGTTGATGCATGTTAGATAGTTGGAAGGTTAAGTTTGTGGATTTTGATAAGTTTTATTATGATATATGGCTGGGTTTTGTTTTTGAAAGGGTTGTGTTAATTATGGGAACTGAATTGGAATGTTAGGGTGGAATCAGATGGGTTTTAGTTGGGTTCGGTTGAAGAAAAACCCAGAAATTTATGGGTTCGTGGTGATGAGCTGCAGCTTTTTTATGGTGAGCCGCGGCTTGTGAAGGGATTTTTGAGCCAGCAGGGTTCGGAGGCAGGGGCGGGTCACGGCGCCTCAGGGGCGCGCCGCGGTGCGCGTTGGATTCCAGGGAGGCCGAGCCTCTAAATTTAGAGGCGGACCGCGACTCGGGTGTGAGGGGCCGCGACCCATAAAGGGAATTTGGTCTTAAATGGGATTTTTAGATTGGGAACTTAACCATTTGGGCTCGGGATTGATTCTACTTCCTTGTTAAGTGGAATTTGATGTCCCGGAGGCTAAGAGTTTGTCTGGAAGTTGTTATTTACTTATTATTGATGGGAACTTCCTTATCGCGGTTGTGACTAGGTTTTCGCTAAGGGCTTGAATCGAGGATCGTACTCAGAGGGTCGTCGCTAGTAACTCGCATCCGGACCAAAGGTAAGAAAATTGCGCCTGTTATGTGAATGCATGATTTGAACTTAGTTAAGGTGATGAACATGACTATAATTATGTTGCGAATGTCCGATTAGGTACGCTGTAACGTGCATAATTATTATTATGCTTATGACTGCTGAGTGAATGTATTATAATGCATTGTGTGATTATTTGGTAAGTATGCTATATGAAGTATGTGACTGCCTGTTATGACTATGAAGCTTAGTTTATAAACTAGGGTATTGTGAGGATGTTAAGTGGGGATCAACTTATTAGTTGAGAATATGATGGGCTCTAGGAGATCCTTATTAGTTGAGAGTCCCAAGGCTTCAACTTATAAGTTGGAGGCACGTGGTGGCTTGACTTATAAGTCAAGGGCTTAAGGAACTTAGTTTATAAGCTAAGATTGGCATAATGCACGTGGAGTGCAGGCTACCATGGCTGGGCCACCTTGGGAGTGCGACATGCACTTGACTGGCTCGGATGCCAACAACTTGAAAAGAAGTGCAACATGCACTTGTGAGACTCTATAGTCTCCAATTGGATTTGACGAATGTACTGGCTTCAGTTATTACTGTTTAATGGTTGTGTTATTTAGTGAAATGTTGATTATGTTTTCTTGCTGAGTCTTCTAGCTCACAGGTGCTTTGTGGTGCAGGTAAAGGTAAGGAGAAGCTCAACCAGCCATGAGTCGGAGGGCATTAGCAGTGGTATGTACATATGCAGTCCGCTCGACCACCACGACCGAGATGCTCAGAGGAACTAGGGTTAAACCCAGCTTTTGCCGCCTAGGTCGGCTTAATGTATAATCTGAGTATTGTAATTAGTTTTTAAACTGATGTTTTTGGGATCCCATGTAAGGAACTTGTTTTTAACTTAATGGAAATGTTTATGAGATGATCAAAAGTTTTTAATACCCAAACCTTAGCGACTTAATCACATGTTTAGTCCAAATGACTTGTTAGCAAGTCTAGCACTGGTTTCAAAACACACCTGGTAATGGACCCTAATTAGCAGGGCGTTACAGTCTGCACCCGCTGGAAACGTTCCTGGGACTGGGAATGGTCCACCATTGCCCAGAATACCCAAAGAAAACACTCCCCAAATGGAGGCACCTTCCCAACGGCCTGGAAAACAGCTAATGAATGAGGAAAGTCCTATCGAAGGGAGTGCGTCATCAACTCCACGAGAACACGACCAGGGGTCTACGCCACCTAACGAAGATTACTATAATCCAGAGAGATACCTGCCAATGGTGAAGTTGGAGAATCGAAGACTACGAGAAAGTTTGGCTGAGCCAATGCGGGAAAATGAAGAGATGATGAGGAGGGTCGTAGAAGTGCAGGCACCCCCACGTCGAGCTAGGGGACGTCCTCGATGTAGCACTGCGGCAAAGGCAGCTGAGCAGAAGGCAACCCAACAAAATCAAATACCAAAAATTGGAGCAAGTGCTGGAATTAACCAGTCTGGGTTGCCATCTCGAAATCCCACCCGAACCAACAAGCCAAGAGAAGTTTTGGTCCTCATTGGGAACAACCGAGCTGCCCCTTAATTAGCTCAAAATCATAACCCAAAACCACCAAGGCCGAGCGTGAACAATGAGAGATCGCATCCCTCTCCAGTAAGCCATCATCCATCTCTAATCAGGCATCCTCCATCACCTATTAGACATCCATCTCCAGCTCGAGACGTACCCCAGCAAGCTCCTAGTGGAGAACGAGCTGGGGGACATGCACCACAAGGGCTTGCCCAAAGTGCTAGGAGTGGAAGTAGGAGCGGAGGCCATCGTGCTCATCCCAAACAAAGGGATGCTCATGAGGTCCCACCTGAGGCAAACCAAGGACACGGAAAGGCTAGGCCACCCCAGCCATCAAGAAGTCATGTATCAAGGTCACGTGATACCGAGGTTAGGGTGCACGTGAATAATCCACCTCGAAAGAGATGCCCCTTAATGGTATCCACAAAGGACTGTTAGCTTCCTAGAAGAAAGTCAGGAATATAGTAGGTCGGTGAGTGTCTATAACACCGAGCTTGGGTATTATGAGAACTATCTGAATGAGCATCCTGATCTTCGAGACCACCTGAACCAAAGCTGGGGGCAATTCAATCAATAAAAATCGGACTTGAGGGCACACTTAAATGCTCAAAGGGAACCCATACAACCGACATACGAGAATTATTATAACCCTATGTAGCAACAAGGAGTTGGAGTTCCAAGGAAAAATAACTAGCTCCCGATGGTACAGGCTCACCCCCCGATAAGATCAGTCCAAGAAAGAATTAACCAACTCGAGGAAGCATTCAGGCTTCTTCGAGAAGGGAAAAAGAATAATGAGGCTTATGACTCAGATGAGGAGCTCGAACCCTTTGCTCCACATATCTCGAGCACGCCTTTCCCTAATGGGTTCAAGATACCCAAGTGGCGCCTTACGACGGGACTACCGACCTAGATAGCCACCTGAGCACCTTCAACACAGTAATGAGGGCTAGCAATGTCGGATACGAGCTCAGATGTATGCTCGTCCCAACCACACTCACTGGACCAACAAAGAATTGGTTTGATAAATTTCATAGACATTCGATCTCATCCTGGGAATATCTTTCCAAGGAATTCAAGAAGTGATTTCAAGCTACGAAAAACATCAAGCTCGAGGCTTCCTCCTTAACAAACATAAGACAACAGCCAGAAGAGTCGCTAAAAAGTTACTTGGTGAGGTTTAACATAAAAGTAGCCCAAAGCTCGCAACATTGATGACAACGGTCACCTCATGACAGTAGGAGTTGGTGTATTACCAGGAAGTACCCTCTGGGACAATATGCAAAGGAAGCCCGTGAGAACGATAAACGAGTTCAACACTCGAGCTCAGAGGTTCGTCAATGTAGAAGAGGCAAGGTCAACACTTAAGCTGAATCCTCCCCCCTCAATAACAACAATGGCCAACATTAACTCAGCTACGAATTTGGCTACGACATCTGCGATTCAACCCTTAGGAGACAATTCTTCTAAAAGAAATAAGAACGAGGGAAGTAACCTTGAGGCAGACGGGGGTAAAAAGAAAAGGGAGATAAGAATTTCTCCATATACACCGTGTATACCGAGCTCATAGACACCCTTGAGAACATATTTTTTGCAAATGGAAATCATGTCCCATTTAGAAGACTTGAAAGAATGTGACATCAACATAGCAAGAGGGATTCGAATAAGTTCTGCAGATTCCACATAGACATAGGTCATACAACTGAGGAATGCAGACAGCTGAAAGATGAGATCGAGGGGTTGATATTGAGAGGCTACCTCGGACAGTATGTCCGAAACCGGAATCAAACCCAGGCTCTGCCTAATCAAAGGGAAGTTCTGGATCAGCCTGCCCAACAAGTCACGGCACTGCCTGCAAGGGAGGATAATCGACCTCACTTAATTAATGGAGAAGATGTAATAACCATCATTTGGGGACCTTACATTGCAGGGGCGAGCTGGAATTATCATAAGAGGTACATCCAAGAGCTAAAGACGGGAGACGGATCTCCCTACGTGCCTGAACCGCGAGCTCCAAAAAAACAGAGGGTCGAAACCCAACCAATCACTTTTACCGAAGAGGACGCTTCCCACGTCCAATTTCCTCACAATGACCCCTTGGTCAAAACGTTCCAAATCGCAAATAGGAGGGTCTGGGTCTGCCAAGTCCTCATTGATAGTGGAAGCTCAGTCAATATCCCTTATAAGGCAACGCTGGAGAGAATGAGGTTGTCTGTTCGAGATTTAAGAGCCTGTGCAACGACCTTGTATGGATTCTCAGGGGAGGGAATCGCCAGTACAAGATCCATCGAGCTCCCAGTCACCTTAGGAGACTATCCACTCTTGATAACTAAGATGTTGGAATTTATAGTAGTGGATACCCCATCAGCCAAAAATCTCCTGCTCAGGAGACTAGCCCTGATTGGGTTGGGGGCAGTCACATCTGTTAGGCATTTGGCTGTAAAGTTCCCAATGCCCAGTGGTATCGGGATGTTGAAATGGGATTAATTAGAAACTCGAGAATGCTACATTATTCCTATGAGAAAAAAAGGTCAAACCAGTGCACATGCACTAGTAATCATAGAGGAAATTAAAAAGATAATATAACAGGTTGACGAAGAAATCAACCCCAGAATAGAAGAAAACAAGATCGATCTCGACCCCATTGAAGAGCTCGAAGACATTCAACTTGATGGTAAGGACACCACCAAGGTGGTAAAGATTGGGAAGAACCTCGAAAAGGAAGCGAAATAGCAATTAATTCGCTTCCTGAGGGAAAATCAGGATGTATTTGCATGGTCACACTCGGATATCGTTGGGATCAATCCCAACGTTATAAGCCACACACTGAATATTGATAAAAACTTCCCTCCAAAACAGCAAAAGATAAGACTTCTTGATGACGAGAGAAAGAAAGCCTTGAAAGAGGAGGTCGACATATTAAAAGCAAACCAGTTTATCCAAGATGCTTTCTACCCAGAGTGGGTAGCCAACCCAGTATTTTTCCCAAAACCAAACGGAAAGTGGCGAACTTGCATCGATTTTTTGGACCTTAACAAGGCATACCCAAAGACTGTTTTCTGTTGCCTCGAATCGATCAGCTTGTGGACACAACCTCGGAGCACGACATCATATCATTCATGGATGCATATTCTAGATATAACCAGATAGCCATGCATGCTCCTGACCAAGAGCATGCGAGCTTCATGATAGATAAAAGGCTATAATGTTACAACATGATGCCGTTTGGGCTAAAAAATGTTGGGGCCACATACTAGAGACTAGTGAATAGGATGTTTCCTGAACAGATAGGAAATAACATGGAAGTGTATATGGATGACATGCTGGTCAAGTCCAAACACAATAATAACCATGTTGATGACCTCGTAGAGTGCTTTCCTACTTCAGAAGTACAACATGAGACTTAACCCGCAAAATGCTCATTCGGAGTATCTTTGAGGAGTTTTTCAAATTTATAGTAAACGCTCGAGTCATCGAGGCAAACCCAGATAAGATAAAAGCCTTAATTGATATGACTTCACCTTGAAAGCATAAAGATTTTCAAAGCCTAACTAGACAAATGGCGGCGTTAAGTAGGTTCGTTTCAAAATCTATGGACAAGTGCTGTAACGTCCCAAATTTCCTAATAAGGCTTAGGGCCTTGATTAGGGGGCCGGGAGGGCCATAATTGATTTAATATAGGATTATGTGATTATATGCATGATTATGTGAATTATATTATTATATAATGATATTTACATGCATGTGGGTCCACTTCTTATTGGAAGTGCATTTTCGTAATTTTGGCCATTAAGAGCATAATTGTATATTTATGTGCATGTATGTGATATATGGGTGAGACTACATTATTTTGTAGATATGTTTGAGCTATTCAGCATGAGACAATCATAGGATGCAAGTTTCGGTTTGGTCATAACAGGATTAATTACTGGGCTCGGGGTAAGCCTAGGGGTAATTTGATGCTTAGTACATTACCAAGAATGAGCGGGTAATGGGATATGATTTATTAATTATTTGAGGAAATTGGGAGTAACGGGAATTGGAGGATGTTAATTCTGATTAACGAGATAGGTGGGAAATGACAATTATGTCCTTGGGGGGCTTTGAGGAATTAAATGACCTTAAGGGCATTTTGGTCATTTTGACCATTAGATAAACTCAGCCAAGGAAGGCTATAGATTAAGCTGGGCAAAAAAAAGGGTTCCCTTTCTCTATCTCGATTATTTCCTCTTCTCTCTCTTGGTTAGGATTTTTGAAGCAAGCAAGAGATTTGAGGCTTAAGGGTTTGAGGATTGAGGGTTTAAGATCGTGTTCAACAATTGAAGGTGTAAATTCAGGGATTGAGGTAAGGTTTTCAGTTTAATTTCTAAGTTGTTACCCTGTTTTGAAGTAGTTTATAAGTTTGAGGTTTTGATCTTAGAATTAGATGTTTGGTGTGGTTTTAAGAGGTATAAAGCCTGGGTTTTGTTGTTAAAGTAGTGATGATGTTGTGGTAATGTTTACTTGGGATATTGGCATTGGTTTGATGAGTTTTGGTTGAGGTTTAGAATGAGAAAAATGCAGGGGAGGTGGGTTCGCGGGGTCAAGTCACGACTGAGTTCATGCAAGTCGCGACTTGAATGTGTTTCAGAGCCGCCCATGGGCTCTGTTAGGCAGGCGCGTTGCGACCCATAAGTTCAAGTCGTAGCCCGCCCCTGACACTCAGACAGAGGACCTCTCTGCCTTGGGGGCGCGCTGCGGCCCTTGGGGGCAGGTCGCGACCCGCTTGTCTCCTTTGTGACAGGATGGATTTTATCTAATTTTAGGCGCGGGTTTCCAATTCTCAAGGCTAGGGATTGAATCTACTAACTATTTTAGTAGGATTTGAGGTCCTGGGAGCTAGGTTTTAGCTCATGAACCTTTTATTACTCATTTTTATTGATGGGATTTCATATTTGGTTATGATTAGGTGACCGCTAAGGGCCTAATGACATGATCGTTCTCAAGGGGTCATTCTTCATTTATTTTACGCTCAAGTCTAAGGTAAGAATACTGCACAGAGTATATGATGCATGGGATGCATATGATACATGTGGTTATGGCATGACATAAATGTTAAATATTGAATTGATTAGAGCTTGAGTCTCTGTAATTGTGCATGATTAGGATTATTGGTTAAGCAGGTCGAATGCCTTATATCTGGATATTTGACATATGATATATGTCTATTTGCATTACCTCATTGAGGAAGCACTGACTTATTAGTCAGGGAGCAACAATGGTGTTTAGTATTGGTTGTAAAGTTCTGACTTATCAGTCATGATCAGCAGTAGTACTGAGCACTGGTCGTATGATATTGGCTTACGAGTCAAGAGCGGCATTAACGTGTTTAACGCAGGCCGAAATGATTAAATCTAATCAATATGAGCATTAAATGCTTGACCGACCTATTGGTTGAAGAAAATGAAAGCGCTTGTCTAATCTAAAGGCTAGTTACTCGAAGCCAGGGCTAAACAAGCTCAGGTGACTGAAATGTCACATGGCTTGGGGCGTAAAACCCCAGAGAGACTTATTAG
Source organism: Humulus lupulus (assembly GCF_963169125.1). Taxonomy (NCBI): domain Eukaryota; kingdom Viridiplantae; phylum Streptophyta; class Magnoliopsida; order Rosales; family Cannabaceae; genus Humulus; species Humulus lupulus. The sequence continues at coordinate 51,056,869 of NC_084800.1, read as the reverse complement.
TCATCTATTCAGAGAGGCTTATTAGTCATCTATCTAGAGAGACTTATTAGTCATCTATCTAGAGAGACTTATTAGTCATCTACTCAGAGTGCAAGATTCCACAATTATTTATTTGTACCTGCCTGCATGCATGAATAGGGTTATTACTGCTAGGCATGCTTATTATGATTTGGTGGCACGTTATTGTCTGCTTATGAGCATGTGTTTGAGTTTTCTTGTTGAGCCTCGGCTCACGGGTGCTATGTGGTGCAGGTAAAGGTAAAAGAAATCTGGACCATCCTTGAGTTGGAGAGCTTAGGTAACGATGTGTACACATGCGGCTGCTCGACTACCACGACCGAGGGTTTAAAGAGGAACTAGGATTAAACCCTATTTTGCCGTTTAGGTTGGCTAGTTGTAAATATTTTATAGTAATTAACCTTTAAAATGTATTTTGGGATCCCAATGTAAACAGTAAACGTTTTAGTGAAACGTTGTATCTTTAACCAAATTCTTTTAACCCTAAACCGTTAATCACATTTAGTACACACTTATGACCATATGACTTTTTTAGTGAGTTTAACACTATTTAAAATGCACAGCGTAACGGTCCCTGGGTAGTAGGGTGTTACAAGTGCCTACCATTCTTTAATCTTTTGAGAGGAGGCAAGAAGTTTGAGTGGCCAGACGAGTGCGAGCTCACCTTCTAGGCTCTCAAAAAACATCTCACTGAACCATAAATCTTATCGAAACCAGTCATGGGGGAAATATTGTACTTGTACCTTGCTTCAACTGAGCATGAAATCAGAGCAGCGCTCGTTCGGGAGGATAAAAAGGTACAAAGACCGGTCTACTACGTCAGCAAAAGACTGTTTGGAGCTGAATAAAGATATCCACTGATGGAGAAACTAGCATTATGCTTGGTCCATGCATCTTGAAAGCTTTAACCTTACTTTTAAACGAATCCTATTCATGTGCTGACCGATCAACCGCTAAGACAGATACTAGCATAACCTGAAGCATCCGGAAGACTATTAAAATGGTCGGTCAAACTCGGGCAATTCAAAATCACATATCACCCGAGAATGACGATAAAAGTTCAGGCCTTGGGTGACTTTATAGTCAAATGTACAAGATGTTGAGATTGGTTAAATATAATGGTTAAGATGTTTACACGTTGGGGTGTAAAACACTTAACGATTTTCACTTAAAGATAAGTGAAAACATGAGATTGTGTAGAAGGCATCTAAAAGTGACGTTTATGGGTCTAAAGTGATACATTGAGGTATCCAAACATTTTCAAAAAGTTTGGTAGCATTTGGAGCAATTTTAGGACCATTGGAGTGGTCCAAAGTCAGAGAAGGTGGCAATACGTCGCCCCCTAAGTGGCGTAGCATCGCCTAAATATGAAGGGCTTCAAAAGCCAATCGCCTGCTAGTAGGCAATGTATCACCTGTCAGGCGATACATCGCCTGCATGTAGGCGATGCATTGCCTAGGTGGTATTTTAGGGACGTACAGTTTACATAAAATGCTCCAAATGATGTGTTTCAAATGTTCTAATCCTATTGGTTAGAGCAATGATGATGCCTACACTATATATATGGGTTATTAGAGTTGAAAAGACTTGACCACACTTACTAACTCTCTCTAAAAGTCATTATCTCTCTAGCTTTCTAAGATCAAAGTTTTCTCCAAGAAACTCATCAAGCTTGCTTAACTTGCATGCGTTTCAAGGCTTGTTCAACCCCAAATCTAATTATACTTAGTTGAAGCTTCAAGCAATTGGGAAGGCTTGGAATAGAGATTTTGGACAGCAATATTCATATTGTGTATAAGCCTTAGAAGTTCTCCAAGTTTGAAGATTCAAGTTGCTCAATACAAAGGTTGTATCTCTCTAACCCTAATCTTGTATTTTGTCAATGTTGGAATAGATGATTAAATGTATCTATGTTCATCTTATCATCATTTAATCATTTAGTTTCTTATAATCAAGATTAACATTCATATCGTGAACATATTTCTTTGATTATCAAGAATTTCACTCATACTTTAAATTTGAATCTTGATCAACATCTAGGGTTTGGAATATTGCATTATTATCATTATTCATTGTTGATTTACAAAGAGTAAAGCCATATATTCCCAACACAAGAATCACCAATCATAACCCCAGCCCACGAGCTGTGGAGACTTTATGTCGATAGATCTTTCAACGAGAGCGGATCGAGGGCAAGCATAATCCTCATAACCCCATCAGGAAGCAGGTTTCACTCGATCATAAGGTTTGGCTTTGAGGCTACACATAACGAAGTTGAATATGAGGCATTGCTAGCATTGGTAGCAGGACTCCAAATAGCTTCCGAGATAAAAGCTAAGGCCATACACTGTTATACCGATTCTCAATTAGTAGTCAATAAAGTGTCAGGGGAGTACAAGGCTCAGGGGATTAAGATGGTAGCATACCTGGAAAAATTCAAAAAGGCATTCATGCAATTCGAGTTCTACGTGATCGAGCAAGTTCCACGAGAACGGAACTCAAACACAGATGCCTTAGCTCGGCTAGCACAACCAGAAAGGTTGACACGCTCAACGTGGTATTAATAGAGTTCTTGTCGGAACCTAGCATAACCGAGCTCGACAAGGTCGAAGTCGACATGATAGATTCACAGCCTACATGGATGACACCTATAATCGACTATCTTGAAATTGGGAGCTTGCCTATAGACCAGAACGAGGCCCGAAAACTGATGTACAAAGTACCGAGGTACACTATCTTGGAAGGGAGACTGTACAAACGAGGATATTCCATGTTGTTATTACAATGTGCAACCCCTCCTGAAGCTAAGAAAATTCTAGAAGAAGTCCATAAAGGATTTGATGGAGATCATGCTGGGGGGCACAACTTCTCGAAGAAAGTAATAAGATAGGGATATTTTTGGCCAACAATAAAGGCAAACTCATTTGAATACGTAAATTGATGCGATAAGTATCAGTGGTTCACCTCGGTACCACGAGCTCCACCAACCGAGCTCACCACGATCCCTTGGCAATTCACGGTGTGGGGAATTGATCTCATTGGATCCCTACCAATAGGAAAATGTGGAGTTAAATATGCAGTAGTCGTCGTTGACTACTTCACAAAATGGACCAAGACTGAACCTCTAGCCACAATCATCTAGAAGAAGGTTTTGGACTTTGTGGTAAAAAATGTCATTTGCAAATATGGGATGCCAAGGAAGATAGTTTCAGACAATGGAACCCAATTCGATAACAATCTGTTTACATAGTTCAGCGAGAAAAATGGGATTATTAAAAGCTTTTCGACGGCTCATCCCCAAGAAAATATTCAGGTTGAGGTCGTAAACAAGACTCTCAAGAGTTCTATGAAGAAAATGCTTGAAGAATCTAAAGGCAAAGGGCCCGAAGAACTACCACAAGTTCTATGGGCCTATAGGACAACCGCTCAGACCTCAACCAGACACACACCATCCTCCCTAGCGTATGGCTGCGAGGCAATGCTGATAATTGAGGTCGAAATTCCAACTATAAGGTGTGAAAGATATGACCAAGACTTAAACCAATCCCGGCTCGAGGAATCCCTAGATCTAATCGAGGAAAAATGAGATGAAGCCCAGCTTAAAAATGTTGCATACCAACAAAAACCTGCAAGATACTTCAATAAAAGGGTTCAAGATAGACATTTTGGGTTAGGAGACTTGGTGCTGAGGCGCATATTTTTGGCCACACGAGACCCCTCTGTAGGCGTGCTCGGACCTTACCAAATTGAATCTATCATTCGACATGGAGTCTATAAACTAGCTCGATTGAATGGCGAATGGATCCCACAAGCTTGGAACGTTGAACATCTATGACCTTATTATCAGAAAATTATGGAATGATGTTTATTTAGTCATAACCAAGCTTGTATTTTCCCAAAAGCACTCTTTTGTTTCTTGAGATTTTCCCAAAGGGTTTGCTCTCGAAGGTTGTAATGAGGCCTCTTATAAATAAAATGTTAAACTCATTTTCATCATTTTATTTGTTATTTTTCACAAGCTCTCAGTGTTCAATAAATTAAGTCTCTCAATCATAGGAATTTGAGGGGGCATAAGTGGTATACAATCATACCACAAGCTCAGAAAAAGAGAGCAAAAATAAATATGAATATAAGTGCATGAATCGATAACCAAGAAAAAGTTTAATTTCATTACGAGTCTGGATTAAACCAATAATATTCGAAAACTGAAACAGTAGTGGAATTTTTTGCAAAAAGTTTCAACCTCATAACCTCGAGACCATATTCGAGGGTAAGAAAAGTTACTATTACTAAGCAAGAAAAAACCTGACTAATGAGACTACACGCCAACAAGTGTTTTCAAAACGCGTGGTATAAGTAGTATTCAACCTTGAAAATAATGAGGTATAAATTGACTGATCGGATTAACTATGGATAATTATATGGAAATTCGAACTTAAGCTCGAACTTGTACTTGTGTGAATAAACGTGTAACGACCCAAAATCACTAATATGGCTTAAGGGTCTTGATTAGTGTGTCGGGAGGGCATAATTGGTTTATGTGTGAATTTATTAACTTAATGCATGATTATATGATAAGCATGCTAGTATGGTTATATGAATGTAAATGTGATTATGTGCTATAATTGTGAGAACCACATTATTATGTGGGTAAGTTTGCAGCATGCGACTTGAGGCGATCCTAGGGAGCTAGTTAGCGAGAAAGTCACAACGGGGCTTAATACTTGACTTGGGGCAGGTCAAGGGGTATTTCAGGAATTGGATGGTTATTTAGGTTATCGGGTTATGGAAATAAATAATTGGAGATATATTTGAGGTTAGGAAGCTTAGGTGGGAATGTTGGGGAATTTTACCATTTTATCCTCGGGGACGTTTCCAGCACCCCGAGCCTCGGGATTAACTTAATTACCTAAGGATAGACTAGGTAAAAGCCTAGAACTCGGTGGAAACAAAGGAACCGACCTTCCCTCCTCTTCCTTTTCTCTCTCAAGGGGAAACCACTAGAACCTAAGGAATTCAGCTGGGAATTCAGTGGATTGAGTTGGAGTTTTGGAGGATTAATCTAGTGTTTAGCTAAGGGGTTCAACCAAGATTAAGGTAAGTCATAAGCTTTGTGCATGGTGATTAATTCTGTGTTTATGGCTGGGTTTTGAGGTGTTTATGGATTTTGATATTGAAGGATTGAATTGAAGCTGAAACTTGGGAGTTAGCTCAGAAATCTTTCAGAGAGTTGGTTCATCAAAGAAGGTAAGCTCCAATTCATGATTTAGTGTTTGAATTCTGAGTTTTTATAACTGGTTTTGTTGTTTTTAAGTTTTTGGGTTTCAGAGATTAAAGTGAGATTTTGATGAGTTTTCAGGCTGGGTTTTCGCTGGATTATGTTGCTGGAATCATGTTAGAAGTTTTGTGATAATTGAGTTGTGGAATTGAAATGGTTTTAAGTGAGGTTTGAGAGTAAAAAATGGAGGTTTTTCTGGGTTCGAAGGGCTCGGGCCGCGGCATAGTTCTTGGTGAGTCGCGACCCTCTGAAGTTGAAGTGTGTTGAGAAAGGAGGGCGAGCCGCGGCATGGGGCTTGTAGGGCCGCGGCCCGTGTCTGGTTTTGAGCGTGGATGGGTTCTATTTGGGTGCCATGCCACGACATAGGAGGCTTGAGCCGCGGCCCTTAAGGGAATTTAGGATTTTAAGCATGGGAATTTAACCTAGGGTGCTCGGGATCGATTCTACTACCGTGATTGGTGGAATTTGATGTTCCAGAGATTAGAACCTAATCTAGAAGCCCTTTTACAATTATTAATGGTATCCCTTATCTTGGTTGTCACTAGGTATAAGCTAGGGGCTCGGGAAATAGATCGTGCTCAAAAGGCATCTCGCGTAACCAGTACACTTGGAAACTAAAGGTAAGAAAACTGCACCCAGTTGTGGATTTATAATGGGACTAAGGGTTCCCTGCTTTGCATGCTTTTTTAGAGGATGGTATTATGCCATGTAAATAGTAAACGAGCGGCCTAAGAGCGCCGGAGTTTACATTAGCGCACAGGGCACGGCTCGGCCACTGGTAGCTGAGGACAGCTTATTATGCACTGAGCTCGGTTTAAACGGGTTGAAGTCAGTGGGGTAAACAAAGGGTGCGACCTAAGGTGTCGACCCTGATTATCATGTGATTTGATTGTTATTATTGATTGGTGGATTGCCATGCTATATAGCTGAGTGTTGATTAGTTGAATCTTCGTGCTATGTGATTATTGTGGTATGTTAAGTGTATGATCATGCCTAAAGGGTTATTCAATTGTTATTATTGCTTGTTATATAATGATATGTTTTCTTGCTGGGCCTTAGCTCACGGGTGCTTCGTGGTGCAGGTAAAGGCAAGGGCAAGCTTGATCATCCCTGATTTGGAGAGCTCTGAGAGCATAATGTACATGATCAGCTGCTCAGCTGCCACGGTTGAGGGGAGACAGGAACAGGAGAACTATATATGTCTGTTTTGCCCTTAGAGTGGCTAATGATCGTTTGTACTCTGGAAATTTTTTAAACTAACTTTTTAAACGTTGTTTCTTTTGGGATCCCTGGTGTAAAAAGTTTAATTATATGAAATGTATCTTTTGAGACCAAACCCTTTTAACCCTAGTTCATTAGTGGTTTCAGTAACACGTTTTTCACTAAATGACTTAATTAGCAAGTCCTGCACCTTTATAAGTACACAGTGTAGCTGTCTTGGCTATCCAGGGCGTTACAAAACGTGTATGAAAGCAAACCCATAGTACTAAGCTCAGAATATTTCGACATAGAAATATGATGCATAATACTAAGGGAAAAAGCAAAAGGTGGACAATGTGTGCAAAAGTTTTCTAGCCGGAAAATTAAAAGCATAAAAACTACCATTAAATGAGAATATTCACAAGATAATAAAAATGGTTCAAACTCGACTTGTAAATTGTCTTTGCCCAAGGGCATCAAAAATGATGATTATAAACAAAAAAAAAACATGGGTCACAACCCATGTTTGAATCCTCAAGGATCGGAAGCTTCGGCACCTCCCGATCCAGCTTGTTCATAGGCCTTCGCCATCTCATCTACTGCGAGTTTGGCCTCCTCTGCCTCCATGCGAGTTTGCCATTTCTCCACATACTCCTCCTCCTTGCCAACGATAAAGCTGGTGTTGAGGTCAGGGTTCATGGCCCAAATTGTTAGGATTAATGTCCTAAAAACATATTAAAACATTTTATTGAATTAGATAAAAAGAACAATTTTATTATTTTGAATATTATAATTATTGTTTGAATTAATTATATGATGATATCAAGAAAAATCCTTATTCGTTCATGAGAATATGATCTTATATTAGTACAAGAGAATTAAGATCATATATAATGAATAAAATAGTTAGTAACATATTAAAGTAAAGAATCTTTAATGAATGGTTACTAGTGCAGTTTACTAAGCATACGGTATGCAAGTGATCTAGATTCAGATTACTGATGTGGATAGACATCTTATTAAAGGTGTTGTATATAATGGAGATTATATATGACAGGTCCGATAAGAATTAATTGTCTTTATAAACTTGTCGTTTGACATAAAGAATTGATTCTTATCATAATAGATGATCATTTGTAGATCAGTCTAAATCCTGAGTATTCATGAACTCCTGATTGTGTTTATTGGATCTTTTGATTCACTCGTTAAAGTTTCTTAGTATAATGAGGCTAATGACTTTTGTTTTGGAGATTCAATATAATGAATGGCTGGGAACATGAATTACAATAATGGAATCCATACTTTCCTAACAGATCGAATATTGGTTCCATTAAGGGTTAATTTTGGAACTGAATAGTTATTGACCTCAAATCTTTAATTTGATTATAGATAAATTATTCGATAGTGAATAAATGGTATCAAGGATCAAGAGGTAATTAGAAGGGTAAAATGGTAATCTTGACCAGCTCTAATTAACGAACCAATAAATGAAGGACAGAACTACATTTATTGATTATATCAATAGACTATAAGAGAAAACTCTGTAAATATAATTCTATAAATACTTAGAGTGCAATTCCATATTTATAGTGGAGTGATCATAGAATTAATAAATAAGATTATTTGATGAAAGAGTTTGATTAATAATCTGATTTATTGGAGCTTCGTATTATAGATCTGTGGTCCCCAGATCACCACTGTCCTACACTGTCAAGGGTAAGGATATCAAAAGAAAGATTTGTAGAGAGAATGACTTAATTGCAAATGAATTAATTTTTCAAGACAATGAAATAATTATGTGATAGTTATGAGTAATTGATTAATTATTTAACTGTATAGTTTTTATTTTGAAAAACTATAGGTTAAAATAAATATTAATCTTGTTTGGATTAATATATAAAGAGAGATTTATAATTATCTTATTTTGAATAAGATATTTATTTATATTATGTAAAACTGATATTTTAAGATAAAGTTAATTTTGAATTAACTGATATTTATTTTGGGATAAACATATTGTCTTAAATATTAATTAAATAAACAAATGAGAAAATTAGGTATAACCTTAATGTGGCTCACGCCAGTCACTGTGATATTTCATATCCCTGAGATTTGAATTTCAAATAATTTGTTTATTTAATTATATATATTCAATTATTCTTTTTTTAAATATAGTTTAAATTAAATAATTAAATAGGTTATAACTGATCAGTTTTATTTTAATAAAATAAAGATTAATTAAATTGGTTAATTATCTTTATAAACCTAAAAGAAGCGATACTTGTAAGGAGGTCATTGTTTTTCATAGACTAAGATTATCTCTATGAAACAGAAGCAATAGTTTTCTTAAACCTGAAAACTATTCAATTCCTCTTCTCTCTATCAAACCTCTCTAAATCTCATGTGTTGAGTACATCTAGAGAGTCATAAATCAACATTTTGAATCCTATGTGTCCACACACGTCCTTGTGTGTTTGAGGATTAGTTTGGAAGATCAAGGTGTGAGCTTTCAGGACTTGGATAGGAAGATCGTTGATTTTATACTAAAAGATTCGAGGACACTTGATAGGCTACAAAAGGTAATCTTTAATTTGATTGTATGTGATTTAATACATATATATATATGTATGATCTTGGGTGGTATTAATAATTATTAAAAAAGGCTCATTCCCCGCTGCGTATCTCTCATTTGCTCTTTTAATACCAACATAAATTCAGTACATGGATACGTCGATGGCACTATCTTTTTTGGCCTTAAACTCCTTCAGAAGACGAGCCTTTTTTCCCTCCATGACCTCAAAGTTGGTGGCCTTTTCCTCATCGAGTTTGGCGTTGATCTTATGAACCTTTTCGAGCTCAGCCGTCTTGGAGGACAGCTCCAACACTTTTGCATCCCGTTCCCGTTTGATCTCCTCAATCTACTTCATCACCTCTTTGAGGGCGTCTTCAGCTTGGGTTTAGGCAGCTTTGGCCTCGTGTACATGCCCGAGTATGGTGGTTGATTCATTGGTCAGTATCTGGAACTGGTGGATGAAGGCTAAAAGGCTCTACATAAATAAAAAGAAAAACACTTAAGTCAAGCAAAGACAAATAAATGTAATTTCGAACTCAATAGGCAGTAATACTTACTGAGGTGTACAACTCCCCGACCTTATCAAAAAGAGCGGCAACGTTGTCACAACCCCTCAAAAATTCCCAATGGGGACCTTGAAGATTTCTGCAAGCGCGACCCTGGCGGGTGAGGGCTTCAAAACCGAGCTCGACACCGGAGGTGCCAGCCTCGTTATTGACCACGAATTCAAGCTCGTGGGGGGCGATGGTGAGCTTCTAGGCTGCTATCAGAGTAAGAGCGGAGCGAACTTTTTTCCTTTTGCTGGAGGCTTTGCCGAGGGCAGTCGAGCTGGGGGAAACTTGAGCCATGACCTACGGCAGAGGGTCCACTGAGGGAACGACGGCAGAACCTGACGGGACAATAGGAAGATCTGAGGTTGTGGGATTGCCTCAGATTTCTTGGGTATCTTTGAAGCCCTGGTGGTCTTCGATGATACCTTGCCTCACTTCGAACCCTTCGAGACGGTTGGCTGGCTGAGAAGATTCTCGAGATCGGAGTCCATCTCACCTGAAAAAGGGAAAACAAACATTAGCATCTAATCATGTTTGAGAAAATATCTGAACATACTCCTAAGAAAACGAAACTAACTAGAAGATCCCCTATGGCTCGGACTTGGGGACCAGAAAATCCCTCTATCTTCGGAAGATTCTAAGGGGGTTCCTTCTCGATAAGTAAGGGACATCCTAAGCAAATCCTTATAGTCATTAGTCTCGTACTGGACAACTATCCCTTCCCAAACCTCATTTATACTATACAAGGTTTGGCATTTGTCTAACCAACTATCGTCCTTATCTACTTTAAGATCTACCCCTGACCAGGTCATAAAGTTATTATGGGGATCATTAAAAAGGACTACAACGTTGGACTCTTATTTTATTAGGGTCAGAGACCACATAGACAGGTCTTGCACGACTTTACCTCCATTCGACGAGCTAGGAGAAGCCTCATCATGTGCTTCAGTCCCTGAGCCTGAGGGTTTAACTAAGCAGGGAAGGGGGGCCCGAGACTATGAGCTCAAGTGCTTCCTTTTGGAGGGGAGCTTGGCGGTTGGAACAGGAACATCCTCCCACCTCGCGTACTTATGGGTCCCAGCATCATCCATAGACTTGCCTACACCCAGGAGACCGCATAGGCGGAGCTTGTCCTCGTGTAGGAGATAATTGAGGGACTGTTGACCTACGAAAGCTTCTGCATTTTCTCCCTGTGATCTCTCATGGCATCAGGGGGCTACAGACAGTGGTAATTGGCTGCATAAGTAAATTGGATGAGCATTTTGAGCTCAGAATGAAAGAATTCAAGGATGAAAGTGTAAAAATATACTTACGGATTCGTTGGAAAGAATATAATCTCGATGGATCGAGCCTTTCTGTCCAGAAGAATATAGTCTTGAAGTTCAGAGGATGGTTAGGTATGTTCTCGAACAACCTTCTCTCCCTCAGATAGCTCAACAAATAGTAGAAGCCATCCCCACCGTGAGCTCGGGAGGGGTTGCTTTTCAGGCAAAACAGATATAAAATCTCACGTGCTCAGGGTCCATCCCACTTTTTCTCGTGGTAGAGCAACTTCAGTGCTGCAAGGACCCTGTATGAATTGGACTAAAGCTGGAAGGGGCCGATACCGATGCAGTCGGTAAAATTCTTGAAGTACTCCTTTAAGGGCAGAAGTGCCCCAGCTCGCATATGCTCGCGACTCCAAGCTGTGAGCTTGACTTTCCTGTCCGGGTCATCTTCACTCGGAGCAAAGCATCTTCTTTCATCGGAGCTGGAAAAACAACACAATAATTGGCATGACAAATTATTCCATGGCAAGACACGACGTTAGAAATCTGTCTTGTGGAGGTGACAAAGCTCTAATAGTGTTCAGCCTCGAAGAAAGAACTCTTCGAGGCTGGGGAAGAGGGAATTTCAGGGGCAATTTGACTAGCCGGTTGGTTTGATATACCTTCCATTAATTTGAAGGAAAGCTTGCCTGGGGGAAATGCTATGGTAACCCTACACTTGGGATCTAGGGGGATTGGTCGGACCTTAGGATCTAGGTCAGGATACACGGCGAATCACAATCTCCTTCTTTTCCCCTATTCAACCTCGTCGATTTGACGTCGGAAGTGGGCTCGTATGTCTTTTCGTCCAAGGCGCTCTTTGTGCTCCTGAATCAATTGTTGGTTTTGAGTAAATGGAGAATCAACTCGAGGAAATGGTGGGTGGTAAGGGATCGCAAGCTTGGGCCCTACTGATTCTCTGAAGATTGCATCATCTAATAAGGAAGAAAAGGGTGAGGGCTTGTTACTTAGAAAAAATAGGTTGGAAAATTCTTGTTAATTCGAGCTCACAAGCTCAAGATAATGAGATAGAATATAACAAGCCCAAAGACTGGAAATAGCGAGACTGCTCGAATGCCATGGCCGAGCTGTTATAAGCTCGGGGCACTGAGAGTAAATCCACGCAAGAGCAGGGCGGTCACTGTAATGCCCCAAAATCCCTAATGAGGTTTAATGGTCGGATTAGTAGGCCGAGAGGGTCATAATTGATCTATTATGTCATTAAATGATTATATGCATGTTTATGTGAATTATATTATTATATGATGATAAATGCACGCATGTGGGTCCATTTTTCATTATATGGGCATTTTGGTAATTTGGCCCGTTGAGGGCATATTTGTATATTTTCATGCATGTTGGTGAATTATTGATGATGCCACATTATAATGTGGATTTTTTCGAGCTATTCGGCATGAGACGATCTTTGAATGCAAGTTAACGGTTTGGTCATAACAGGGTTAATTTCGGGGCTTGGGGTAAGTCTCAGGGTAATTTGATGATTAGTGCATTACCGGGAATTAAAGGGTAATAGGATATGAATTATTAGCATTTGAGAATATTGGGAATAATGAGAATTGGAGGACGTTAATTATAATTAACGAGATAAGTGGGAAATGACGGTTTTACCCTTGGTAGCCTTAAGAGGGAATTTAATGACCTAGGGGTATTTTGGTCTTTTGACCATGGGTTACACTTAAACTAGAAAGCTATAGAAACCTTAGGAGAAAAAACAGAGACTAGTTTCCTCTCCCACGATCATCATTTCTCCTTCTTCTTTTTTTGAATTTTTGAATCCCCAATTGAAGATTCAAGCTAGGGAACCAAGCCTTAAGGGTCTAGGATTGTGTTCTACCATTGAAGAGGGCTCCCTCTTGAGCTTGAGGTAAGATTATAGCCATGGAAACTCTGGTTGTACTCTGTTTTCCATTTGATTTTCAGTTGGGATTCTTAGATTTGATAGTTGAGAATTCATGGAAGTTTTTGGCAAAGTTTGATTGGGTTTTGATGCCTAGGACTTGTAGAATAGGTTTTTGGGTTCATTTGTGAGTTTGGCTGAGGTTTGGAATTAGTTTTTGAAGATTGGAATTTGGAGAAATTGAAGGTGAAAAACCAGGGCTGAATCACCCTGGTTCTAGCGCTACAACGCCCAAGGGTGGGTGCTACAGCGTTGTCCAGGGCATGTCAGCCCTGCTTGTAGCGCTATGGCGCCAGGGGGCAGTGCTGTAGCGCTACCCTATATTTCCAGGGTACTCTTTTGGGGGTTTTTGGCTCAGAGTTTCAATTCCTAAGGCTCGGAATCTAATCTATTAGCCGTTTGAGTACGATTCGAGGTCTCACGAGTGAGGTTTAGATCATGAACCTTTTATTGATTTATTTTATTGATGGAATTCCATATTTGGTTATGACTAGGTGACCGCTAAGGAATCAAATGATCGATCGTTCTTAAGGGTCGTTCTTTTATTATTTCTCGCTCGAACTAGAGGTAAGAAAATTGCACCTAGTATGTGACATGCATGATTATTAATGAAGCATGTTGAGTGCTCTATATGTGGACATTGATTGCATATTAAATGCTTAGCAGTTTTGCTCATTTGTGTATGGCACTGACCTATAAGTCAGGAATTGGCAATGGTGTCAGTATTGATTGTGAAACTGTGACTTATTAGTCAAGTTTGGCAATGGTACTAAGCACTGGTCGTATGGTATTGGCTTATGAGTCAAGAACGGTATTAGCGTGTCTAATGCAAGCCTAAAATATTAGATCTAATCGACATAAGCATTATCGTCATAAGCATGAAATGCTTGACCGATCTTAAGTTCGATGAAAACTAAAGCGCTTGTCTAGTCTAAAGGCTAGTTACTTAGAGCCAGAGCCAAAAGGCTAAGGTGATCGACATGTCACATGGCTTAGGGAGCAGATCCCCAGAGATGGACTTATTAGCCATCTATTTAAGGAGTAGATGTTGGGAATTGTGCCCTGAAAGCATATGTAGTAGACATTGTTTTATGAAATAAATAAATAAATTGAATTATGCATATATTTTATGGACTATATTATTATGTGATAATATTATGTAAATATCAGAAAAATTCCTAAGTTCATATATGTAATCTCAAACACATATTGGTACGGGAGAATTGTGTTTGAGATAAATGAACTTGAATAGTTCGCAGTAAAATAAAGTTATGGAATCTTTAGATTAATTAGTGCAAGTACGGTCCAGTAGTATTATGAATACATGTGATCTAGATCCGGATCACTAGTGTGGTAAGACACTTTAGTGGAGGTGCTTTATATATTAAAGAATATATAGAACTGGACCAGATATGTTTATTAATACTTAGTTAAATACCGTTTCGAAGTATTAGTTAAATATATCAACTAATGATCATATACAAATAGATCTTAATCTTGATGTTACTATGAACTCCTGTTTATGTTATATGAGTTCTTTGATTCACTCGTTAGGGTTCGTCAGAATGATCAGGCTAGAAACTTTTGTTTTGGGAACTCATTAATGTAGATGGCTGGGGACATAGTATACAGATATGGAATCTATGCCTTCTCATAAGAGATTGAATAATGGTTCTCTTAAGGGTTGACTTTTGGGACTAAAAGGTTATTGAGCTCAAATTCATTATTTAGTTATGAATTAACCTTCACTAGTAAAGCCAATGGTACTTAAGGAAACAAGAGATAATTAAAATGGTAAAACGGTAATTTTATTCCCAATTAATTATGAACCATTATTAGAGGGTCAAATTGTATGCAATGATTATATCAATGGACGCTTTATAATTATAAAGTACTAAGTAAATGAAATGTCTATAATTACAAGAGTGCACTCATATTTATAGTGGAATAATCATGAGATTAATAAATTAAGATTATTTAATTAAAGAGTTTAATTAATAATCTCAAATTTATTGGAGCTTGGAATTATAGGTCCATAGTTCCCCATAGCAGCTCTATCAACACTATTCAAGGTAAGAGTTGATATGAAGGGAAAAATAGTTTAAAGACATATTTAAGAAAAAATTTGTTCTTCAGGCCAAATATGCAATTATATCAACACTATTCAAGGTAAGAGTTAATTAATTAATTACAAATTAGTTGTAGTTAACAAAATTAATTAATATTTAATTATTGTATAATTTTTGAAATTATATTAAATAATTAAATTAATTTTGAAATTTAATTAAATAAATAATTAATTATAATTTTCGAAATTATAATGAATTAAATATTTATTTTAAAAAATATTGGATTTAATTATTTAGTAGAATTAATTAAATATCATTATTTGAGTAGGAGATAATAATCTAATAAGTTCAAATTGGATTTGAATTTAAAAGATTATCATTTATTCAAATAATTAATTATATTTGATAATTAGTTAAAAAGATATTTAATTCAAATTTGAATTAGTTATCAGGTTGTTAGATCTTATCTGACAAAGTAGATTGAATAAATAATTAAATAAAAATAGAAAAATCAAATATCCCTAAAAATAGGGGTGGTACATGTGCACACATAGCCCCATGGACTATGTGTGGCGTATACTGCTATTATTCAGGGATAAGATTTACAATTTTATTTAATTAATTAATTAATGAATAATTCAAAAAAATTAGTTTTTGGATATTTTCATTAATAAAATGATTAATTAATTAAAAAGTAAGTTGTAAGTTGGTTACAGATTTATTTTTTAAATTTGAATATTTTCTTTTAAGTATGACTAATCAGAAAATAAATAGAAAACTTATATATCTCAGACAACTAAGTTTATTCACTTTGTGAAAAATAGATCGATATTTTTCTCTTCCTGAAAAATAAAGAACCAATTCTCAGGCCTATTCTCTTGATCTCATGTGTTGAGTACATCAAGTAGAATCACAAATAAACTATCATTCATTCTCTAAGTGCCCACACACTTCTTGAGGTGTAGGGAGCACTGTGGAAGATCTTGGTGTGAGTATCTAGGAGCAGCTTGGATAGGAAGATTGTTCTTATTACGAAAAGATAGCAAGGACATTTGATAGGCTTCAAGAGGTATGATTTTTATTCTTAACTTTCTTATGATTAATGTATGTATATTAATGGATTCGCATATTTAAAGGTATTTTAAATATGTTACTAAATTTTTGTTGTACACTCGGCCAACCCCACCACATTTCCGCTGCATATTAGGAAACTCGTTCCTAACAGCAGAACCCTAGAGATAGGCTTATTAGTCATCTATACAGGGAACAGATCCTTAGAGGTTGACTTATTAGTCACCTGCCCAAGTTTGTGACTCAAAATTCACTTATCTGATTAGGGTGCAGAGCCCTAGAGATATACTTATTAGTCATCTATTCAGAGTATGATTTAATAGTCACTTATCTGATTGGGCTACAAGCCCCAGCATGATTATCAGAATCTTTGTTGATCTTCACTTATCTGATTTGGGTTACAAGCCCAATATGATTATCATAATCATCAATTGATATTGTATACATGTAGTAATGAGTTTTCTTGTTGAGCCTTGGCTCACGGGTGCTATGTGCAGGTAAATGAAAAGAAAAGTTCACCCAATCTTGAGTGGAAAGCTTAGGTGGCGGTGAGTACATATGCGGCCGCTTGGCCACCACGGCCAAGATGTTTCTTAGAGGAACTAAGGGTTAACCCTATTTTTTCCGCTTAGGTCGGCGAGTTGTAATTTTTACACTATAATGACCATTTTGGATTGTAAATAACTTGTAAACGCTTTTATGGGCCCAATCACATTTTTATATTTTAAATAAAATATATCATTTCCTTTTGATCGAGATTTTTCACCTTAGCCTATTAATAACACATAGATGCACGTTTATAACCTAATGACTCGTTTAGCGAGTTAAGCACGGTTTAAAGTTCACAGTAACGGTCTTGGAGTAACCAGGGCGTTATAGTCACTCCTTTTTTGGGATATCCCTGATTTCTAGGAAGAAATTGGTAGTTACCCAAAAAGAGGATTTCTTCAAATTATGTGCATTAAAACCCTATTTCTTGTATTGCGCGAAGCCTATAACCTATGACCACGTAAATTAAAAGGTTCCATTTTTACCAGTTCTTACCAAAAATTTTGCCTAAACAGATCGTTATTCACTACAAATTCTCTTATATAAAGATCAAAAACACTCTTTTTACAGAAAATATTTCAAGATTACAACAAGAACTGAGAAAAATGTCTCTTGCATGAAAACTAAGAGAACAGACACATAAAAGTAAGGTTAGAAAACTTACACAAAGTCGATCGTGGAAATGAAGTGATCGTCAATTGGAAGGTCAGAAACAGGAATGATCCTGTAACGCCCTGCTAATTAGGGTCTGTTACCAAGTGTGTTTAAAATCAGTGCTGGACTTGCTAAACAAGTCATTTGGACTAAACAAGAGATTAAGCCATTAAAGGTTTAGGTATTAAAAAATTTGGTCAAGTCATAAACATTTACATTAATAAAAAACTTTGTTCTTTACACAGGATCCCAAAAATACAAGTTTAAAAGTTGGTTACAACACCAAAGTTACATAATAATCCAACCTAGGCGGCAAAAGTTGGGTTCAACCCTAGCTTCCTCGAGTATCTCAGTCGTGGCGGTCGAGCGGATTGCATATGTACATGTCACTGCTATCGCCCTCCGACTCATAGCTGGCCAATCTTCTCTTTACCTTTACCTGCACCACGAAGCACCCGTGAGCCAAAAGACTCAGCAAGAAAACATATTAAGAAATTAACGGAGTAAAATATATGACTAACAATAATAACTGAATCTAGCATACACATTATACAAATCAGCAACCATAGAGTTGCACAAGTACATGTCGTACTCCCTTTCAATTTGTTTGGCATTTGAGCCAGTCAGTGGCCTGCACTCAACGTGCGTAATGCCAATCTCAGCTCATAAGTCGAGTCCTACAGGTCCTTGACTTATAAGTCAAGCCGAGCTTCGGAGACCCTCGACTTATAAGTCGAGCCCCTCAAATCAGATATGCCCTCGACTAATAAGTCGATCTCTAACTAGATATCACAACAATTCCCTAGTTTATAAACTGAGCTCCCTAGTCACAGCAGACAATCACATATTCCATTTATCATACATATATATAGATACAATGTATTATAGTACATTTAATCAAACATACATAGGCATAATCATAATCATGCGCATTCACAGGCCTAATGCCTAAATCAAGATTATACTCAACATTCGGGCCGAGCCCCAATCATGTATATCATATTCTGGGTGCAGTTTTCTTACCTTCGATCCAAGTGCAAGCTACTAATGAACGACTCTTGAGTACGATCCCTGATCCGAGCCCCTCGCATTGACCTAGTCACAACCATGAATAAGAATTCAATCAACAACGAGTGAATATTAGTTTTTGGACCGAGTCCTAGCCTCAAGGACATCAAATTCCACCAAACATGGTAGTAGAATCGATCCCGAGCTCACAAGGTTGAGTTCCCGCACTCAAAACCTTCTTGAGGCCAAAAATCCCCTTAAGAGTCGTGGCCCCATGCTCTTGTGCCACGGCTCGCCCCAAATAGAGGCTCAGCCTCCCAAAACATTAGACACGCATCACGGTCCGACCTAAGAGGCATCGCGGCGTGCCCTTGTGACAGAGCCCTCCTTGGCTCCCTTTTGTTCTAGACGGCCGGAACACACCAAGAATAGGACCGCGGCCCGACCCCTTAGAATCCAGAATTCTAGGTTTTTCCTTTAGCTGAACCCAACTAAAAACAACCCAATCACACTCAAATCTTTAATTCTATCCCCATAATTAGTATAACTCTTTTCCACCAACAAAACCTAACTAATTACTTGGTTAAAACTCATCAGAAATCCAGAATTTACCCTCCAAACTCTAAAACATGCAAACACCAAAGCTCCCAACAAAATCACAGAAACATCATGAAGAAATTCAAAATTAAACCATTACCACTGAGATGATAACACCCTTGAGCTAATCTCCAAGTTTCCCAAGCTCAATCTTTCAATTTCCTAAGTTTGATTCCTCCAATTTCCTCAAAACTCTAAAGCTTCCAAGAAGATGGAGAGATAGATAGGGGAGAGAGAAATGGTTCTGGTTTGTTTGTTCTATTTTTAGCTTTCCCTCAGCTGAAGAAAAATTTAACTTAAGTCTCTAATTAGGCACAAATGACCAAAATGCCCCTAGGCCAATCCAATCTCTCCAAAGCCCTCCAAGGGCAATTCCGTCAATTGCCACTTCCCGTGAATCCCCGTGTGTTCCTCTAAATCCCCAACTATCTCAAAATAATAATCGTTTAATCTCCCATTACTCGATAATTCCCGGTGTTGACTACGTTTTTAGCCAACGACGTGAGAACGTCAAATACGACAAGCCTTCAAGAGAAATAAAAACGACACAGACGGTTTAATAAAGAAAATAAAGAACACACAAGATTTTTATAGTGGTTCAGCCCTGATTGTTGGTAATAGCCTAATCCACTTAGAGTTGTGATTTATAGATCCGTACTCAAGATCAGATGGACTGAGCCAACTGAGTTTCTTCAGTACAGATTGCAAAAATACAAGAATTCTCTCAAATTTCAGCACTTTCTCTCTCTAGAATACTCAGACCCAAATTTCTCTCTCTAGAAAGAAGAAGCAGAAGAAACCCCCTTTCATCCCATAAGCCCTCTATTCATAGGCTTAGGGTCATACATACGGTATCCCCTAGAACCAGGATATTTTATTATATTTATTACATTTAAATTACAAAGAAACATTCAAAATTCAAAATGTAACAAACCCCCCATTTGTGGGAAGAATGAGAGATTCCCGCATATCTTGTTGAAGTTGTTTCTGGGAATCTGGACTTAGTCCTCCTCTTGCTAGTTGATCCACCTCCTACTGACCACTCATGCAAGTGCTGGTCGGACATGTGCATGGTGGTAGGACAAACATTTGTTGGTCGGACGTGCATGGTGGTAGGACATGCATGGTGGTAGGACATGCACTTCTCTCCTCTAACATGGCACTCTCCTCTAGCATGCCATGTTTCTCCTCGGACCAAATCCTTGGGGTCTCCTAGGACCACTCTCTTGGGGTCTCCTAGGACCACTCTCTTGAGTTCTCCTAGGATGCATTCTCCTTAGCTACCCTAGGATGCACTCTCCTTAGCTCTCCTAGGATGCATTCTCCTTAGCCTCCTAGGATGCACTCTCCTTAGCTCTCCTAGGATGCATTCTCCTTAGCCTCCTAGGATGCACTCTCCTTTGCTTTCCTCGGACCAAGGTGCACTTGGCTTGGTTATGACATCTTTCAAGCAGTCCAAATTCTTCGTCAGTCTACCGGGTCACTTTATCACAACTCTGAGGAGTCAATGTATTTATTGACTATTTAATGTGTCTTTTACGGACCATGTACTGCCATTTGTCACCTCTATTGCCACGTCATTGATCTCCAATTTTTGGGTATAACACCCGGCAATGAACTAAATTACCAAAATACCCCTAAGTTCACCCCGAGCCGTGTATTTTACCTCGTTGTGACTTTTCCGCTAACTTGCTCACCATGATCACCTTGCGTCGAGTAACCCAAATATATCAACATAATAATGTGGTCTCAATCACACAGACTCAAGTTTATAATTATACCCTTAGCGGGTCAAATTACTAAAATGTCCTTCTTATAAGAAACGGCCCACATACACATTTAATATTTCTAAACATGTAAGCATAATTATATTATAATATAATTCACATAATAACATGCTCATGCAATATTAACACATAATTAAAACAATTATTGCCTCCTGGCCTGTTAATCCAAGCACTGAGCCATATTAGGGAATTTGGGATGTTACAGATCCTGTGGAACCAAAGGATTGGAAGTTGCTTTGTTTTTTCGACTTGGAGAACATGCAAAAGTTTGGAGCTCTGGTTCGTGAATCCTTTCTGAAAGGTGATCAAACAAAAATGAAGATGAAGAAGGTGAATAAGGGGTTTAAATAGGCAAAAAATTGAATTCAAGGGGTAGTCTGAGCCCTTGATTCATATGAAAAAGTGATCCGAAGGGCCACGTTTAATCCCAAGAACTGTCGGCGAAAAGGGGAATAGGCAGGGATGTGTGCAGAAAGAGAGTACTCGAGTACTCTTAGCATCCATTCCTGTAATGACACGTGTCCATGCTCAAGTGTAGTAGGTGAGCTTGTTTTCTTGTTATCCAGATTTCCGGATAGCGTTTAGATTGATGTCCTCGGGGAAGCAGAATTATCGATGTCTTTCACGGTAGGTAACCAGAGTTCGCGGATGGACAGAAAGGCTTCGCCTCTCCTGTTTAGTATCCGGATTACTCTTCCAAGCAAGCACAACACGGAAACTCGTCGACTCTCCCGGACTCCCGAAGGATACCCCTCGGGGAGGCCCCTTCCAGGAGAGGCTCTTCGAGTGGTCCCCGCGGAAACAGTTCCGTGCCTCGCACAGAACAAAACCGAACGGTCGAGTCCGGGAGAAGGCATATTTGGAACGATATCCGTCTGACACAGGATCCCGCCTGACACGCCCGTCAGGTCAAAGCCGCACACATCCTAGCACGCCTAAGGGTACCTTTTCGCCTACTGTTCTGCTGACAACTTGGAAAAGACGGCTGACTTTGTGTGTTCCCCATACTTTCACGTAAATATACCCACATAGAGTCTTGTAGCCATGCTACTACAGTAATTGTATCCCCTATTTATGGCTGGTGTAATTAAGACTCATGTACGTAGAGAAAAACCCTAATCCGAAACCCTAGCTATAAAGACCCCTTCATTTTACAAGAAGAGGGACCGACAGATCACATAGAAAAAACTCTACTAAAATCTCTCTAGCTTCATCTTCTTCAAGAGAACCCGAGAGAAACACTGTGAGTGTGTGAAGTTCTTGTGCACCAGCCATCTTACTGTAACCTTTTCCAAGTATAATAACATCGACTCGTGGACTAGGGCTTGTTAACGCCTGAACCACGTAAAAACACTGTTTGTTTAGTTACATTTCAGCATTTCTACAGTTCTTATCTTTTTATTATTCTGTTTGTATTCGTTTCCGAAAAACTCGGTAAACATTTTGGTGCTTTCATTGAGAGCTGTAGGAAGTTGTTAGTCAGCTCTTTGTCTGTGTACGTTTTTTGTATTCACTTCGTGCTAAAGAGATGGTGACTACGAGAAAATCCGCTGTTGACAAAAATGCTACGGTCAACCCCGATACCGTGATGGAAGATGTGGTGCAAAGCGAACCCTTGGACTACCAAGGTGAAGACCCGACATCCCGCCAGGATCGGGTCAGTACCGAAGATACAACATACTTAGATGACGAAGAAGAGTATGTCCAAGACGGTTATTACAAGGACGGCTGCTACTATGAGAAGGACCCAGAACTGGTCCAAGTAGCCGAAGAACTGGAGGTCACCAAAGCCAAGCTTGCTGAGCAGGAGCGCCTCTCCGAAAAAATGCAGCGCATGATGGAGCGCCTCCAAAGCAAGTTCCGAGACCTAGGCGACTCGGACGAGGACGCCTCTGTTTTAGGTGGTGCTGATGCCGCTATACCGGATCCAGCCGCTGCTGGACCATCCAAAGCCGCCCCTAACAAGGGCAAAGAAAAAGTTGGAGAGCCTGTGCGCGCTGACGCCCCTGCACCTCCTAAAGGCGTGAATCACAAGGCCGACTGCCCCCCCCCCCCCCCCCCCGCGCGCAGAAGGTCTCTGGCGCTCCTAAGCCCAGACGTCCTTCAGCCCCAAGGGGGCACTCCGTGCCTAAAGGGCCCGGTGCTAAGGCACCCAGGCCTAGGGGAAGAAACAACCGCCCCAGTGATTCCGTCAACCAGGACGGTCGGGCTGCGAACTCGCACTCCGAAGATAGCTGGTCCACGGTGGACCTAAGAAGAAGGTTGGAGGCCAAGTATGAAAAGGCCAAAGGAGAAAAGGCCCGGCCTCGCGGAGATGACCTCCGAAATAATATTAATGACAAGCTCCGGGGACGTGACCTCCCGGAGAGTGATACGAAGAGGCTCGAGGAACAGATTGCTGCCTTGACCAAGCTGGTCCGGAAGCAAAGTGGGGCCCTGTTAGACTCTGAGGAGGAAGACCCGGAACCATGTATTCGGAGGATCGCGGAAACGTCCCTCCCGGATAACTTCAAAATGCCCCACATAGAATTATATGATGGGAGGACAGACCCGCGTACCCACCTAGCTAAATACAACAAAATGATGCAAGTGGCGCGTGTCAGTGAGGACGCCAAATGCATGTGCTTCTCACTCACCCTTACCAGGTCCGCGGAGGACTGGTGGAAAAGATTAGCTCCCGGATCAATCCACAGTTGGAAGGAGCTACAGTCCGCATTCAGGAGGCAGTTTATTGCTGCCCGCGACCACGACATGGAGGTTGGTTCCTTAACCAACATCAAGCAGCAACCCACTGAGAACCTCAAAGCTTTCAATCAGAGAATGATGGAAGCTGCTGCAAAGACCAAGGTCAGCGATGACATGAAGCTGATCGCCCTCCAGTCGGGCCTTACTGTCGGCTCCCTGCTATGGGGGGAAATGCAGAGGAGACGGGCAGAAACGCTGTCTGAATTCATGTCAAAGGCTCAGGGAATCATCAACCTTGAGGATGCCTACCAGCAGGCCTTTGGAGTTCCCCCAGCTCCAACGCCTTCCGTGACCGCGCCGAGCTTTGCTTCGCAAGCTCCCGCACCAGCCCTCACGCTTCCAGGAGCCCAATTCACTCCAAGTGTGTACGGGCCTTCCGCGTCTGCTCAGACACCGAGTCAAACCCATTTCTCTGGGTACGGAGCTGTACAAACCGGATGTAGTATCGCTCCTGGCATGCCGCAGCCGCAAGCGGAAGCCCCAGAACGAAATTTGAGCCAATCGCGGAACAAACGAAGCGGAAGAAACTCCAACCGGGGAGACCATTCAAAGAAGCCCCGGAAGGACTATGAGCCCAAGTTCACGGAATATACCAGTTTGATAGACTCGCGATAGAATGTCTATCGGGCGACCTGTAATATGGTCAACTACAGGAAGCCCCCGAAAGTGTCTCACGGAGGAAGACGTCCGCGAGACTCCAATAAAAGGTGTGAGTTCCACGGAGACGTGGGGCACACCACGAACGAGTGCCTTCAGCTGAAGGATGAGATCGAGTCCCTGGCAAGAGCGGGACACCTCGGTCAATGGGTGAGGATACCCATTATCTATCCCGGACAGGGGGTAGTTCACGGAGCTGCATATTCCCCGGGACAGAGGGGGACCGCTAGCGCTCCTGGAGCCGGTCACCCCCAAGCTCCCGGGTCTCAGTACCCGGCGCTTCCTGCTCCACCCGCTCCGGTGCCCATTGCCTTGTTGGCTCCAGGACCGGGCAACCCATATCCGCCCGGCCTTGCTCCGCCACCCGTTGACGGACACGTAGCCACCATTTCCGGAGGACCGCACCTTGCCGGAAGCACCCGCAACTCCCAGAAGAGGTACTTGAGGGAGTTAGAACACGCCGAGGAGATGTGCGCCTTGGTTCAATCACCTGCTCAACGTCCCCGAATGATGGATCTTCCCATCACCTTCACGGAGGACGATGCTCGACATGTGCACTTCCCCCACAACGATCCCCTCGTGGTGGAAGCCCAGATTGCCAATAAGAAGGTCTCGCGGATCTTGGTCGATAACGGAAGCTCCGTAAACATCCTCTTCAAAGCGGCCTTCCACGCAATCGGATTGACCGAGACAGACCTGGCCCCATGCCCCATCCAGCTTCAAGGGTTCAATGGGGACGCACTCATGCCATTAGGAAAAATTCAACTTCCAGTCACCCTCAGAGGAGAAAGCGACGCTTGTGCCTTCAAGCATAGCACATTCGTGGTGGTCGACTGCCCCACGGCGTATAATGCCATCTTAGGCCGACCAGTCCTGATCGATTGTGGGGCCATAACCTCGATACGCCACTTATGTTTGAAGTTTCCATGCGACGATGGGCGTATTGGCACCCTCCGAGGAGACCAAAGAAGTGCACGGAGCTGTTATAACGTCTCCGTCCGATCCGTCTACACGGTCCAAGAGACGTTTGCTGCCATTCCTTTGGCGGAAGAATTACCAGAAACTGGGGGTGCTCAGGAGGCATACTTTGACGAACTCGACCCAAGAGTGGGAATCGAGAAAGCAATAGAGCCGATGGAGGAAGTCGAAGAGGTGATCCTCAACCCGGGAGAACCCACCAAAGTCATTCAGGTGGGGAAAAACCTGCCGTCGGCCATTCGAGATAAGATCGTGGCCACTGTGAAGGATAATCAGGATATCCTGGCATGGTGCCACGCTGATATGACGGGGATTAATCCCAATGTTGCGTGCCACGCACTCAACATAGACCCATCTGCAACTCCAATTCGCCAAAAGAGGAGGCCGCTGGACCCAGTGAGAGCCGAAGCCGTCAAAGCTGAAGTGGACAAATTGATGTCCATAGGCTTTCTCCAGGAGTCGCACTATCCCGTGTGGTTGGCCAACCCAGTTCTGGTCCCGAAACCCGATGGGTCCTGGAGAATGTGCATTGACTTCACGGACCTAAACAAGGCCTGCCCAAAAGATTGTTTCCCTCTTCCGCGAATCGATCAGATGGTAGACGCTACTTCCGGGTACGAACTCTTATCCTTCATGGATGCGTACTCCGGATACAACCAGATCAAGATGCATGTCGCGGACCAGGAACACACCAGCTTCCTCACGGACAAGGGTGTCTACTGTTACGTGGTCATGCCTTTCGGTTTGAAGAATGCTGGGGCGACGTACCAGCGTCTGGTAAACAGAATGTTCAAGGACCAACTGGGGAGGAACATGGAGGTGTACGTGGACGACATGTTGGTAAAGTCCAAGACCTCCGGGGACCACAGTGACGACCTTGAGGAAGCTTTCGCCGTGATCCGAAAGTACGGGATGAAACTAAATCCAAAGAAATGTACTTTCGGGGTCTCGTCTGGGAAGTTCCTCGGTTTCATTGTCAGCTCCCGCGGAGTGGAAGCCAACCCTGAGAAAATAAAGGCGTTCATAGATATTCCTTCCCCCCGGAAGCATAAGGATGTCCAGAGCGTTACCGGAAGGATAGCTGCTCTCAGCCGCTTCGTATCCAAGGCCACTGACAAGTGTATCCCCTTCTTCAATGCGTTGCGAGGAAACAAGAAGTTCGAGTGGACCCCCGAATGCGAAGCAGCCTTCCAACACCTCAAAGAACATTTAACCCGGGCTCCCATTCTGTCCAAACCTGTCGAAGGAGAGGCGTTGTTCTTATACTTAGCTGTGACTGAGCACGCAGTGAGTGCCGCTCTCGTCCGGGAAGATGGCCGTATCCAGCTCCCTGTGTATTACGTAAGCAAGAGGTTATTGGACGCCGAGTCCAGATATTCAATGATCGAGAAACTCTCCCTCTGCTTGCTAATTGCTTCACGGAAGCTGAGGCCATATTTCCAGGCGCACACCATCAAAGTACTCACCAACCACCCTCTCCGACAAGTCCTGCAGAAGCCCGAGTCTTCTGGCAGATTGCTTAAGTGGGCCATGGAACTGAGCCAGTTCGACGTCCACTACCAACCACGTGTTTCCATAAAAGGTCAAGCTCTCGCGGACTTTATTGTGGAATGCTCGGGAATGAATGACCTCCCGGAAGATCCTGTCCCGGAACTTCCCACCTGGAAGGTCTATGTAGATGGAGCCTCAAATGAAAAAGGAGCTGGGGCGGGGGTCATCCTAATATCTCCCCAAGGGCATCAGCTCCAGAGTGCCATCCGTTTCGCGTTCCCAGCATCCAACAACGAGGCAGAACACGAAGCCATGTTAGCTGGGTTACGACTGGCCAGAGAAGTCGGAGCCCAAAAAATCGAAGTATACAGCGACTCCCTACTTGTGGTAAACCAAATATCTGGGGAATACCAGACGAAAGGCGAAAGGATGGCTGCCTACGTGTCTCTCTCCCGCAACCTACTGCAGCATTTCAAAGGCTACCAAATCCGCCAGGTCCCCCGAGACCAGAACTCACTCGCGGACACGCTAGCCAAGCTTGCAACGGACCCGGAGATTGAACAGTATGGCTTAGTCCCCATCGGGCACTTAGAAGCCCCCAGTACTGAGACACGAAGGATAAACGCCATCATCGACCATTCCCACTCCTGGATAGGACCCATCCTCAGATTTCTCACCACCGGAGAGCTCCCCACTGATAAAGCTGACGCAAGGAAGCTC
This sequence comes from Humulus lupulus, assembly GCF_963169125.1. NCBI lineage: Eukaryota > Viridiplantae > Streptophyta > Magnoliopsida > Rosales > Cannabaceae > Humulus > Humulus lupulus. Next base: position 51,029,699 of record NC_084800.1, on the reverse strand, counting down.
CAATATCAAGCTCCCCGATACGTGGTTATGGATGGAAAGCTTTACCGCAGGGGGTTGTCCATACCCTTCCTTAGGTGTGTTGCCGGAACCGAAGTCAGCACCATCATCCATGAGATTCACGGAGGCTTCTGTGGCGATCATACCTCCGGGCTGAGCCTCTCCAAAAAGATCCTTCGACAAGGATACTTCTGGCCCACCATGAAGAAGGATTGTGTGGATTATGTCAGGAAATGGGAGCAGTGCCAGAGGTACGCCAAGGTTCCGCGAGCGCCGCCTACAGAAATTACCCTAATGACCAGCCCCTGGCCGTTCGCCGTTTGGGGCATTGACCTAGTAGGTTCCCTCCCAACTGGAAAGGGTGGAGTGAAGTACGCCATAGTCGCGGTAGACTACTTCACCAAATGGGCTGAAGCTGAACCTATGAACACGGTCACATCTAAAAAAGCACTGGACTTTGTCATCAGGAATATAGTGTGTCGTTTTGGGCTTCCACGAAAAATTGTGTCCGACAACGGAAAGCAGTTTGACAGTGAACACTTCACGAACTTCTGTGCTTCGCATGGAATTATCAAAAGCTTTTCCGCAGTCGCCAGACCCCAGGCTAATGGGCAAGTGGAAGCTGTAAACAAAATATTAAAGACCACGTTGAAGAAAAAACTCCAAGCCTGCAAGGCTCACTGGCCGGAAGAACTTCCGCGAGTACTTTGGGCCTATCGCACAACAGAGAGAACTTCGACGGGGCACACGCCTTATTCCATGACCTTCGGTTGCGAGGCCGTCATCCCAGTAGAAACTATGATCCCCTCTCACAGGCAAGATACCTACGATCCTACCCGGAACCATGCCCTTCTCCAGGAGTCCTTGGACATGATCGAAGAGCTCCGGGAGCAGTCGCAGGTCCAACTAAAAATGTACCAAGGCAAGATAGCCCGACACTTTAACACGAGAGTCCAGAGCCGTACATTCGAAGTTGGGGATCTTGTCCTACGGAGAGTATTTCCTGCTACGCAGGATCCGGGAGTAGGAGTCCTCGGACCCAACTGGGAAGGCCCCTACGAAGTCCAAGAAAAAGTGGGCCATGGGACGTATCACTTAAAGAGACTCGACGGATCTAAAGTCCCGCGCGCCTGGAACGCGGAGCACCTCCGCCGCTACTACCAGTAGGCCCCGGACCATCCAGTCGGAAGTCCTTGGTGAAATTAGCAAAAGTGAAAAATGTGGAAATAATCCTCCCTGTTGTAAAACTCACGCCTAGCAGGCTAATTTAATGAAACACGGAGAGATTCACTCCGCTTTTACTGCACTTTTTATCCCTGTGTTCAAAGCTGCGTTTTAACAAGTGACCACGCGGTCCGGAGACGTCCGGACCCCACGCTCACTTGGGGGGTATACATGGCTAAGGCATAGCCATACGCCCCTTGAACAAAACGTACACAGAACACCACTTATGTGCTAGCATTGTGTTTGAAATTTTTAAATTGTTTGAAATGTTTAAATTGTTAAGCTTAGGTATATTTGTTGCCATGAACATGCTTGCATTACGTGTCATATGCGCATTATGTGCTTATGTGAAAATTGCCATGGAAATGCCTGCCATTATGTATCATGAAAATTATCTCCTGTGTAGCCCAGCGATGGACGGGACTGGGGGTTGAGGCACGTTCATAGAGCTACGCCAAAACACCCCCAACTCCCTGACAAGTCCTTTGCAGAATTCTCCGCGATCGCTGTAGAGCTTTGCTTCGCAAGCTCCAGCTCCGGGTCTCGGAAGGCGAAAGATGGCAAGATCCGCGAGCGCTGTAGAGCTTTGCTTCGCAAGCTCCAGCTCCGGGTCCCGCAAGGCGAAAGATGGCAAGATCCGCGAGCGCTGTAGAGCTTCGCTTCGCAAGCTCCAGCTCCGGGTCCCGCAAGGCGAAAGATGGCAAGATCCGCGAGCGCTGTAGAGCTTTGCTTCGCAAGCTCCAGCTCCGGGTCCCGCAAGGCGAAAGATGGCAAGACCCGTGATCGCTGTAAAGCTCTACATCGCAAGCTCCAGCTCCGGGTCCCGCGAGGCGAAAGATGGCAAGATCCGCGACCGTTGTAAGCCTTGCTTCGCAGGCTCCAACTCCGGATCTCACAAAATAATGCATGGAAAGCTCCATGGCCATTGCAAGTTTCAGCTCCAGAAGCAGACATGCTCGATCCCCCACTCACAGCCGGCCTTGCTTCGCAAAGCCCCTGCTCCAGGATCACACCTGGTGGGCGTGGCGATTTCCCCGACAACAATGAGCCTTGCCTCGCAGGGCTCCATGCCAGGTCCCTGAAGTCAGCCACCATGAGGTTCGCAACAACAGTTAGTTTTGCTTCGCAAAGATCTAACCTTGAGTCTAGCGACGCTCACCAAAAGAACTCCCGTTCCAAACAATGGAACGACTCACCTTAGCAATCCCAGCAAACAGTATAACTACAAGTCCCGGGATTGGCTATTTGCCTCAGGAAAGCTAAAATACGGTGAAAGGAGCCTGGCCGTTGGAACCAGGAAACCTTCGTAACCTAGAAACTACGTGGGAAAAGACATCATCCGTTAAAGCTTCAAGTGGGAAGTGCATAGGTTTTGGCCGTTGGAACCAAAACCCCATACACCCCTACAACAGTTTCTACCGTATAAATGTCTACCCTAAGCGCAAAGATAAATAAAGAACTCGGCAGAAAAGAAAGGAGAATGCTATGATTATGGCAAAAATGTCCGCAATGAAAAACTCAAAATGAAAAATAATTAAAGATAAAACCCCTTCAAGCATTGGGGGTAACTACAGCTTCCACGACCGCAGCTTCGGGGGCATCGGTTTCAACTGAGGCTGGCGGAGTCGGCTCATTGGAAGGCAGAACTTTGTCATGAGAAGGTTCAGAGGTCCCCGCCTCTCCGGGATCTCCCACCTCAGGAGCTCCAGCACGTTCGTCAATGTTGTAAGTTTGGACGTACGCCTCTGGGCCCTGATCCCACACGAGTAGCTTCTCCCTCATGGCTTCGGCATCATCTCCCAGATAGCCTAATACCTCCGGGTTCACTTTCCAGAGTTGATGCATGAGGACCACATGCGATATATTAATCGTCCTGTTCAGTATCACCTCAGCATCCTCCTTCTCCTTCAAGCGCTTCGCCTCGGAGGTTGCCAGCTGTGCCTCCGCGACAGTTAGTTGAGCCCTCAATTTTTCCATTTCGGCCTTGGAGGCATCACGCTCCCCCTTAAGAGAATCAATCTCCTTGCGCTGTTCCCTATTTTGGCTCAGCACGGATTGCTTCTCGGTCACATGCCCCCTGGCAGTGAATTGTAAGGCCCCGATCTCTTTATCCTTCTCGGCGAGCCCCAACTGCAGCATAGACACGAGATCCCTGCTCCTCTGATGGAGTTGCTCCTCCCCGTGCATCTTACTCTGAAGAGTGGAATATTCCTCTTGCTGCTTAAGGAGGAGATCATTTTTTGATTGCAAGCGAGCTTCCAGGGTATCCTTCTCCACCTTAGCTTGGGACAGCTCTTCCCGGAGCTTAGAGTTTTCGGCCTTCATCCCATCCGACCGCTGTCTAAATTCATTCTCTGCCTTGGCCCGGTACTCTTGATATTTGGCAAGATATTTCTTGTCCGCCTCTTCCTCAGTCGTGCGCCGGGCCTGATCAATCTTCTCCGAGGCCTCCAAGGCCTGTTGGGTCAGTTTCTGCTTCTCCGCCTCCAAGGCCTGGCGAGCCAGCTGGCTCTCCTCCAGTTGAACCAGAACTGCACCAACCTCCCGGAACGAGCGTTCCGCGATCATAGAGGCCTGCAAGGAAAGACAACAGAATGAGCTAAAGCCGGACAAAAAGACAGATGATCCCAAAAAATAACAACTGACGGCTTACCCCGGATAGTTGCTGCTTCACAGCGTGTGTCAGTAACAGCGGATCCTTACTGCTACTGATGGCCCATTTTTCAGAATTGAGCTCGCATAAGCTCAGGGCCATGTCCTCCATCATCTCAGCTCCGAACGGCGCCAATGCACGTCCGAGCCTAGGCACCAGCCTCTTCTCCAAGGCTGGACCATCCAAAACCGCTCCGGCCGGGTGAAGGGATCTCACCCCCTCGGCCAGCTCAGCTCTCTTCACGGCAGACAAGTTATCTGCCCTTCCCTGAGTAACAGCCTTCTCCGCCTCTAACCGCCTCTTCAAAAAACTATCGGCCCGTCTTACACCCTCCAGGAGAGCAGCGGGGAAACTGGTTGGCTTCCGCGGAAAGTGGAACTTCAGGCCAGGCAGGGGAAGATTGGTTGTCTGAGAAGAAGGAGACCCCGGAAGGGTGGACCCCCTTTGGGCTGGAGGAGGAGGCAGACGGGGTATTAAGGCCCCGGTCTGTTGCTTTTGCTGCTGCGGCAGCAGAAGTAATTGCCCTTGTTGCTGCTGCTGGTTTGGATGTTGTTGTTGCTGCTGCTGCGGCGTTGGTGATTGTCTCTCTTGTTCTTGTTGCTGCTGTTGTTGTAGTTGTGGTTGCTGTCGTTGCTGTTGTTGTTGCCTTCGACCGGGAGAAGAGTGTCTAAGGCGTTTGTTCTTAGCGCCCTCAGCATCTTCTCCGGGACGCTTGCTCACCCCAGTTGTCCTCACGGGGAACACAAGCCCTTCCCCGTCGCTGCTGCTACTCGAGACCATCATAGTCTCGGAAGGCCCGTCAGCAGGAGACTTCTCTACCCTCGGAGACGCTTGCGCCTCGCCACTTGTCTTCTTGGGGGAGGCAGCTTTACCTCCCCTACCAGCCTTGGTCTTCCGTCCTTTCCCCGTGGACGGGTCTTGGCTGGTGGCAGCCTTCTTAATGAGCAAAGTAACCCTCCCCAACATCTTGGCTTCTGGATACTCTGCAAGAAACGTACAAAGCAAGGTTAACGAACCAACAAGCAATGAGAAAGAAGATAAGCGGAAGACAAGACAATCAACAACATAAAAGCACAAGCAAGCCCGCCAGCAGGGAACAAGAAACAAGAAAAAGAAAAGTTTGAAAGGGACGACCATGCACGAGAAACGTGGATGGCCTTCCCCGAGCAAAACAAAACATCGCTTCCTGCTCCAGGAAGCTCCCATACTCCTTGAAGTCCGGGAATGACATGCTGAGAGAAGAAGGGTCAACCATGATGACACCTTCTGGCAGACTACCGTCACTCAGACACCAGAGGAGCTCATCTACCCTATCGCAATACCTGTCGAAGGGTATCCTACGCGGATCTAGCCTAATGAAACGGGGATCAAACCCCATCTGAGAGGTCCGGGAAACCTCAGACAGGCTGGGGGTGTGGATCAATCGAAAACTAGTCTTACCTCTCCCGGAGGTACTAGCCCCCGGAGCCCCTTCGTTAGGGTAAGCCGCGGCGTGGCGAGCCTCGATCTCCTCTTCCTCCGGCTGGGGGTCGGGGAACCTCTCCGCCTAACTAGGAGATAAAGTATTTTCGTCCCGAGCTGCTTGGGTGATCACCTTAGACAGCTCCAGGGCAATCTGCTCCCGGATGTCAGCTGACACCTGAGTTTGCCCCCTGCCACTCACTGGCTCGATGTTTTGGAAGGAGGCAAGTAACCCATACTCCCTCAACGATTCGGAGGTCACAAGTCCCTCCACTTTCAACTCTTCCTCAGAAAGCCCTTCGTAGAACTTGGACCTCCTTATCATCTCCGCGCAGCGAGGTGTCCGCGGAACGACTTCTGCAAAAATCAAATACAAGCGTTAGAGATCCTCCCAAAAGGCAAATCAAACGCAAAGAAACAAAGTTGAAAAGGAGAGGAAGGAGCGCTTACCAGGGATTTTGAAGTCCAAAGATAGGGCTGGCACCCTCTTCAGCGGGAAGCCAGTCGTCAGGAACCAGTATTCCCGGAGGTCTGGAACCCTCGCGGTATGACAAGTGGGGCACATCACGTCCGGGTGCCTTTCTAGCCTGTAAAACCCCACCTTGTCTGAATGACCCCTCATAGGCTGAGACTTCAACCCGTAAAAGTACAGCACCTCCTCCGGGGTAGGAGCTTCTAGTCTCCGGGACTTGCAAAAGATGAACCACCCCGCTAGGAGCTTGTAGCTGGGAGGAATCAACTGGAAGGGGGCAATCCCCGCCTTCACACAGAAATTGGCGAAGTAACTCCTTAGGGGCAAGTGCGCCCCACACACTATGTGTGCCCAGCTCCAGGCACCAAAGCCCTCGTGACTCTGGCTAGCTGACTCGCCCAGCACCGACAGACGGTGCCACATCAGACCTAGGATGTTCTTCAGGCCTGCCTCAGAGGAATACAGCTCCAGCATGCCATAATTCCTGAAAAGGTTCGGCTTTTGGTCCATCTCCCAGATGGAACTATTGGAGGTCGGTGGGCTAGCCGCGACCACTTTCGCCTTTCCTTTCCCCTTTCCACCAGCGACAGGAGAGCCCTTCTCTTGGGCAGAATCAGCCTCCCCCACAGCAAGGAGTTGTTCCTTTGAGATGTTCATCACTGGACAAAAGAAAGAAAGAAGAAAACACTCTAAGCAGTCAGCACCCTTGTCATACCCTAGTGGTATCAAAGGCGTCGGGGAGACCCTCCCCGAAAACTGCTTGGAGAGGCTCCCACCGAGCTTACCGAGGGATTGGCACCATGCCACCCGAAGGGCAGCAAGGAACCAGACTCAGACTCCGAGCCTAAGCCCACCAAAAGAAGTGCTTTTCCAGAGAAAGACACCCTAAAGGCGTTCATGCTTATGCCCTAAAACAGCAAAACAAGGGACGAATTTCCAAACGCAAGTCGCCAAAGCATGTAGAAAAGGCTACTTATCGACTCACATCAATCACATGCCTACCAAAGCCCTATTCACGCATGCACATAAGCGATAATGGCAGAAACCTCTACTCTAACAACTACCAACAACCTAAGGTCTGGGAGGAAAGAGCAAAGTAGAAATACTTACTGATATTCGGGTAGTTGGAGGTTGAAGGAGTAACTGGATCACTGCCCAGCACGATCGCGAGAAGTAAAAGCTGCAAAGACGAACGACGATTCAAACCAGGAACTTCAGCGAATAAACCCACTGCCAAATCAAAAGAAAAAGTTTCCAGATCCTTACCAAAAGAAGTGGCAAGTTCGGAGGAACGGAAGCTGGGAAGCCTGAGAGTTCGAAGGTTTGGAAATCTGAAAATCCGAAAGATAGAGAATTTGAAAGCGTAAAGAGGAAGAAAGGTCCTTTCCCTCGTTTTTATAGCAGGGAAGAAGTCGTTTCGAATTCCTCAAATGGACGGTCCCGATCTTCCCATTCCGTGTGCATCGGATCCAACGGCTGGAGATGATGCGACGATCCTATTTATGACTCCTCGGATGGGAATAAAGTATTTATTTCCCATCATTACACCACCTCGGGCCTGGAGTACCATTAAAAACCGTCAAATCATTACTCAGATGACTGACGCACGCATACTCAACCAGTCGCCTCACGCACACGTCTTGGTCGCAGAACCATTCCCAGAATGACACGTGGTCCTTGCCGCACTTGAGTACTTGAGTTCAAACAGAAGAAATTCCCTTTCTTTTTCATACTAACACTCAGGCGGGAAAAAGGAACTCTTCCGGGAACACAGAAGGTGGCCCCTCGCCTAATCTAAGAGACCGAAATACCCGGAGGACTGTACAAGCTCCCGGATCTCTCGAAGTTCCGTGACCTTGGGGGGTAAATGTTATCCAGATTTCCGGATAGCGTTTAGATTGATGTCCTCGGGGAAGCAGAATTATCGATGTCTTTCACGGTAGGTGACCAGAGTTCGCGGATGGACAGAAAGGCTTCGCCTCTCCTGTTTAGTATCCGGATTACTCTTCCAAGCAAGCACAACACGGAAACTCGTCGACTCTCCCGGACTCCCGAAGGATACCCCTCGGGGAGGCCCCTTCCAGGAGAGGCTCTTCGAGTGGTCCCCGCGGAAACAGTTCCGTGCCTCGCACAGAACAAAACCGAACGGTCGAGTCCGGGAGAAGGCATATTTGGAACGATATCCGTCTGACACAGGATCCCGCCTGACACGCCCGTCAGGTCAAAGCCGCACACATCCCAGCACGCCTAAGGGTACCTTTTCGCCTACTGTTCCGCTGACAACTTGGAAAAGACGGCTGACTTTGTGTGTTCCCCATACTTTCACGTAAATATACCCACATAGAGTCTTGTAGCCATGCTACTACAGTAATTGTATCCCCTATTTATGGCTGGTGTAATTAAGACTCATGTACGTAGAGAAAAACCCTAATCCGAAACCCTAGCTATAAAGACCCCTTCATTTTACAAGAAGAGGGACCGACAGATCACATAGAAAAAACTCTACTAAAATCTCTCTAGCTTCATCTTCTTCAAGAGAACCCGAGAGAAACACTGTGAGTGTGTGAAGTTCTTGTGCACCAGCCATCTTACTGTAACCTTTTCCAAGTATAATAACATCGACTCGTGGACTAGGGCTTGTTAACGCCTGAACCACGTAAAAACACTGTTTGTTTAGTTACATTTCAGCATTTCTACAGTTCTTATCTTTTTATTATTCTGTTTGTATTCGTTTCCGAAAAACTCGGTAAACATTTCTGAAAGTGAAGTTCAAAAGTTTCTTTCTCATAGGATTCGAACCAACACTTTTGAGGGGGCAAAATGTTACACCCAAATTTCGAGAATAAATAAACATCCTCGAAATGTAGGCTCGTAAAATGTAAGCTCGGGATTAACAAGTGTCAACATCATACTTGTACAATTTGTCACAAAGTTCCAGAGCTACGTCATCAGTGCTTGAGCATGAGTAGCAGGCTCAAAGGCAGCAAGGGACTTCCCCAAAAGATGAGTCCGAAAGACCAATCAAACAGGGTGGTATCTGTAATGCCCCGGATTCCCTAATATGGTTTAATGGCTGGATTAGTAGGCCGGGAGGGACATAACTGTTTAATTATGCCATTAAATGTGTTTATGCATGTTTATGAGAATTATATTATAATATGATGTTAAATGCATGCATGTGGGTCCACATTTGTTTATAGGGGTGTTTTGGTAATTTGGCCCGTTGAGGGTATAATTGTATATTTGCTTGCATGTCAATGATATATTGTGAGACCACATTATAATGTGGATTGGTTCGAGTATTTCGGCATGAGACGATCTTTAAATGTGGTTTATCGGTTTGGTCATAACAGGTTTAAGCTCGGGGTGAGTCTTGGGGATGATTTTAATGATTAGAGCGTTACCGGGAATTTTAGGGTAACGGGTTATGAAATATTGGTGTTTGAGAATATTGAGATTAGCGGAATTGGGAAGCGTTAATTATGATTAACAGTGTAAGTGGAAAGTACCAATTTTACCCTTGAAATGGTTTTAGAGGCTTTAAATGACTTAATGGTATTTTAGTCATTTGAAAGGATTTATATTACCCTTTAGTTGGCTGTAGAAGGTTATAGATTAAACAGAACAAAAACAGGGTTTCTCTTCCTCTTCCCCGTATATCACTTCCCTTCATCTCTTCTTTGGTGTTCTTGAGCTCAAGGTGGGATATTAAGCTAGGGAACTTGAAGGCTGAGGTTGTGGACTTAGTTCAGCTGTTGAGGAAGGTTCAAAGCTGGTTTTGAGGTGAGTTTTGGTCTTGAATTCAGGTGGTGCTCTGTTTTTCTCTTTAGTTTTGCAGTTTTGATTCTCTTGATGGAAGTGTGGATTTGAGGAGGTTTTTATTGATGATAAGTTTGGGTTTTAATGAGGGTGAGTTATGGGTGATGTTTGGAGGTTTAAATGAGTGTTTGGAAGAGGTTTTGGGTTGGTTTGAAGGGCTGGTTTGAGAGGAAAAACACAGGGGAAAATTTCAGGTGCATGCAGCCTTTATGGCTGGTCTGGGCTGGGCGCCGCGGCGCGGCTGTGGTGCGCCACGGCCCTTGGCGTCTGGTAGGGAAGGCCCTCTCTGTCTGGAGGGCGCGGCGCGGCGCAGCAGGGGAGGGCTGCGGCCCTTTAGGTCATTTTGGCCAGAATCATGTTTTTAGCTTGGGGATTCAAACCTTAGGCCTCGAGGTTGAACCTAGTACCCGGTTGAGTAGTGTTTGATGTCTCAGAGGCTAGATTATGATTTGGGAACCCTCTATTATCATTTTTATTGATGAATTCTATATTGTGGTTATGACCAGGTGACCGTCAAGGAATCTAAAGGTTGATCGTTCTCAGGGGTCGTTCCTATAATAATTCTCACTCGAACCAGAGGTAAGAAAACACTGTATGAATACAGTTGCACCCTGTATAGGTATATGGCATGGATGGGTTGTTATTGAAGCATGTTGGTTGATATACGTGGACATGGATTGCATATTAAATGCTAGTGAATATTGATTACCTGTTTATGGCATTGACTAGTCAGGGACCGACCCTAAGGTCGAGATACATGCATTGAATGGCTCTACGGCATTAATGCTGGACCAACTCTAAGGTCGAAGAACTTATAAGCGCTTGCCTGGTCTAAGACCAGATGTTCATAGCCAAGGTATATGACCCCGGTGACTGTTTGTCACATGGCTAAGGGACGCTGTCCATAGTTACGACTCTAGAGTCGGGAGGAAGGTTATGTTGGTGACCAATCACCATGCACCTATCCTGATTAAACTTATGAGAGAATCACTTATCAGTGAAGCCTTGGTGACCTTATCGTCACATGGCTAGAGGGAGCTGTACCCATCTTTTGTGACTTTGGCTATTGTCACCTATCTGTTATGGACTGATAGTCCTGAATGGTTATTATAATCGTTGTTGATATTATGTCATGCTTTATTGTGTTTTCTTGCTGGGCCTTGGCTCATGGGTGCTATGTGGTGCAGGTAAAGGGAAAGAGAAGCTCAACCAACCCTGAGTGGAGAGCTCGGGCGATGTTGTGTACATATTGGGCCACTTGACCACCACGGTCAAAGAGTTCTCAGAGGGACTAGGGGTTTACCCTATTTTTGCCGCTTAGGCCGGCGGGAATTGTAAATTTGAAACAGTAGCGACCCTTTTGTATTATGAACAGCTTGTAAACATTTTGAAAGGCTCATGAGCAGTTTGTTTATTTAATGAAATGTATCCTTTCCTTTTTACTGGTTTTTCACCTTAACCTGATAATAACACCTAGATCACGTTTTTAACCAAAGGACTCGGGTAGCAGGTCAAATTTCCGGTTCACTGTTCACCGTAACTGTTCTGGGGTAACCAGGGCGTTACAGTATCGACAACAAGAACAATGAGCTCAAAGCTATGTGTGATCTCGATAGCGCGTTGGAGTAGTATTCAAGCTCGAAGACACGTTAAGTTAATGCACGGGGATGCTATTGGGAAATCCCTATAATTAGGGGATTTAGTCCAAACCGTATAATTAACCCTATTGTTTAGGGATATTTATTCGTAATAAATGTGATCGATTGTGTTTACACTACGGGATTTGTTATCTCGATTTAGACATGATATGTATCTTATAATATCCCTAAGATTAAGGGAGATTTCTTGTAACCATGCCTATAAATAGTCTTGGAATAGTCATTTGTGAGGAGACGCTAGAAACACTACGTGAAGTTACCCTTCCTTGAAGCTTTCACGAAAAGTTCAATAAAAGTGACTCGTGGATGTAGGCAGATTTTAATTGCTGAATCACGTTAAAATCTTTGTTCTTCTTTTCTTACCGAGTCATATATTTGCTTAATTGCTCTTAGTTTTAGTTGACTAAAATGTTATCAACTGTTGTTTAAATTCCCACTTAAACTGTCATCACTAAAAACAAATTACAAAGTTTAACTCTCTTACCCGAAAGTTACAAAATCAGTTACATAACATATATTTTTCTTTCTCATGCTCATACTAGTTACAACAAGAAAACAAACTCAAGATCCTAACTGTTTTCTAACAGACCCAATAGACTCATCAGTACAACAAAATAGAAGACCTTTCTCTCTATATACACCTGATGCTTGCTCCATTTGAAGTCGACTGGTTTTATGGCTTTGAAGTATTCCCGAGCGCTCAAAAGAAAGGTTGAGAGAGAGAGAAGTCAAGAAAAAGATACAAGAGTTAGATAGTGTTCTTTTGTAAAGAAAAGTGAGAAAGAAACTTACAGAGAGAGAGTTAGAGGAAGAAGGTTACCTTGTCGATTCATCTGTGACTTGGAACCTTGCTTAAACTTTGTAATCTCACCAGTATTAATGAAGATCGGAGCTCACCATCTGAGGAGCAGCTCAACGAGGATGTAACCCGGTTTATGGGCGAACCTCGAAAAATTCTGGGTGTTTTCTTCTTTGTTTTTCATTTTTATTTGTTGGGTTTTGGTTGAACTAAGTTTACTGAGTATTTTTCTGGGTTGATTGATTTCTTGAGATACATTTCTGGGTTTTTGGGGTTGATGTTCAGATTGGGGATCTTAGGGATTTCGGTCTGCTAGGGTTCGGGTTACAGAAAGATAAAGGGGGTTTTGATTTCAGATTTCTTTGAATATACTTTATATTTTTTTATACTCAATACTGTGTCGTGTAAAGCCTTTTGACCCTTAGTCAAAAGCAGAGGTGTTAAAGGTCTCTTTTGACCTTGAAAGTACTGAGTGAATTTTTGTTTGGTGTAGGGTCATTACAGTAAAATTCCTACATCAACAAAATTAAAACCAATGATTGTTGATATTTACCTCCCCATTGGTAATATTATCTTCTATTTGAGAAGAAATAACAATAAAGCATCGGTGAAAACTTAAAACTTAATACAGGTTAGTTTACTATTGCTTGCAATCAATAATATTTTACCATTGTTTGCTCAAATGGTTTAGTTGGGTGTTCATAAGCTTTATTGTCTAAATTTTTGTTCTTTAGCAACTCATATTTTGACTTTACATACTTTTTGTTTGGTGGAAACTAATTTGTAGAATGCACAATGAAAAACGATTTATAACTCAATTAATTACAGAAGAAAACTAACTAGTTTACAAAGTACTCTTCGCTAGATTATATATCTTTTTTTGCAGCACATCCTAAAATTTATTTTCCAACTTAAAAGACTTATATGGTATATATTTAGTAAATTTTGGGATCTAAGAAATATATTTTAGAAAGTTTAGATACCTGCGCTGATATAAATTCTTTTGGCTAGACAATTAACTTGTTGAATGGAAGCAATCACTTCACTACTCTTTTTCTTTTTGCAGTAATCCCTTCACTACTCTTAATCATTCGTAATGTGATTGAATCACTTGTCAAAAAAAAAAAAAATTATAAATATAGAAATATTCAACTCGATCAATCTTTCTTCAGAAAAAAGGTACAACAAAGATCATCACCACCATCTTTTAAAAGAAGCTCTTCAATGCCTCTTTGATGAAAGTTAGGCACCAATGCATAGTTTTCTTTATATTTAATGTGAATTGTAAACTTCAGCCGAAAGCACATGTATAATAGATGATGGTCCCAAGTGCTAATTATAATTATAAATAATAATAATAATAAGAGCTCATTAAAAGATGTTAAGCAGAGACATATGAGAATTATTCAAAATTTAGAATTATTAGTTAGTCATAACTTGAAATTTAATCTAATACACTAATATTCCTTTTATGTCGAAGTAGAAATGAGTAATCATAATCATAATATATATTAAATTGTATTATTCGGTCTATTGCTTACTCAACAACAGGCTTTGAAGTTTTGCCTTTCACGTTATACTGATCAGCAATAGTTTATTAATTCAATTAATAAACCAATAGTTCTTCCTAATATTCTATTTTATATGCCCTTTAATTAATAAAATATCCTTTTCAAAAAGAGAAAAAAATACCAAGAAAGAAAATGCTATGTATGTTGCTTAAAATTATTGCTCTTGTGTCGATTTTCACTCATTTAATGCAGCAGACTGATTGACCCAGAAAGTCAAATCTATATTAAAATTGCAATTAATATAGCAATATTGTTGCGGATGGTCTCTAGTTTGAAATATGAATATTTATTATATATAAATGACGTGGAACGTGAAAATAATTAAATACTTATCCAATTCATTATATAATGCTACATTGGTGGTAGAAAATAATTAAATTGTAAAAGAATATATACGTATTTAGAAAGAAAATAAATGAAACTTCAACATCTTAATTAAGTGTCGACAAATATAAAAAATACGCTAAGAGGAATTGTAAGTTGTCACATTCTCATTGATTGTCACATTTAATGTATGCGTCTATATATTATGGTAGGTGGTTTTCTAATAATTAATTAATTGACAACAAATATTGTTAACTAATGTAATATAATTATATAATGAAAGCAGGTTTTCTTAACTACCATATTGAATATGACATTGAAGATAATAATAGAATAACATATCATCATGATGTGGTCTAAAATTGCATTTATATGATTTTCTTCGAGACCATTTTATTTTAATGCAATGATTTATATTGTTTGGTTAGTTAGAAAAAATATAATTAATACCATAAAAATGATTATCATATTCGATTGATGTAAAATAAATATACAGTATATTTGTATACTTATTATTGATGTCAAATCTTTTTATTTATGGATGAATATAGTGTAAATATTACATTATTGCGTATAAATTGTCATGTCGTAATTAACATACATGAATTTATTTATAGTTGGTGATTTGATGGAGAATTGATTTGTTTTTCCTCAACTGTTATAATTAGGTGGAGATTTGAAACGTGGTCTTTCTCAATCATTTATGTAATTTCCCCTAAAAAAATAATTTATGTAATATAGTAAATACATAATCATTTTAAAGGTTAACAATTGTTGTTAATAGTTCACCTTTTTGTAGCAATGAAATTTATTCATTAAAAAAAATATTGCTGTTCAATCTATAATCTAAATGGCTACAAAAAAAAGAAAGGAATGTTCTAGCTAAATAAGTTTATCATTCACCATAAAAGTGCACTATCAACTCTTGAACAATTTTATTGGATATATAAAGATCATGAATCACGGTTACTCCTGAAAAATTGGACTATAAACTTATTATATCTTCTAAAAATAATAAGGACCCTAAGTCATTGAAAAAAAATGATGATATCATAGTGCAAACAATTACAGCTAGCAGACAATCCGTTTCGACATGTACAAAGAAAAACCAAGAGAAATACTCTAATCCGATGCTAATATTAAGGCCACACATTTGACTTGCATAACTGTAAAACACATACGAAACAAAACAACATACAAACACTACATGAAAAAATTAACAAAAAAAAAAAAAAATCTAAATTTTATCATTCCAATATAAATAAAATACAATCAAAGAATAAACTTATTTGTTATAAATGTTGTACTCAAGCAAATAAATCATTTAAAATCCCCAAAAGTCCAATAACTCATAACAAAAACTCAATAAAAAAACCTAGTTATCAAAACTATTAATGAAATTGAAAGTAACATAGGATGATGAAGTAACCAATACCAAAATCTTCTTTAATTTAAAATCCAACTTGAAATATTAAATCGATATTATTATGAAATAATAAAATTTTAAAATTGTTTAAAGATAAATAATTAAATAGAAAGATGGAGAACATACCATAACAATTAAATGAACTATATACAATGCCTGTCGGTGCCATACGTAATATATAAATATATACAGATTATCAATGTATACAACCGAGTGTTGAAAATGTTAGTGTCAAAAATATTATTTTGTAAACATTAAAAAAATTCTATTTTTGCCAAACCCAAGTAAATATATTTTGCAAAATGATATATATATATATATATATATATATTTTATAAAGAAGCATTATCGAGAAATTATCAGTGTCTACAACAGATGGTCGAAAGTGGAAAAAATATTATTTTGTTTAGAAAAAATATTTTATAAAATTGACATTTAAACATATTTTGCGAAACCCAAGTATATATAAATATATATATTATAATAGATAAAAGGAAGAATATGCAAATAGAATACTAAGATTTGTGTTTCTTGTTATGTAGTCTATGTAATGTATGAAATGAAGTTTTATCTAACAATTACTATCTTATGAATTGACCTTGTCTCTTCTCTCTTTTCGAAACCATTTTGTCCGCATGTCAGACCAGCTACCAATTATTCAACTATCGACAACAAAATTTAGTCCAAATTTGAAGGCATTTGATCAGATCATGGTGACAGCAATCGATTAATTACATGCTAAACATGTGTTGGTTATTATCATTAGATCTAAATAGAGAGCTAATTAGTAAAAAATATATATCATTTATTCTTTTTTGGCAATAACATAAACAACAAACCTCTATCCTCCTCCTCCACAAATTTCATGTGAACGTACGATAAAAAAGTGAATATTGGATATTATTTGGGATTTGATGGAGTAAAAGATCCAAATAGTAAGACACCCCATAGATAGTTACTGGTTCAGGACATATAAAGCGTTAGTTGAAGGGTCACTGTTTCTTAAAAGTGACTATAAATGTGACAAGTCCCACTTTTCCAAGCAGACAAAAACACATAAGAAAAATCCAAATATGCATATATATATATATATATATATATATATACTTTTAATTCTTAAAACGTGTTTAGATTGGAAGGCCAATAAGTTATTTGTGTTAGCTTCTAGATAAGGGTCTTGGAAATTTAGTTGGGTCATATTTCAAAACAAGACCAAAGAATAATAATAGTAATAATAATACATATAATTTTCACAACGGAATTTTTTGTTTTTGTTATTTTTTTTACAAAGAAAGGATATAATGTCTTCTTTTTTTTTTTTTTTTATTGTTTTGAAAAACAGAGTTTGGACCTGAAAAGAAAGAGATGGAAATTGAAATGAGTCCCATATTGAAAACTTGAATATAGAAAGAGTAAGGTACTGCTTGGTGGCCCACAGAGAAAAAAACAAAATGTACGAACTGTTTTTTTCTCTGTTAGTGAGCAGAAGAAGACTAGAAGGTGCTAAGGCTAATGCATGTGTTTCCCTTCACTCGTTTCTGTACTGTCTTCATTTCTTCTCTTATCTTTTCTAAACTCAGAGATGTGTCCCCTTGCTGGTCATACAAATTATATTTTATCTTCCCATATGTTCTAATGATTTAATTAGTTCCTTCAAGTCCACCCTTTATCATATATATATATATATATATATATATATATGTTCTATATAAAAAGTGATAACAGAAATTCTTAATATTAACTATTTATTTTGTTAACTTTAACCAATATTTAAAATTAATTAAAAATAGATATTTGTTAATTATATTAATATAAATTCAAATATTATAAAATATTATTATTATAATAATATATAATACAAAAGTAGATATTTAATAACTATATTAATATAAATTTAAATATTATAAAATATTATTATGATAATAATATATATTCCTAATTTTTTATTAATTATATTAATATGAATTCAAATATTATAAATTATTATTATTATAATAACATTTAATATAAGCCTAGATATTTAATACTTATATCAATATAAATTTAAATATTATAATCTTAATTTTTATTAAAAAATTTATCATGTTTAAAAATGTTATCAGATTATATATATATTTAAAAAAATGGTAAACAATCTTTTGGTTTAATTTTTTATTTAATATATTTATGCTATTCCTTTATATATAATATTGTTTTTTTATTTGAAATATTTATATGACAATGATACAAATTTAATAAATTATATAAATAAAATTAAACAAACGTATATACTAGATACAAACAACATACAATACACATTTATTTAGTTTTATTTATAGAATATATTAATTATTTTTATTAAATTTATATTAATGTCAAATAAATATCTTATTTTAATTAAATAATTTATTTATTTTTGTTTAAGTTTATGTTTGTTCTAGTTTTTTAATTTGAGAGTGACAATAAGAGATTATATATTATATGTTTAATATAATATTAAATATTATACATGAATTTTAAATTTAAGTTCCTTGCTAGTTTTTTTTAAAAAATAATTTGTTGCTAATTGATAGTAAATTATATTATATGTTTAATATGATATTATTCTAATAAGTGAGTTTAAGTTTAATTAAATTTTATTTAAGTTATAAAATGTGTGATTTTATTATTTTTAAATAATTATCATTGTAAATCATATTTTAATTTTTTTAATTATTTATTATTTTTAAATAATTATCATTGTAAAATATCTAAA
The DNA here is from genome assembly GCF_963169125.1 of Humulus lupulus. NCBI lineage: Eukaryota > Viridiplantae > Streptophyta > Magnoliopsida > Rosales > Cannabaceae > Humulus > Humulus lupulus. Next base: position 51,011,561 of record NC_084800.1, on the reverse strand, counting down.
AAATATCATATTTTAATTTGTTTAATCATTTATTATTTTTAAATAATTATTATTGTAAAATATCTCAAAAATATCCTTTTTTAATTATTTATTTTATTTTATTTAAGTTTAAGTATTTACAAACTACCGTTAAATATAATAATATTATGTTAAATATAAGAATATTCCGTTAAAGTTAAGATTAAAAAAATAAAAATCGTTAAAACAAAAAATTTATGTTATCTACACACTTATTATATAGAAGATATATGGGTGAGTACTTAATGGTTACGTCAAATATATAACCATCGATGATTAAACAAATTAAAATAAGATATTTTACCATGATAATTATTTAAAAATAATAAATAATTAAAAAAATTAAAATATGATATCTTTTAGATATTTTAATAATTATTATTTAAAAATAATAAAATCATACGTTTTATAACTTAAATAAAATTTAATTAAACTTAAACTCACTTATTACAATAATATTATATTAAACACATAAATAATCTACTGTGAATTAGCAACAAATTACCTTTTAAAAAAAACTAGGAATAAACTTAAATTTAAAATCCACGTATAATATTTAATATTACATTAAACATATAATATCTTGTTGCCACTGTCAAATTCAAAAACCACAACAAACATAAACTTAAACAAAAATAAATAAATTTTTTAATTAAAATAAGATATTTATTTCAAAATTTATGACATTAATATAAATTTAATAAAAATAATTAATAAATTTTATAAATAAAACTAACAAAATGTGCATATTGCACGTTACTTGTATTTAATATATATATATATATATATATATGCAAGCAAAATTCATGAAAAATTGGAACATAAAAAAAATAATCAAAAAAATAATATTACTTTTCTTTTATTTTAACCATTAGTCAATGATTTTTGTTTTCGAGTTTTCTTATCATCTTCCTTCTTATTCAAATTTTGACTTAGGAGTCAAAGAATTCTAGTTATGGGGAAGTTTCATTCCAAGTAAATTAACAGTGCAAAAAAGATAAGTAAATTCATTGTGATTGTTAAGAATGAGTAGTATATCAAATCATTTATGAGGAGTGGAATTAAAGAAAGAGAAATTATAGGAAATGACCCAAAATAAAGCCATCAAGAAGTTAATGTCATCATTTTTAAAATTATAGATAAATGATCATTTTACATTGTTGATTACCTAAATTTCCCTTTTTTATAATTTATTTATTTATTTAGGACTGTATGACTTTAATATAGTGGAGAGCTGTAAATACGGGCCGGGCTTTTGAGCACGGCACGAAACCGGCACGAGCACGACACGGCACGAAAAAATATGGGCTTGGGCCAGGCACGGCACGACACGACACGGCACGACAAGCCCGAAGGCACAACACGAAAGCACGAACAAACTAGCCCGAAAGTACGACACGATAAAAAACTCGATATTTTGACATTAATAATCATAATAAATTTTTATTTGTCAATAATTAATAAATTAAAATTATAATATATGTCTTATTTTTCTCAATGTTTATATTTTTATAATTATATTAATTTATTTTAAGATTTGTTAGTTAAATTTTTAGCATTTATTAGTAGGTATTAAAATTCTAATAATTATCTTTGATATAATTTTGTGTAAAATATTGTTAAAAAGTATATAAAAATATCTAAAATTATAATTTAAACAAAGAAATGTATTTGGTTTGGTGGTAAGTCAATTGATGGTTAAAGAGGAGGTGGATGGTTCAATTCTCCATTCTCACATTTTTTACCAAAAAAAAAGTGGGTCGGCCCGGCCCGACACGAATTGAATATGGGTCCGGCCCGGCCCAGCCCGAATTTATCGGAGGCACGAAAATGTGGGCCGGGCCACATTTACAGCTCTAATAGTGGTATATGTATATTAGTTTTGTTTAATTAGTTTTTATTTTAAAGTTATATTGATTTTTTAAGTTTTTTCTAGGTTGTTGGTATATTATTTTCCAATTAGTGTATATGTTTTTTGTGGTATGGTATATAATTTTTTTTTGTGATATTTAATTTCTATTTTATTATACATAGTGGTAGTATATAATTTTGTATCATGGTATATACATTTTAATGGTAGTATATGACTTTATTAGCATAGTATATACATTTTTGAGTAATAATTTTGTAAGTTTTGATGGTATATTATTTTTCAACTCAGTATGTATATTTTGTGGTATGGTATATCATTCAACAACCCATAAAAAACGAAAAAAAAATCAAAATAACTTTAAAATAAAAACTAATTAAACAAAACTAATATACATATACCATAATATTAAAATATTTAGAATAAAATAGTAATTTGTTAAAGGGTGTATTTGGTAATATATGATATTAAATAGATGATTAGTCTATTTTACTACAAAATTAAAAACATGGACATTTACTTACTTTCACACAACATTAAGGGTCATTTTGCGCCATGCCCCTTAAAGAAATTTATAGAAATTACAAAATGTGAAAGTCAAATGAATTGTTTGCTTATCCAAATGTTTGGCTAACACAATCTTAGAGTAGGACCCAAGAATAAGAGTCTGCTAAGTTATATAATAGAACCAATATCAACCTACCAAAAAACCCAAAAGGGTGGTCCCCATCATTTATAATACCATGACAAAATATATGTGCCCTCTTGCTATGTCTATATCTATGTATTTATTTGTTCTGGTACTTTAATTATACCAAGGTCCTTTAGTGCATTTCTTTTTCTTAAAATGTGCAGTATCATTCAGTAAACTTTTTTTCTAAATTTTGTTGTTTTGCATCATTGATTAGGCACTTGAGAAAAATGACTAATATTTTGTCAGAAATAATAAAAATCTCAGTAAAGGAAAATCAAATTATGTGTTTTTTACTAATAATAGATAAAGAAAGTTGTTAGTCTTTTAGGTTTTTTTTGTAAATGATTTTATATGTGTATTTTTAGATATCTAATCCCACTTTTTATTAGTTAGAATTTTCAGAAAAAAAAACAGCAAAGGATAAATAATATTATACTTGGTTTATCAAGAAAACTAAGTAAAGTATGCCTTTTAGACCTTCCATCCAACTTGAGTAATCTTCATTTCTAACTACTCAATCTTCTTATCTTCTTAGCAGCCAAATAAGGAATATGTTTTATACTATTTTGTTGCCCTTCTCAACATTATACTAAAAGAGAAGAAGCTGGAGAACCCTTCATTCCTCTCACTTGTCACTATTATCACAGCTAGCTACCACTCAAAAGTAACTGAAAAGATATATATATAGATATAGATATTTATTATTTACAAGTATTTCTCTACTTTTCTGATCCATCTCCAAACAACCCATCTCAAACCACACCCCTCCAAATTCATTGGTTTGTATATAAATATATGTATATTTTAAACCGACTAACAAATAGTCCAAACAAGTTGCCTCTCTTAGGTCCTGTTATATATAATAAACTTTGTGACAAGGCTAAAAAATGAAATGATATGATCTAAAAAAAGAAAAAGCATTCATAATTGTGTTTTTCGTTTTGTTTTTTTTTTTGGCTTTTCACATTGGACAGTAAGTACCAAAAGCACTTTGAGAAACTTTGATTAGAGATTATAATAAGGAGCCAAATGGCAATACAGAAAGAGTGACATGGCTCTACCCTCATAATAATTTGCAGCCATATATCCATAAAGGAAGCACATATATGTATTCAACTGAACATGGTCATAACTACTACTACTACTGATGCATCTGTTTATTACAGAAAAGGAAAGAAGAAAAAAATAGTAATAATAAAGATATTCCTTCTATGCCGGCCCTCCACGATCTGTTAAGCATTCTAACTATAGTGGCAGTGAGATTCTGTGAATTTGATCTTCCTCGGTGAAGTTCTACTTCCTGGGATATAAGACTGCAAAATGATTGATTGTTTTCTATGGTTTATGAGTGAGTAATAATATGTGATCATGTAACAGTAATAGGGCCAACAAAGAGGGGACCTGGGTTGGATGGCTTATTTTGTTCCAAACTAGGCCTTGGCCCTGCCAGATTGAGCTCTAGATCAAGTCCTGCACCATTTGAAGAACTGGGTTTGGATGCAATGATATTGGACTTTGATTTCAACTGGGAATCCATTAATCCATGTAGCCAAACAGGTACTGAATTATTAGGGGGGTGATGAGAAGCTACTTGAGTAAAGTCAACTACTGGTTTTTGATGATTGTAATCTGATGCCAACTTTTGTCCATGTTTTGAAGAACTAAGCTCCAGCAATAGGGGCATGACAATACCGTTTTGCTGATTTTGATCCTTGTGCTGAGAGCAGCGAATGCTTTCATCATCACTAGGCCTGAAACTACCACTATGTAGAGGACTAATCCCAACCTGTCATCATTTTTCCAGTAAAATAATCAATTACATATACATATATATATTCATATAGAGGTGAAACCTCTACATAGGTAAGTACATGTATAAATATACATATATATACCATGTCAAATAGGCTTGATCTTCTCTTCTTCTTGTTGAGGGTTGCCTGTCTTAGAAAATATTTCTGGGCATGACTTGCAACTTGGGTTGGTGTTCTTGTAGTGACAAAGCTTCTGGAGATGCCTCTCCAGTCTCCCTTTCCTAGCTTCTCAAGCCCAACCAGAAATGTCCTGTGTTCTTCTTCTGTCCATGGAACACCTATATATAAATATATTATATCAATACAATTACAATATACTTTTCACCACACATAATTTAATCATCAACACAAAAGATAAGGCCAAAATTATGGTACAGAAAAAATATAGTTTGGTTACCTTTTTTTCTTTCCTGTGCTCGGCCAATGAGACCATCAGAGAGATAACCAATATTGGTTGCTGCTTTGTGATGATCAGAAATGGTTTCATCAGGGGCAATTCTGGAAGACAATGAAGAAGAGGGGGAAGAGGAAGCTGAAGATAAGGAGGAGTGCATCAGGCAGTCCATGCTGAAACTTTTCTTCAAGGCATTTATATTCATGGAAGAAGAAGAAGCAGCAGAAGAAGATGATGATGATAATATGTCTACTTTCACTCCAAAGAGACGAAGTGATGAATTGGCATAATTGTTGTTATTATTAACAAAAGTAGTAGCAGTAGAAGAAGAAGTGGTGCAGGTCCTTGAATTATGACCTATGTTTCCACAATGTGAGCACTTTCTGCCCATCTGATCTTCTCTCAGACAGAAGATTAAAAGAGCTATCAAAGACTAGACTTGCTATAACAACAGCCCACAATTCCAAACTCAGGGAGAGAGAGAGAGAGAGAGAGAGCGAATGAGTGATATGTTTGGTGGTATATATGATGATGGGGTGTTATGAAAATGGATGCACACCAAGAGAAGATGATTGGATATATTCTACATATATGTTATTGTTGGATATTTTTTTCCCACTTGGGTTTCCTTAATTAATTACAAAATAATACACTTAAGTACAGCTCTTCTTCTCTCCAATAGAAGAAAAGTATACCCCCCTCTCTCTCTCTCTCTATATATATATATATGTATGTATATATATATATAACAAAGCTTATCCTAGACAGGACAGTTTGTCCTATGAAGTACTGTCATTAGACATAGATGAAGTATAAAAGTGGTATATGTTTTCCTCTCCTCTCTTATAAAACTTATCTAGTTATTATATCTCATCTCATGCAAGATATTGTTATCCTCTGAATTATTAGCTTAGAAATATATTGCACACCCTCTAAATTTATTTTGAATGAACACTTAGTTTTTGGAAAAATATTACACAGCATATATATTAATTTATATGTAAGTGGGGGTATGAGTATATATATATATATATTATACTAATAGTTTGCTACAAATACTTACTTTTCATGGTATAATACATACTAGATAAAATAGAGGCGATCATCCATATCTTTGGAGGTAGGTAGGTGATAAAAAAAAAAAAAAAAAAAAAAGAGAAGAAATGTCATAGAAAATTAAGAGCTTTGAAAGTTGATATTAATTAACTACGCTACCACTTTCGTGTGAAATTCATGAGAATTGCAACCAAACTGTACTGAAGGCCAAGTTTTCAGGATAAAGATAACTATGGGGAAAAAAAACAAAAAATAGACACCTAGACTTCAAAAGTTTCAATTTCAGAGTTAATTTTCTACCAAAATTATAAGGAAGTAGGATTCTTTATTGTCAAGTCAATATTGTCCTTGGATCAAACTTTATATGTCAAAACAAGTTAAATTTTCTGCAACTTGAAAAAACTTTTCATAGATGTCCTTGGTTCAATCATTCAAACAAAATGACCAAATTATAGTGTTCAAAACTTCAGATTGAATTGATTATCAAAACAACAGAAATCATCACTGCTAAACATATGACCCTTGAGAGTTAATTTTTAGACTAATAATTCTTATCAAATGCTTAAATAGCATAGTTCTCTGTCCTTAAAATATACCATTTCAATCAACGCACAGAAGGACAAAGTATTATAATGATAACATAGAAAATATATATAGACTACTTGCATGTCACATCAGTTTATGTTTTCTTTTAATTTTTATTTTGGGTCCATTGAATTATGCTAAAATGAATTTGGCTAAAGTAGTATTGTATTGTCACAAACAGAATCCTAAGGCTTTGAGTAAAAGGAATTAGGAGAGGTGCAGGATATTCTCTTTCCAATATAGGTAAACATATGCATAATATATTATTGTACAGATAGAGACTAAGATATATATAATATATATTGAATAGATATCTAAGCCAACTAGCTTTTGTCTTAATTAATGTTTATTATTAATTTTACTTTGCCATGGATTTTAAGCTAATGGCTTTTATTTATTTATTTATTATTTTAAATACCAATGAATCTTGAAGCCAACTTGGGAAATTTTTAAATCCATCTTACCTTGTCTGAACAAAGAAAGACTTGTTATTTTATCTGGATTCATTTGGCATTATTATACCAAGGAATCTTCTTTCATATGAGACGACGAGAAGATAATGGCCTATAATTGTTTTTATAATCTTGTCTGACTTGGAATTAAATAACTTACTTCTGTTTATAAAGTATAGTATTTTTTTTAATATATATATATATATATATATGTGTGTGTGTGAGAAGTTGGTGATACTCTTTGATCTTATATGTTTCATTTTGCTAATTACTTAATCTTATCATTAGAGCTTCCAGTTTTGTTAAACTATTATTTATTCTTTAATAAGTTGCTAATAATTTCAAAGCTCCATATCAGCATTATCACAAAGTCACCCAATAGAATGGATAGTTCAAAATATTATATGACTTGGATCAATCCAAGATTAATTTCACATAGGGATGAGTTTGATCAAATCCAACTTGGTCAAAATTATCCTTCTTTCATTTTCTGTTTATTGATATATATGAGTGTTGTGATCCTGAAAATAATAGCACATAATTATGACTTTTGAGGCAACTAGAAAAAGAATGTTTCTCCTTTTCAATATAGCATGCAATTTTAAAAGTATTGGTAACAGAAAATTTAGTTATGTACTTCCTAAATTATTGTATTGCTATATTATGTAGAAATCATAGTGGAGTAAGATTGATTAGAAATCATTGTTTATTATAACAAGGCATCAACTTTATGAGAAGCAAATAAAGCCACCAGGGTAAGTTGCTGGAGTGAAAAGCACTGCTACTTCTAATTAGGTCTTTAATTTATAATTTTTTAAGCTCAAATGTTAACATTCTTATGAGCTCATTGTTGACTTAGTCCACTCTTTTTATGCTTTGGCTGCGGTTTTTTCTTTGAAGGTCTCATTTGGCTTTCTTCAAATTCACTATTTAATGTAGAGACATCTCTAATTCGGTATTTAAAACATGAAGTCCTAGGTCATAATAACAAAATTTAGTGTTGGTTGGATGAATTTGGCATATTATCAGAGAACATTTCTAATTTGGAATGCTCTCCTTTTCGTACATCCCTTTACCAAAATAGAAGGAAAAAAAGAAAAACTACTAACTGCTCTGATAATTAATTATTGGACATCATTAAGATGGAGCACTTCCTTTCAAAGTTTTAATTTTTTATTAAGGAAAAATGAACGGGTAAGGTTGTTGCATGGGTCATACTCAAATCAAGGATTACAACTGCTAGTTTTAAAATTAATTAAGCAACTGGCTTTTAATCCCATTTGAGGACGATATTAAATATTTTTGATTGTATATCACTATCAAGCCCACTTGAAATTATTAAAAAGATTACATCACGGACCATAATCCAATCTATAACTAGAATATGAAGAATGTCCAATGTATCAGCACTGACCATATATATAAATATATATCTGTAATAAAAAATAATTATACTATTGATCTGGCCATAACCCACATAAAAGATAATATTACCATCATTTTCTTCAAATGAAACTGATTGAAAGAAGAGGCTAAGAAAATTTGTACTTGAAGTTTGTTTAAATAATTATTGAATACAATAATACTTGATTCCTCAAATTAGTGTCTTTACTATTTGACAGAAGGTATAGCTTTCAAAATCATAATTGTCTGAGTCGGAGGAAGATGAAACTTAAGATTTACGAAGGATTGTTATGCAAAAGACAGAAGGAAAAAAATGTGTACATAATTTTTAATCAAACAACTTGACAAGCCTATTCAAAGTTAGTCACCCTTATTTACAGCAAATTTTCAGTCTTGGTCTTTCATAGTGTTTAGATTAAAGTTTGTTTGGAGTCCACTGTTGTGATGACGAGGACAATCCAAACGCTGTTCTTTCTACTTTATTGCAAACTAGCATCTTTTTTAAAAATATGCTTTGCAAATATACAAATGTTTACAAATTATTATGTTGAGAAGACTATTTTATTATCAACTATTTTGTCAAAATGTATTTAACTTATTAAAAAAATGCAAAAAAGTGTTGTGAGAAATCAAGAATGAGTGGAGTCATGTAACCTGGGTCCCAGATCTGACCAGCCCTACGTAGCACCTAAGCTAAATGAAACATCTTGTTCCAATTAGAAAGTCCCATACCTAACATATTTTCTCAACCAGACCAGTGTGAATGGTGAGAAGTTATATTACAAAATTTTGGATCAACTATATCTGGACTGACTTGGGATCCCAACCCAACCTATTTCAGTGAAAATCATCAATATATTGAATATCAATCAGCATTTCTTTGATAAAGTCAACATTGATTTTCGTGACTAATTTATCCTAAGCAATGTTGTAAGCAATCAATTCAAGGCAGTAACCAATAGGCATCAAGGCTTCATAGAAATTGATTAAAAGAAATGAAAATGTGAAGTAAAAGTCTAAGTCTAAGTCAGCTAAAGATTTTACATGGATTTGCTTATCATCAAAAGCAAATACCAACATCCAACGTCCAATATATTATTCAAGTAAGCTTATAGAATGGAAAATAGCATCATGTAATGTCCTTGAAAATGCATAAGAATCCAAACCCCAAAGAAAGCTATCCAAAGAATTCAATTGCTTCTACCAATAAGCTTGTACTTATTTATATGGTCATATTAATTAGCACTTAACCAACTAATTGAGTTCTGTCATCATTCAACGAAATTTCTAAGCTAATTACCACTAAACAACAAACTCAACTGGTCATTCCCTTTACATATACGTTATGACTTACTCCATGCCTATTATACACATAAATATATATATATATGTGTCGTAGTTTCCATCCGCATATTCTCTCTGCAATTACAGCCTTTATCAATACAAAGATTCTTTTTATATAATAAAGCAAGTGCTAAAGAATCTACCTTCAAAATAACTCAACTCAAAAGCTGCATGTTTAAGTCTTCGTTCACATGATATCAGTCCAGGTCCTTCACCCCCTTACGAGATATCAAAAGTTGGGTTTAATCTTCTGAAAAAGGAAATCAAAATCACTCAGTGACTGCAGCAATGAACAGTTAAAGCTCTCTCTCTCTCTCACCTTTTAGAAAGCTAAATTTAAGTCGTGCTATATTATTAAGATATCCACTAAAAATAAATGTGCATGTAATACATTACTAGGACCAACAGTAAATGGGGGTATTATAAATATAATTCATAAGAAATGCATTATATTACTTGAAGGTTAAAAAAAGCACAAATGTAACAAAAATTGCAACATATTTTCAATGTTCAGCCAGAATAATTATATGTATCCTATTTACCATCAATTTGGGACCAACGGGGTTAAGATGAATAAAAATGGTCTGTTTATAATTGCTGTATTATGAGACTTATAGAAAGATACAAATACATACTATAAGATGGATTTAAGAGCTATTCCAAAGTCTATGTTTGCATATTCCTCGTCGCTCTCCTTCAAGAGATTTGCGAATAGAATGAACCATGTAACATACTGCAGGAACATTTGCCAGTTTCTCATCCTGCTCCTGCAACATAGATAGAACTTCCATAAAAAAATCATTTTATACTCTGCTATAGTTCTCTTGTACTTTTTATTTTTTTTTTAAAAATAATAATTTGGCTGAACGGGTATGAAACAAATTGAGTCAGGATTTACCACTTCTGCAAGACGTTCTTCGAAACCCCTGGCATCCTCTTGAAAGGGCATGAAAATCTTTCTGTAAGCTGTTCTTAGGCTTGTGATCTAGGTCCTTGTCCAAAGTAATACAAGCTCTTTCATCAATTAAAACTAAAATGAACATAGTATATTTTATTTTAAAATATTGTTTGTCAATGCAAACCTCAGTAGCTGTAAACCCATTGCGTCGAAGGCCCTCCAAATTCAAACTGCGAAGCTCAGGTCCATCTCCTGCAACCATCATGTACTTTGGAACATCCTTTTTAACCTTCAGAAAACAACAAACCAAACATTGGAAATTAATATACTTATTATCTATCTATCTAATAGGGTAATAAAAATCCTCTTAGGTCACGTTTGGAGGATGAGATTGAATAATTTTAATGAAGTAGTTTTGTTATTAAATTAGAGAGGATATTGGAAAAATTAATATAAGAACCTAAATAATCCCTCTAATTTAGGATAACTTAATCCTATTGAAAAATTTAGATAATTTAATTCATCCAATCCCCATCTCCATATATTTCCTTGGTAAGAAAAAAAAATTGCTACTTTGCATCCAACTTATTTTTTTCTAATTTAATATTGGCAAATGATCAACTAATTCATTCTTCTATATTTTTTTCTCTTGTACTTTTTAATCCAAACCCACTATCCAAATATGACCCTAATTTATAGCATGTATATCTGTTAAGGAAAAACAACAATTCTGTGATACGCACCATTTGAAGTACTGACACATTCCAAATAGCAGTTTCAATAACTTATATCCAAGTTGGACATAAACAACTGACTATTGTAAGAAAAATAAGTTAATGACCATACCATTGCACCAGCACCAATGAACGAGAAAGAGCCAATATGGCAGAACTGATGAACAGCAGCACCTCCAGCAGTGTGAGCAAAGTCCTGTATTGAAGCACTTAATATAACTTCACGACAAACTCTACCTGTAAAACTTACGCGAGAATTGCAGTCATCTTATTGCAGAAACAAGAAAGAACTTACTTCAACCACAACATGTCCTGCTAGAAGCGTGCCATTTGCAAAAATATTATTGTTTCCTACTTTGCAATCGTGAGCAATATGACAAGAGCCCATGATCAGATTGTTGTTTCCAATAACCTGATTACATAATGAGAGAGAGAATAGCAACATTATTGCTTGAAATATAAGGCTGTTTGGAGAACAAAACATGGATTTCTTTTTCACATACAGTTTTGTCACTTGATTTTGAAGATCGGTGTATTGACGTATGTTCTCTGATATCGTTGTTCTCCCCAACATCAAGAAAACATTCATCACCTGGCTAAAGCATGGAATAAAATAAACAGACATAATTGAGTAAAGGAGCCACACATGCTTGAAACTTATACTAGCTTAAATGACTGTACCGGTGGTGGACATAATGATGGTGAAGAAAAGACAATGATGCTAATGGTAATTAACTAGCAAGCACATAGAGAGAGCAGGAGAGATTCCATGTACTAGCACCCATATAGAAGAGGAATTTAATAAACCAAATTATACCCATGATGAGCATTTAAAAGAAGAGAAAAAATAATTCAATCAGAATAATTGTTGAGACTAAAGAACAACTCACGGTGACAGAAGACACTCAATAATGGTGTACTGACTTCATTTAAGTTTACAGTATAAACTGGTTCCATTGTAAAGTGCATGTATGCTAAGCATAGAAGATTTTAAAATGCTAGCATAGTATCACATTATGACATTCAAAAAAGTGACAAGTTAATATCAAACCAGTTTGAAACTGACCTTGTACTTCAAATCTTGGCCTCTAATCCCAACAACGGCATAATGTCCCACAACGTTGTTGCATCCCATCACAGTACGCCCTGGGAGATCATCACCAACCACAGCACCACTGCCTTAAAAAGTTAATCAAGTCAAATGTGGAGCAAAAAGAAAATGTTTAACCAAAAATAATACATAAACCAATGTCCAAACTCACGTCATCAGAATGCAATCGTCCCCCAATTCTGTATTACCATATACATGGCTTGCCGTATGCAATTTACAACCATTCCCAAGCTTTGCAGAGGACCCAACAGTACAAAAGGGACCAATGGAAACACCCTGAATCATATAGACAAATAATTTCATCAACATCCGCAACAATTGAAGCTAAAACCACCCAGGTAGACGATAACTAATAGACATAGTTAGAAAAGTTCACAGGGTCATGTTGCAAAGCAGAATACACAAGTACCAGACCAACTTTAGCATTGGGGTCAACAATGGCAGTGGGGTGAATGAAGGTGGTAGATTTTGCAAGTTCCAAACTTTCAACATCTGCACCAAAATCACAAGTTAAAATACAAGGAACTAATAAACCCTCCATCACAGCCCATAACTAGGTTCATATGTAGAGAAAGAGAGATAGATGTTACTTCGAAAGGAGGTGCAGAAGGATCGGAGAGAGAGAACGGTGAGAGCAGAGGAAAGTTGGTTGGCGGTGGTAGCTTGGAAGAGGCGACGGAACATGTCGAGATCGAAGAGTCCCTCACTCACTCACTCAACTGCTCTTTCGCTCAGAAGAGAAGAGTAGTGAGTGCGAGTCTACTTTCCTTCGTTGTGAATGGTTCTTTCTTTTCTTGTATTTGTATGTCTCTCCGAACCATCTTCTTTCCGATCATTTTCGCCTTTTTTGTTTTTTAGCACAATCTAATCCCCCACTCTTCCCACGCCAACATCCACTTCATGTTTTCTTTTTTTTAATTGGCTTCAAAACTCCTTATTTGTATTTTTTTTTATTTTTTATAGTTAACCTCCAATTTTTTTCAATTAAAGCTCAAAATTCACAGTTCCTTAGCAAATCTAGGATCCACATTTATCATTTATTTTTTCTATTATCTACTATTATGAATATGAGTTAACACACTTGACAATCTCTTATTCATCTATATCATATTTTATTAATTATTTTAATTTAAAAATAACTAATAACTAAAAACTAAAAAAACTTAAAAAGGAAAATCAAAGTTCACTCTCTCTCCTCTCTCTCGTACCCCTCTTCTTCTTCATCCCTTTTCCTTTTTTTTTTTTACATATCTTATTGCCCCAGGCGCAACCTAGCGCAACTCCACCCACGCAACCTAATCGCGACCTCCAAACCACCACCTTCGCTGCCCTCAGCCCATCACCACCACAACCAACTCGCCACCACCACGCAGCCAAGTTGCATGTCCCATTGCACCACCCAACTCTGCCTCAAAAAGAAAATTGTCGCACCTATTTTCTCTCACCATGCATGTTTCGAAACCTCAGAGGGTCAGGTTCTTCATCAGCCCAGCCCTGGGAATGGAGAAGTTGCAAGACAAAGGGGAAGAAGAAGAGGGTCGAGGTTGGGGTTGTGCTGTGTTGGATTGCGCGAGACAGAGCAAAGGCCTGCGAATGAAGAAGTTGCAAGAAGAAGAAGAGGGGAAAATTTAGGGTTTAGTTTTTAATTTTATTTCAGAATTATAAATTAATATATTTTTTTAATAAATATTTTTAGTTTTTAATATTGTTACACCCAGATTTCGAGCATGAGAAGTTATGATCCTGAAATCTAGGCTCATTAGGTGTAAGCTCGAAATATGTACGGTCGTCATATGACCCTTCAGTTAGACTGTGTTGCTGTAAATAACGACCTCGAAAGCTCGAAGAGTGTGTAGCCTCGAATATGCTCTGAGCTCACAATAGCCATGGGTCAACACTTGTATATATTTCCTGATGCATCTCTTGCCTTCAGACGAGATGGTTCGAGCTTGGTAAGTGTAAGCTCGAATGTGATGACTTCATCAATGGATACTTGCTATAAATATAGGCGAAGTAAGATGACGAGCTCATGATTGACAGATAGTCTCGGAGATGTAATGGACTCCGTATCTGAGCTAATCGATTACATATGAATGTATTTATTGTTGTAAAATCCCAATGTTTAAGGGATATTATACAATTTGTTATCCAATCCCACATTTTATGGGATGTTTCCATGTACGTAGGAAATAAGGCATTAAATGGCATTATATTATTTGATTTACAGAATCTCTTCTCGAAATATGTGGGAATGAATTCTGAAACCTTCTCTATAAATAGAGAAGGAAACTCCATTTGTAGGGGACCGAAATTCTAAGATCTTGAGAGAAAACTCTGGGCAACTATTCCCCAAAAAGTTTGCAGAAAACTCCCAAGTACTTATAATACAGACTCGTGGACTAAGCCGATTTAACTGCTGAACCACGTAAAAAAGATCATATTTTCATCTTCTTTTATTTCCTCTGATATATCTTTGTTTAATTGCTCTCCTTTTTAAGTTGACGAAAAACAGCGTCAAAAGTTTGGTGCTTTCATTGAGAGTCATTAAACAGTGTGTGCGTGAATTTGTTTAGTCAGAAAGCTTCTCGAATTAACAATGGCTGCAAATGATCCCAATATTCTGGAGGAGGAAATTCTAGATGAAGATGAGTACCCCCGACACTCTGGAAAGCAACCTATGGTGAATTCTGATCCTGATGAGAGGAGTGATTCATCCGACTCTCGAGGACCACCTGCTCCCAGGGCCGACGAGGATATGTACTACAATCCTGAGAGATATGTCCCAATCGTGGAACTCGAGAATCGCCAACCGCGTAAACAGTTAGCAGAAGCTAAAAAACGCAACGAAGAGCTAGCCAGACTAGCTCTTGAAGCGCAGACAGCTCAAGCCCTGCCTCCGCAAGATGCCCAAGCTCCACCTCCGCGGGACGTTCATGTCCCACCTCGTAGGCCTCGAGGGCTACCGCGTAAAAATGCGGCCACCAGGAGAGCGGAGCAACCTCCGCCACCAGCAGAGCAGCCTGTCCCACCGAGACCCCGGAGAGGTAACCGGGCTAAAGGTGCTGCCAACCCAACTGCAGAGGCACTAGCAAGAATGGGGAATAACCGAGCCCCCTCAAAGGCTCGGACCCGAAATCCTAGTGCCACGCAGAATGTGCCAAAGCCTGATCGAGTGAATTCAGGGCCTTCTAGGCCCCATAATGGACGATGGCCACCTTCTCCAATAAGGCACCCACCATCGCCAATAAGGCACCCCTCGCTAGTTCGGAGGGATGCGCAACCGACCCATCGTGATAGGGAAAGGCGAGCTGGGCGAAGACATGGGAATGAAGAAACTGCTAGGGAGCGTAGGGGTCCCCATCCCACGAGGAGCCAAATGTCTCGATCTCAAACTATTGAGACAAGGAGATCAGCAGGAAACCCATCTCGTAATAATCATGCAACGAGCCATATCAGCGAAAGCTCGGGTGACACTAGATCTGTGAGTATATATAACCCAGAGCCCAGGAACGCCGGAAATAGAGGAGATCACCTAGATTTACGGGAGCATTTAAACCATAATCGAGGACGTGATAACCCCTCGAATCCAGATCTGAGAGATCATCTCAATGGGCACAAACATCCCGCACCGAGACGGGGAACTGGAGTTGTAATCAACGATAACCAGTTCCCCCCGATTCAGGCCAGACCTCCCGTAGATCCGGTCCAAGAAAGGATTGAGCAACTGGAAAGAGCATTAGGCTCTTGCAGAACGAACGTAGCCGAGAACGGGACGAAGAGTTCGATGAGGAACTCGAGCCCTTTGCCCTGCATATTTCTAACACCCCGTTTCCTCAAGGATTTACAATTCCTCATGTCCTGCCATTCAATGGAAATTCATATCCATACAGCCACTTAAGCACGTTCAACACAATTATGTGAGCCAGTAAAGTGGGCTACGAACTCAGGTGTATGTTGTTCCCAGCCTCTCTCACGGGACCAGCAAAAAACTAGTTTGAAAAATACAAAAGACATTCGATTGCTTCTTGGGATCAACTATTGAGAGATTTCAAGAAACAATTCAAAGTCATGGTCGGCATCAGGCCCGAGGCTTCTGCCTTGACCAATGTCTGACAGCAGCCAAATGAGTCACTAAAAGGTTATCTCACAAGGTTTAACTTGGAAGTCGCTCGGGCTCGAGATGTCGACCAATGAACATTTAATGGTCGTTCGAGCCAGAGTAATGCCTAGGAGTCCTCTCTGGGAAGACTTACAAAGAAAACATGTAAGGTCCTTAACCAAGTTCAATCAAAGAGCTCAGAGGTTTGTTAATGTAGAGGAGGCGAGGTCAGCATTGAATATGACCCCTCAGCCCGCAACTACAACAACAAACGCTAACTCTACCTTGACCTTCGCGGATCCTAAAACTTCAAAACCCCCCGGGGACAACCCTTCCAAGAGAAAGAAAAATGAAGGGAATAACCCTGAGGCGGATGGGGGAAAGAAGAAGAAAGGGGAAAGATACTTCTCCGTATACAAGGTGTATACCGAGCTTAATGAGTCTTGGGAAAATATCTACCTAGCTAATGAAAACCAGGTCCCTTTCAGACGACCTGATCCCATGATGAACCAAAAGGCGAAAAGAGATTCTAGAAAGTATTGTAGATTCCCATAGATATCGGGCATACAACCGATGAGTGTAACGCCCTACTTCCTTAGAGTCGTTACTAAGTGAGTTTAAAAACGTGCAACAACTCGCTAATCGAGGTTTTAAGTCAAACAGTGTAATTAAACCATAAACAGAGAAAAACTTTAGAAATAATTCCATTTCAATGTAAATCATAAAAGTTTAACACTTGGGATCCCAAAATACAGTCTAGAAATATTTACAACTTATAAACTGAACCAAGTCGACTAAACGAAAAAATCTAGGTTTATTTATAACCATCTCCCAAAATCCTCTGGCTGTGCCAGCCAGGCTGGCCCAACATGTACACACCGCCTCACGCCTGCTACACTCATGGTCAGTTGGCTTTCTCCTTACCCTTACCTGCACCATAGAGCATCTGTGAGCCGAAGCCCAGTAAGAAAACACACAAACAGATAACATATGCAACACATATATCAAACATATAAACAGGCCACCAATGGGCTAAACACATATGGCCTAGCCGTCCCAGGCGTTTACCAAGCCCTGGGTTCGCGGTCCACACCGTGTGGATATCCCAGGTATCCTTTTAGGGACTCGCCCTGGCAACTCGCACTCCACGTGCTCAACGCTGCTCCCGGCCCCCTTGTCGTACCCGGCCTTGCACTCAACGTGCCTAGCGCCATTCCCGGCCCTTTGCCGTTCCAGGCCCCCTGCCGTCCTCGGCCTACACCGTTTCCGGTCCTTGCCGATCATTCACATAATAACATTCATAGCATATTAAATAAGTACAGAATACTAGCAAATACAACCAAAGGGGCTACGCCCTGCAATTCAAACACATTGGGCTCAGCCCTGCATACAAGCTCTGTGGGAACAAGGGTTTTCTTACCTGAGTCCCGAGCACCGATGTCCCAAGCACAATCCTCTAACTTGAGCCTCGCCGAAACCCTAGTCACAACACATTAACAACATCCATCCATCATGTTCTAATCCAATAAATAACTTTGAGCCATAACCCTAACCTCCGACATCTTGAATTCTATCAATCCGGGTGATAAAATCCATCTCGAGCCTTAACCATTGAGTTCCCAAGCCTAAACACCCTTAAAAACACAAACTAGCACTAAAAGTCGTTGCCCCACCCTGAAGCGACGCGGCTAGCCTCAAAACAGAGGCTAGCACTCCCCTGCAACACACACGAGCCGTAGCGCGCATGAACTTCTCGGCCTCCCATGGCCGCGCGTGCACACGGGCCGCGACGCGCCCCTCCTAGGGCCGCGGCCCTCACCTCCAAACCCATAATTCTTCACCAATTTTCTATATTTTCCTCAAGCCAATTCACCCTAAAACTTAGCTAACAATCCTAGATAATCAACACAATCATTCCAGCTCAATATCAAAATCAAAACCCCATTAAAACCTGCTCCAAAGCTCAACTAAAGCACTCAAGACAAATCAAACTTAACCAACATGCAAACTCTAATAAACTAGCAGCAAATCTAAACTTAATCTTCATAATTAAGGCTTACCCTTGCTGGATTAAGCTTCAAAACCAGTCCTCTATGCTCCAATCTTCAAGCTTCAAGCTCCCTTAAATCCGCAGCTGCAATCCCTTAGCTTTAAGTTGATTTCCCCAAAGTTTTCCTTGAATTTGCCTTAGAGAGTGAGGAGATAAAAGGATAAGAACCTATCTTCAGCTGAAAGGTAAGAATAGGTGTCGGTTTCTACAAGCCCCTAAATGGTTCTTTCTTTTTATTTAACTTAATCTATGTGGTTACCTCAAGGCTCGGGGTACCAAAACGTCCCCGAGGGCAAAATGGTAAATTTCCCCAATATTCCCTCCTAAACATTCTATCATCAAATATATCTCCAAATATTTATTTCCCTATCCCGATATCCCCATAATATATCTAATACCCAAATTACCCCTCGACTCGCCCCGAGTCGGATTCTCGACCCCGTTGTGACTTCCTGGCTAACCGCTCCCCAGGACTGTCTCGGATCGTGCTGCACAGACATATCACATATATATAGCATTTATCACATTTATGCCCCTAATATCCAGACGGGGCCCACATGCACATTTAACTCAACTAAACATGCATCATTATCATATATTCACATTAATTCATATATTAACATAATAATCCATTTATTGCCCTCCAGGCACACTAATCAAGGCCCTAAGCCTTATTAGCAAATTCGGGTCGTTACAATGAGATCAAAGGATTGATCTCGAGGGGGTATTTCGGACAATACGTAAGGAACCGAAACCCTAATCAGGCTTCCACCAGCCAAAGGGCAGCCGCTGCACCACTTGCCCAGAACAATAATTCCCGAGCTCGGGAAGATGAACTACCCCCTCTGATTGATGGAGAAGATGTTATAACCATCTCGAGGGGGCCCCATATCGCAGGATCAAGCAAGAACGC
Organism: Humulus lupulus; assembly: GCF_963169125.1. Classification (NCBI taxonomy): domain Eukaryota; kingdom Viridiplantae; phylum Streptophyta; class Magnoliopsida; order Rosales; family Cannabaceae; genus Humulus; species Humulus lupulus. The sequence continues at coordinate 50,992,125 of NC_084800.1, read as the reverse complement.
CTAGAAAAGATATGTGAATGAGTTAAAAACTGGTGACGGATCTCCCTACGAACCTGAACCCAGAGCTTTGAAACAACAAAGGATTGAAACTCAACCCATAACTTTCACTGAAGAAGACGCCTCTCATGTACAGTTCCCTCATAATGACCTTCTGGTCATCACCCTTCAGCTCGCGAACAAGAGGGTGCACTGAGTCCTAATTGACAACAGAAGCTCAATGAATATCCTCTATAAGGCTACTTTAGAAAAGATGAGACTCGCGCTTTGTGACCGAGTCCTAATTGCCTGCATGGGATCCATCAAACTCCCTGTAACCTTGGGAGACTACCCAGTCTCTATAACCAAGATGATGGAGTTCATCGTAGTGGATCTCCCATCGGTCTATAATGTACTGCTCGGGAGACCTACCCTAGTAGGGCTAGGGGCAGTTTCGTCTGTTAGGCATCTGGCCATCAAGTTCCCGACTTCTAGTGGCATCGGGACTCTAAAAGGGGACCAGCTCGCAAGGAGGGAATGCTACAACATTTTTCGTTAGAGGAAAAAAGCAAACAAGTGCACAAGCACTTGTTGTGGTTCGGAATAAGGATGGGACAATCTTCAAAATAGACGAAGAAATCGACCCTAGAGTAGAGGAGAGGGCTGACCTCGAGCCCTTAGAAGAGCTCGAAGAGGTCAAGCTTGAAGAAGTCGACCCTCCAAAGACTGTGAAGGTGGGAAGAAACCTTCCTGAAAAAGCAAAGTAACAATTAATCTGCTTCCTAAAGAGAAAGCAGGATGTTTTCGCCTGGTCACATTCAAACATGGTGGGGATAAGCCCGAGTGTAACGAGCCACGCACTCAATATTAACAAGTGCTTCCCCCCGAAGCAACAAAAACAAAGACTCCTGGACGATGATTAAAAGAAAGCCTTAAAAGAAGAGGTTAACAGGTTAAAGGCAAATCGGTTCATACGAGATGCCTTCTATCCTGATTGTATCGCCAATCCGGTACTGGTCCCGAAACCTAACGGAATGTGGTGAACTTGCATCCATTATTCTGACTTCAACAAGGCATGCCCAAAAGATTGCTTTCCCCTACCTCGGATTGATCAGCTCGTACATGCCACGGATGGGCACAGACTTATGTCATTCATGGACGCTTATTCTGGATATAACCAGATTGCCATGCACGCACCCGACCAAGAACATACAAGCATTGTAACCAATAAAGGGTTGTACTGTTACAATGTTATGCCCTTCGGGCTAAAAAATTATGGAGCGACGTACCGAAGGCTTGTGAACAGGATGTTCTCCGAACAGATAGGTAATAACATGGAAGTCTATGTTGATGATATGTTAGTAAAATTTAAACATAACAATAACCATGTAGACGACCTCGAAGAATGCTTTGTCATATTGCGGAAGTACAACATGAAATTCAACCCCCAAAAATGTTCTTTCGGAGTATCTTCGGGGAAGTTTCTGGGCTTTATAGTAAATGCGCGAGGAATAGAGGTTAACCCAGACAAGATCCAGGCGTTAGTTGACATGCCCTCACCTCGAAAGCATAAAGATGTCCAGAGTTTAACTGGACGGATGGCGGCATTAAGTGGGTTTGTCTCTAAATCCACAGACCGATGTCTTCCATTTTTCAACCTTTTGAGAGGAGGCAAAAAATTCGAATGGACAGAGGAATGTGAGCTCGCACTCCAAGACCTAAAGAAATACCTCGCGGAACCTCCGATCTTGTCAAAACCTGTAATGCCCCGAATTCTCCGATATGGTTTAGTAGCGATTTAGTAGGCCGGGAGGGCCGTAATTGCTTAATTATGCCATTAAATGAATATATGCATGTTTATGTGAATTATATTATAATATGATGATATATGCATGCATGTGTGTTCACATTTGAAATATTATGTTGTTTTGATAATTTGGCCCATTGTGGGTAAATTTGTGTATTTGGGTGCATGATGTGATTTGTGAATGAGATTCCATTATTATGGAGATATATTCGGGCTATTCAGTATGAGACGGTCATATTTAGTGGATTAGCGGTTTTGTCATAACGGGGTCAATTTTGGGGTAATAGAAATGTTTATTTGAGGATAAATTGGGAATATTTGAGATCAGGGTGAAATTCTGGAAGTTTTGACTATAATGTCCCCGGGGGTATTTTTGGGACCCCGAGCATTAGGTTTTATTTGAGGTTACTTAAGCTTGAAGTAGCTGTCAGATAGAACATACAATTAGAAAACCTCTCGTTCTCCTTCGATAGTTCATTTTTGCCACCCGAAGCATTTTCGAAGAAATCTTGAGTTCTAGGAGTCAGAATCAAGTGAGGATCGAGGCATAGCGATCCTAGGAAATATTAGAAGCTTCTTGATCGAAGTATTTGACAGAAAACAACCTAATCAAAGGTAATCTAAGTTTGAAGTTTTGAGTTTTTAGAGTTTCTAAGCTTTGAATTGGATTTTGTGAATTGTTGAGTTTTCAATTCGTTTGAACCTTGGGTTTTGAGGGTTTTGATGCATTGGGAAGCTTGGGAACCTTGTTTTGATGCTTGGGGAATGTTTAGGTATGATTTTGGAGGTTTTGAGAAGTTGAAAACGCGTTTGGGAATGACCCAGGGTTGGGGGTCGCGGCCCTGTTCTTGGGCACCGCGGCCCTAGCTCGAGGTTGAAGGAGAGGGTTTCTGTTTGCGCTGGGCGCCGCGGCCCTTGGGTTGGGCACCGCAGCGCTTGCCTCTAGAATTTTTGGGGGCTGCGGCACAAGGTTCCAGGGCCGCGACTCTTGAGCAGGGTTGAGCCCATTTGCATGTTTTGACCTCGGGATCATGGTTTTAGGCCTCGGGATCACTCCTACTACCCGGATTAGTGAGGATTGATGTCTCGGAGGCTAAATCTTGGTTTGAGAACCCTTGATTATCATGTTATTGACGGTATCGTATAACGTGTTATGATTAGGTAACCGCTAAAGGACTAAAAGCTAGACCGTTATCAAGGGTCGTTCTTTTGTTCATTCTAGTTCGAATCAAAGGTAAGAAAATTGCACCCCATATGTGACATGCATGGATACTCATGAGGCATTTTGGTTGTATAAATGTGGACATGAATTGATTGTGGAATACTTAGAAAATGTTGCTCACTTGTGCATGGTACTGACTCATTAGTCAGATTTGGCAAAGGTGCTAGTATTAACTGTGAAGCTATGACTCATTAGTCAGGTTCGGCAGTGGTACTGGGCACTGGTCACATTGCGCTGACTCATTAGTCAGGACGACCTTAGCGTGTTCAACGCAAGCCAATAAAGATTAGATCTAATCGACTTTCTGCATTGAATGACTCAAAGAGCATTAATGTCGGACCGACCTCAAGTTCGATGAATATTATAAGCGCTTGAAGGCTAGTGGCTTACCTAGCAGCCACTCTTCCATTTGAATTAGTGACCTGCTTGTCAGTCACTCAGTATGGTTTACCAGAACCTGTTGAAGGCTAGTGGCTTACCCAGCAGCCACTCTTCCATTTGAATTTGTGACTTGCTTGTCAATCACTTAGTATGGTTTACCAGAACCTCAAGTGATATTCACTCATCTGTTTGAAAGCTATGAGCTCTGTGTGATTATAATGATAATCATTTGATGATGTTTACATATAATTCTGTGTTTTCTTGCTGGGCTTTGGCTCATGGGTGCTATGTGGTGCAGGTAAAGGGAAAGAAAAGCTCACCCAGCCTTGAGTGGATAGCTTAGGTGGTGATGTGTACATATGCGGCCGCTTGACCACCACGGCCAAGGAGTTCTCAGAGGAACTAGGGGTTTACCCTATTTTTTCCGCTTAGGTCGGCGGGGTTTGAAATTTTGGAATAGTAATGACCTATTTGAGTTGTAAATAACTTGTAAATGTTCTTGTGGGCCCATGAACAATTTTATGTATCAAATAAAGCATATCCTTTCCTTTTTATTGGTTTTCACCTTAGCCTGTTAATAACACTTAGAACACGTTTTTAACCAAAGGACTCAGGCAATGAGTCAAATTTCTGGTTCACCATTCACCGTAACTGTTCTGGGGTAACCAGGGTGTTACAAAACCTATCATAGAAGAAGTTTTATACTTGTATCTCGCTACAACCGAGCACGTCATCAGTGTTGTGCTCGTCCGAGAAGACCAGAAGGTGCAAAAACCAATGTACTATGTCAGCAAGAGGTTACTGGGGGCAGAATCGAGATACCCGTTAATGGAAAAACTGGCTCTTAGCCTGATCCATTCATCTCGAAAGCTCTGACCTTACTTCCAAGCACACCCCATCCATATGCTGACTGACCAACCACTACGGCAAGTCTTGTCCAAACCAGAGGCCTCAGGCAGATTGTTAAAATGGGTTGTTGAACTCGGACAGTTCGAGATCACTTATCATCCGAGAACGACCATAAAAGAGCAGGCCCTGGCAGACTTCATTGTAGAATATACAGGAGTGTCTGATGACGAAGTTATAACCCTAGCCCGCGAGCTGTGGAAACTTTATGTCGATGGATCTTCCAACGAAAATGGATCGGGGGCAGGGATTATATTGATCACTCCAACTGGAAGTCGATTTCACTCTGCCTTGAGGTTCAGCTTCGAAGCATCTAACAGTGAGGCTGAGTACGAAGCTCTATTGGCAGGACTCCGAATAGCCAAAGAGCTCAAGGCCAAAGCAATACATTGCTACAGTGATTCACAGTTGGTGGTCAACCAAATCCTAAGGGAATATCAGGCTCGTGGCATAAGAATGGCCGCATATTTAGAAAAAGCTAAAGCGGCGCTCGAACTTTTCGAGTTCTGTACGATAGAGCAGGTTCCCCGAGAGCAAAACTCCAATGCGGACGCCTTAGCAAGACTCGCCACGTCCAACAAAGTCGATGCGCTGAATGTAGCACCAATAGAGCACCTGTCAACTCCCAGTATCAGCAAGCCTGAAAAGGAAGATGTATGCATGATTGACTTTGAACCGACCTGGATGACCCTAATAGTTTATTACCTTGAAACCGGTATTCTCCCAGCAGAACGGAACAAGGCTCGGAAACTGATGTATCAGATTCCAAGATACACTATTGTGGAAGGAAGGTTATATCGTAGAGGATATTATATGCCATTACTCCGATGTGTGACTCCACCCGAGGCCAAGAAAATCCTAGAAGAAATTCATGAAGGATTTTGTGGAGACCACACTGGGGGGCATAGCCTATCAAAGAAAATTATAAGACAAGGATACTTCTGGCCCACTATCAAAGTAGATGCATTCAAGTATGTCAAGAAATGTGATAAATGCCAGTGATTCACTACAATTCCGCGAGCTCCACCATCCGAGCTAACCATGATGACCTCCCCATGGCCATTTGCAGTGTGGGGAATCGATCTTATAGGCTTGTTTCCAATTGGCAAAGGTGGAGTAAAGTATGCAGTGGTTGCGGTCGATTATTTTAAAAAATGGACCGAGGTCGAACCTCTGGCAACGATTACCTCGAAAAAAGTCTTGGACTTTCTGGTAAAAAATATCATTTGCCGATATGGAATGCCAAGGAAAATAGTATCCGATAACGGTACTCAATTCGACAGTAAATTATTCACTCATTTTTGTGAAAAAATGGAATAATAAAAAGCTTCTCCTCTATTGCCCATCCCCAAGAAAATGGCCAAGTCGAAGCGGTAAATAAGACTCTCAAGAGTTCTATGAAAAAGAAGTTAGAAGAAGCTAAGGGAAAATGGCCCGAGGAGTTACCCCAAGTTTTTTGGGCATACCGGACTACAGCTCGCACTTCAACAAGGCATACCCTTTTTTCCCTGGCATATGGGTGCGAGGCTATGTTACCAATTGAGGTCGAAATACCCACTATTCGTAGCCATGCTTATGATCAAGCCTTGAATCAATCCCAGCTTGAAGTAAGTCTGGACCTTATTGAAGAAAGGCGAAATGAAGCTCAGCTAAGAAATGCGGTATATTAGCAGCGAGCTACCCGATATTTCAATAAAAAGGTTCGGGACAAGAATTTCGGATTGGGAGACTTGGTACTAAGGCATGTGTTCCTAGCTACAAGGGACCCGACTACTGGAGTACTTGGGCCTAATTGGGAAGGACCTTACCAAATCGAGTCAGTTATCCAACCTGGCGTCTATAAATTGGCGAGGTTAAATGAAGAATTGGTACCACGAGCTTGGAATGGCGAACATCTACGACCTTACTATCAATAGTGTAGGAATGATGTCTCATGTAACCATGCTTGTCTATCTTTACAAAAAAAATATTAATAAAGTGTTCGATTTTGATCAAAAGTCGCTTTTGTTTCAATGTGTTGTATTTTTTGCAAACTCTCTTAATTTAATAACCTATGATCACACTCATAGGATATTAAGGGGGCATCAGTGGTATATATACCATAAGTTTGAAAAAAATAAACAACTTAAATATAGCATACACAAAAACTAACAAATGTCTGGATCGTTAACCCGACATAGAAGTTAAAAGTGTATTCTCAAAATAAAGTGTCTGGATACAACTAGATACGCAAACTAGTATGATCTGGATATAACTAGATCGAAAAATATATAAGTGTCTGGATATAACCAGATGCGCGAGCCAAGATAATTTGGATGTAACCAGATTATTAAAAATAAAGTGTCTAGATACAACTAGATACGCGAACTAGTTGTTGGGTTTTATGCCCTTATAAAACCATGTCGGACATGTAGCATGTTTTCATATTATCAATAAAAGTAGCAGAAATCATTTAGTTTGACAACCGTGTTGCTTGCTTGTTTTATTACATGATTATTGAAATAATACAAACATTTATAAAATCCCGAACATATGGATAGTTACAATTATAGTGACTAGGTCACAGTGGATTATAGTTGTAATTATATGTTCAAAAGAACGAGTCCTAAGATTAGATCAGTGCATTGGATTTTCACTGATTAGGCAATCTACGATATGATCTACTTACACATTCAGGGTGTGATGTCTTGTCCAAGGCATCGACCAAGTAGATAAGATCGGATGTATTTAGTTACATCGGACTATGACCGATATTGATTATTGATTGATAAATAAGTATCGTTGTTATCAAATCTAATCAATGTCACAACGTTGACCATATATTAAGCCGATCTTAATTCTGAGTGATAATATTCTGCTAATTATATTATTTAAATCTTTTGACTTGTTCGTTACCAGCTTACCCTACGGTTTAGCCCATACTTACATCTTGGAGATTTATTAGTGTAATTGAGTGGGAGTATTATTCATAGATACAAAATCTATAACTTCTGTATGAGAAGTGAAAAGATGATTTCCTTAATTGCTTTGTTCAAAAGGTTAAATGATTGAGATCTCATTTCTGTGATTAAGTTCACGGAAATATCATTTATAAGGAACTTAGTGGGAGTTAAGGATAAAATACTGATGAGGGGTAAAACGGTAATTTGCACCCAGCTCGTTAGTAAGTCATCGATAGAGGATTGACTGATTGTAATGGTTATAACAATGGATAACGTATTTATGGTTTTGAAAATACGTTCTATGAATTCAAGAGTTCAATTCCGAGTCTATAGTGGAGTCACGAGGAATTAATAAGGTAGTGAAATTATTCGTAAATAAATTCACGGTAACTTGTTGGAGCTTGATTTCATGGATCCATGGTCCCCGCATCACCTTTGAGTAAATCATCTAGAATGTCTCAATTAATTGATTTAATTATCAATTAGGATTTTTAAAGTTGACTAGGTCAATTTTGGAAAATTTACAGAGATATGAGATTTAGAGAATAAAAGAGAATATTTGGGTAAATTTATTAATATTGATAAATTGGTATCAATATAAATAAATAATATTAAATCAAGTTTCAAATTATAATTAGTTAATTTGAATAAGGATTTAATTAATTAATTAAAAAAATAAATAAATAAAAGGTTTTGAATTTAGGCCCAGTTGGGATTTAAATTCAAAATAAAGAGATTGGGCCCAAGTTCATTTATGGCAGCCCAAGGCTTTTAGTTTTGTTTATTATTTTTAATTAATTTAAATTTAAATAAATCCCATTAAGTTGCCTATATAAGGAATATGATATCTAGGGTTTTAAGAAGCAAGTCAGTCTCAGTTGATTTGGGTAAGTGAAAACCTAGACATTCTTAGCCACAATCTCTTCTTCTTTTCTAGATCTCTATCTCATGTGTTGAGAGCCAGCCCACACTAGTTCTAGGTTGATCAAAGGCTTGGTGAGGAAGACTGTGTTGCTGATCTTGTTCAATCTCTTGATAATACTCTGCTACAGAATGGAATCAAGGGTTAGAGAGATTGAAGGATGGAGTTGTTCCAGTTCCGCTGCGTAATGTAAGTTTTTACTTTACTTTGTATTTGTATCAATTTCATAGGAGCATGTTCTAGGAATTTGCATGTTTGTGTTGATAATATGTAAATTGCATGAAAATAAATAAAGATCCTGCAATTAGTTTTTCCCACACTAGTATGATCTGGATATAACTAGACCGAAAAATATATAAGTGTCTGGATACAACTAGATACACGAACTAGTGTGATCTGGATATAACTAGATCGAAAATATGTGTGTATGGATTACGAACCAAACACGACCTAAACAGGTTTGGAACAAACCAACTAAAACTGATCGACACAAGTGGGAAAAAGATAAACCTACTTTGAGCTAAGTCGATACCGAGGCTGGAGTATTTTGCAACAATGTTTCGACCTCGCAACCTCAAGGAACTGTCTAAGGAAGAGGAAAAGTGACTATACGAAGCAAGATACAACTAAACTGCTTAGCTTACATACCACTTAAGTACTTTTGAGTACGTGGTAAAAGTAAGACTCGACGTTGACACAAAACGAGATCGGATATGGATACATCGAGCAAACTATGCATGAATGCATCAAAATTCGAGCTAAAATCCAACAGATGTTTGTATGAATAAAAAACATAAAGGGCAAAAAATTTAATATAAATTGCTTGAAATATTTTGATCTAAGAAGTGTAAGGAAAAAATATTAAAATACCAAATGTAATCTGGAATAAATGAAAATAGCTCTTTTACGAGCTGTAAATTGTTTTCGCCCCAAAGGGGCATAAAAAAGAAAGGCCCTAAAACTATTAATTTTTTTTTAAATGGGACGCAGCCCATGATCGAGCTCTAGGAAGCAGGAGCATCCCCCTTGGTAGCACTTGACCCCTCATTAACCTTCTCAACTTCCTCCTGAGTAGCCTCCTCTGCCTCCAGCCGAGCTTGCCATTTAGCCAGAAGCTCATCCTCAAAGGTGCCCAAGAAGCTCATGTCGAGATCGGCGTTGTTGGCCCAAATCTTGTACATGGCCATGTCAACTGCCCAATCCTTCCTCTGCTTGAACTCTTCGAGGAGGCGAGCCTTTTCACCCTCCATTATCTCAAAAATGGCCTTTTTCTCCTCCTTGAGTTTGGCGTTCAGCTTTTCAAGCTCCTCAGCCCTGGAGCTCTTCTCTTTGAGCTTAACATTCAGCTTCTTAAGCTCCTCAACCCTGGAATTCATCTCTTTGAGCTCAACCTCCAACTTTGATTTTGCAGCTTTGAACTCGACAACGAGCTTAAGCTAAAGATCCTTCGACTCCTGAGCATAGGACATGCTCGCATGAACCTCGTTGTTCAGCTTGTAAGTTAGCTGAGCAACTGCAGTGAGAGCCTAATACACAAACGAATCAAGTTAGAACATGTTCTGGGTAAAATTCAAATAAACGACAAAATAAGAGAAATTATCGAGGAGATGAGCTCGGTACTTTTGTCATAGAGGACATTGGAGTTCCAAGCGTTGACCAGGAATTTCTATTGAGGAGCCCCAAGATTGCTGAAGCTTTGGCCCACTTGAGATAGGACGTCCGAGCCTAGAGTGGCTCTATGAGTCCCCGCAGCAATGTCGATAACATACTCATCGGAATGAGTTGAATCGACAGTCGGTGCTCTCGAGTGGGAACCAACTTCTCCAGAGCTGGGGTGGCCATTGGAAGGGTCTGGACAAGAGGAGGCAGGGAAGGAGCAGCTGCCACAGAAACGTCGACCTAGGGATTGGAGGTCGCGACTGGGCTCGGAGCAAGAGAAGTTGGAGGAGGAGGAGTCACCTCAGTCCTTTTAGGGACTTTGGCGGGCCGGGCAGTTTTTTGTGAGGCTCTCGGGCACTTGCTCTGCTTGGCTCCTGAACAGCTGTTGAGCATATTCTCGAGGTCAGAGTACATAGTGCCTGCATAATCAAATCACATTAGAAAACGAGCTTAAAATGCTAAAGTAAGCGTAAGGCAGACAGTTAAAGGAAATAAAGACAAGTGACAAGAAAACTAACTAGAACTCTCCCCTGAGCTCGTGCTCGGCGACCAGGTAATTCCCCTATCTTCAGAGGAGGCTAGGGGAGTCCCTTCCCTATACGTGGAAGTCAACCTCGAAAGGTCCCTATAGTCATTTGTCCCATATTGAATGGATACCCCATCCCAAACTTCATTCAGACTATACATGGTTTGGTATTTCCCCAGCCAGCTATTAAACCTATGGACCCTATCATCTACCCAAGACCATACATAAAAGATCCCTATAATCCGGGTGTCGGATCTATGTTTAAGAAAGGAAGTAGACCACAAGGCCGAGCTGAGAATGACCTTACCTCTGTCACTCGAGCTCGAGGCCTCGTCGTTGGCGTCATTCCTCGAGCATGGACTCCTGTGACGGCGAACTGGGGATCGTGCTTTCGAGCTTCTCCTCGGAGGAAGCTTGTCAGTAGGGAGTGGCACATGCTCCCACTTGGTGTACTTCCAGTAGGCGGTATCATCTGTTGATTGGTCCTACTCCAGAAGACTGCAGGCTCGAATATTATCTTCATGAAGAAGATAAGACAGGGAGCGACTGCCGTATAGAAGCTGGAGCAAAGCTTCTTTGTGCTCCTTCATTGCCTCCGTAGGGGTAGGACGGTGATAGTTAGCTGAAGAGTCGAATACATTATGATTAGTTCGAGCCTAAGTGAAAGTCGAGCATGAAGGGAAAGGGAGTCATATAATTACGAATTCGTCTGAATGAATAAAACTTTGAGGGAGCCAAGCCGTCAGTCCAAAAGAACGCCAGCTTGAAGTTAGGAGGATGGTGGGAATGTCTTCGAAGATCTTCCTCTCCTTGGGATAGCTCGATAGGTAGTAGGAGCCATCTCCTCCTCGAGCTCGGGAGGGGTTGCTTTTTAGACAAAAGAGATACAGGATCTCTCTTGGCGAAGGTCCTTCCCACTTTAGTTCATGGTATAGCGACCTTAGGGCTGATAAGACCCTGTATGAGTTGGTCTGGATCTGGAAGGGCACGAGCCCAACAAAATCTAGAAATTCCTTCAAAAAGGACTTCAAGGGCAATAAGGCCCCTGCCTTCATATGCTCGTGGCTCCAAGCCGCGAGCTTCAGCTTATTGTCGGGACGACCATCTCCCGAGGCATAGCAGCTCCGATCGTTTGAGGTAGGAGCTCGACACCTCAGCGAGCCTGACAATCCTAGGTCGTGGTGAGCTAGGATGTTAGTGATTTTCCCTAACGAAAAAACCAAGCTCTAATAATGCTCGGCCTCGAAAAATTCCCCCCCTGAGGTAGGAATGGTAGTCGGTTGTGAGGTGGATAGACGACTTGATGACTCCTCCATCAGCAAGAATGCAAGATCACCCAGCTTAAAGGCAATCATTACTATAAGCTTGAGGTCAAGAGGGATTAGTCTAAGCTCGGGATCCGGGTCTGGATAGATCGCGACCCGAAGATTTTTCCTTTTTCTCTCTTCAACCTCGTCGATTTGGCGCCGGAAGTGAGCTCGAATATCTTCTTGCTCACACCTCACTTTGTGCTCGAGAATTAGCCGCTGATTTCAAGTGAAGGGTGATTCAGGGCTCGGAGTTGTCGAAGAATAAGGAATTGCGAGCACTGACCCCACCGTTTTTCAAAATTCTGCGACATCTAGCAAGAAAGAAAAGGGTGAGGGCCAGGCATACAAGAAATAAAAGATAAAATTTAAGATAGTTCGAGCTCGAATGCTCGAAACCATGGAATAAACTCGAACGAAAGAACGAGATTGGACTCGGAAGAAACCTAAGCAATTATTGAAAGAGTCAGGCTTTGAGCATGTATTTAACACGAAGGGGGGGAAGTGGATTTATTTGAAAGAATCTCGGATTTTCAGGGAAAAAGTTGGCGGTTACTCAATAGGGTGATAATTTTGGGAAACGTGCAATTTAAAACCCTAATTCCACACCACATTTCTTGGTCTACACGATACGTTGCCCGTAATTTAAATAACAACAATAGAAAAAGCCATATTTGCATCCTCTCCGCAAAATCTGTGTTTGAAACCCATAGTATCAGAAGAACCTAAAATCTACACAGTATCGGCTAAAAACATTCTAGTGAAAAACTGGTAAATGTGCCTACAGTGCAACAGAAATACCAAAATACAAGAAGAAGAAAAAAAATATAATATGAACAAATGGGGTCAAGAACAGAGACTTACACATTGAAGCTTGCAGATACAATGGAATCGACGACCGGAGGAGCAGTTGCAAGGATGAGCTCACGGAGTCGAACAGGCCAGGATTGTTTTTCCTTTTCAGTTTAGAGAACATGCAAAGACAAGACAATATGTGGGTTCTGGTTTTTCCTTCTTCTCTCCGAAATCTTGAAAACGAAAGTGAAGAAGAAGAGAGGACGATAGGCTACATATACGTAAATACCAAAAGGAAACCAAAGGTCGGGCTAATCTGAGCCATTGACCAGATTTCATATCTGATCTGACGGTTAGATACAAATGAAGTGATGGCGGCATAAAGTTGGCAAACGAATAGACATGGGTATGGTTCAAGAGCACTAAAGTATTCTGGTTGAGCAATCCCTGGCTGACACGTGTCCACACTTGAGTACGCGTAATGGTACAGTTTCCAAGAAGGGTAGTTCAAAGTTTCCTTCTCGTAGGATTCGAACTGATACTTTTGAGGGGGCAAAATGTTACACCCAGATTTCGAGCATGAGAAGTTATGATCCTGAAATCTAGGCTCGTTAGGTGTAAGCTCGAAATATGCACGGTCGTCATATGACCCTTCAGTCAGACCGTGTTGCTATAAATAACGACCTCGAAAGCTCGAAGAGTGTGTAGCCTCGAATATGCTCTAAGCTTGCAATAGCCATGGGTCAACACTTGTATATATTTCTTGATGCATCTCTTGCCTTTAGATGAGATGGTTCGAGCTTGGAAAGTGTAAGCTCGAATGTGATGACTTCATCAATGGATACTTGCTATAAACATAGGCGAAGTAAGATGACGAGCTCGTGATTGACAGATAGTCTCGGAGATGTAATGGACTCCGTATTTGAGCTAATCGGTTACATATGAATGTATTTATTGTTGTAAAATCCCAATGTTTAAGGGATATTATACAATTTGTTATCCAATCCCACATTTTATGGGATGTTTCCGTGTACGTAGGAAATAAAGTATTATATTATTTGATTCATAGAATATCTTCCCGAAATATGTGGGAATGAATTCTGAAACCTTCTCTATAAATAGAGAAGGAAACTCCATTTGTAGGGGACCAAAATTCTGAGATCTTAAGAGAAAACTCTGGGCAACTATTCCCCGAAAAGTTTCCAGAAATCTCCCAAGTACTTATAACACAGACTCGTGGACTAGGCAGATTTAATTGCTGAACCACGTAAAAAATATCCTATTTTCATCTTCTTTTATTTCCTCTGATATATCTTTGTTTAATTGCTCTCATATTTAAGTTGACGAAAAATGACGTCAACAAATATTTTTTAAGTAATTTTAATTAATCTATTTTTAAATTAAAATGATTTTCATTTATTTTTTAATTTAAAATCATTAAAAAAATTATGACGTGGCATTGGTATTTAATATGGGGCTCAATAAATTATGGACAAGTGTATTATCCTTGGCAGTTAACAGGCACACAAATAGAGATCTTAGATTTGCTAACAGAACCGTGGATTAGGAGGTTTCACTGGCGAAAAAAAAGAATTGGAGGTTAAGTGTATAATAATGTAAAAATGAGGGAATTTTGTCGCTAATTACTCTCTCAATTTTTTGTTCGTAAGTTATTGAGATATTTGTTTTTTTAGGGAATGTTTGTAAGTTATTGTGTAATTAATAGGATAGTAACTATACAATTTAGTTTATTAAAAAAATATAGAATTTAGTATTTTTAAATATATAATTTGTTTGGATGTTAAATAGTAATTATATTTAAATTTTGATTGTGATATATAGCAAGACAAATAATGATTACATAATAAAATAAATATTGTGTGATAATTAATATTTAGTATAAAAATTTAAAATAAATTTTATCTACCTCAAATATCTAAAATGAGTATTCTTGAATTTTTTTTGTTTGTTAATTTAGTTCCTCAAAAAATATAGTGTTTGTAAAATGATTTTTAACATAAAGTGTCTTTTTGTTCGGCATTTTAGATTTCGGAAAAATATGACAATCAAATTATTGAATTTTATAAATAATACTAATTAATTCTTTATTTTTTTTAAAATCTATTAGTTTTTAATTAGTATTTTTTTAATTTTTTCAACAATATGTAAAAAAAAATAAGAGAGTATGATATATAGAATAAAAAATTAACTATAAGAACATACTTGGTACTGTTTTTAAAAATCAAGAACTTGATTATCTTTTTCTTTTCTTCTTTTAAAAAACGAAATTGTAAAAAAAAAATCAACATGCATTTATGTTAAATTTCCCGTTACAAATATCAACCCATTAGATCAAACATGTTAAAGTTTTATAAAGGAAAAAGAGTAAAATACTTATGTTCATGTTAGGTTTCTTATTGAGATACTACATGGATATGAGAAAAATCAATATATAGTGAAATGATAAATACTAAATTTATTATCTATTACTATTTCACATTTTTTATAATTTTATATTTCATGTTTATTAATAATTTATAATATTTTTTAACATAAAATATTTTAGTGATGTACACCTATCAAACATTAACCAATTAAAGCACAAAAGGGAATAATAAGACCAAAATTCCTCAGCACTAACTCATGTTTAATTAACTAACAAAGTTAGTGTTACTTAGATGCTTATTAAAATTTTCTAAAATAAAATATTTTAATGTTGTGCACCAATAGTTAGTGCTTTAAACAGTGAATTTGTTGGATTGAGTGAAAAAAAAAAAAAAAAAGTAAGAAAAAAAAAAACAGATGATATGGTTGCCATCATATCGATTGCTTCTTTTATGGTTCAGGCATGAAAAAAATGTTCAATTTAACTAATAAAACTTTAACAATTTTTTTCTAATAAAGTGTAGTGGGATAATGGTAAATAATAGGGACCAAGTAAAAATAAAAGTACTATTAAAAAATATATTTTTTTAGAGACAAAAACAAAAAATAAAATAATAGTAGAGGCCACCTCCTGTACTCGCCTCCACCTCCCTCCAACTGTGCTTACCTCATTCTAATGGTTGTTAAGCACAAAGTTGTTTACAAATTTTTTTCCAAAAAAAGAAGAAAAATCAGTAAGAACATAAACAAAGAAATAAGATCATGAAAGAAAAACCAATCTTAAGTATAAATAAGGGAAAAGAGCAAAGGGAATAACTAGAAGACACAGAATTTACAAGAATATATTGCTCAAACATACAAAATTTGAAGAGCCTTAAACATTGCATTGCAGCATTAATAGCTTCAATGATTAAATGAAATGGCTCCCACTACTTACAATACTTGGCACTCAGAGCTCTAAGTAAACCAACTCATTTACATTCACATTCTTCCCAAACATGTTTCTTTCATTACCCAAGTCAATAATTTATTTCATCAACTGGGCTTTTTCAAGAAAATGGTCTCTCTTGTTTTTTTTTTTTACTTCATCTCAATATTTCTCCATTTGAGCTACCATTTTCACTGTTCTTCTATTATCCTGACTCCATTTTTTAAAAAATAATAATGTTTACTCACAGTTGATGGTGGAATAATTCACAGCAGTGTCACCTTCCAAAATCCGAAGGACCTAAAGAACACAGTATAAATTAAAAAAGTGAAGAAAGAAGAGTTTTTGCTTTCCTAATCAATCTAACTAACTAGAGTTTTCAACTTATGTGTTCCAATTCTCATACCTGAGACATGCGAGGCCTGTAATGAGGGTCTCTTCTGATGCATAAGGAAGCGCATTGCAGCACGTTGCAAACCTCTTCTTTCGAATAATTGTCGGACAGGCGCGGGTCTACAAGTACATCAACTGAAAGTTTTTCTAGCAAGGGCCTTGCCTGATTCATATTTTACAGTTAAGTCAGTTTTGTTGTTCATAGAAACTACAGTTATAGATAACAAAGACAAAAATACTAGTATTTTACAAGTATTTGGATTTGCAGCATATATTTGTATACATACACTTGATGAACTTTCAAATGGCACACATAAATGTAGAGTTTTCAAGTTCATACCCATTCAGCAAGGCACTGCTGGCCTTTAGGCCGGTTTATGTCCACTGCTTTCCTTCCTGTCACAAGCTCAACCAGTACCACCCCAAAGGAATACACATCAGCCTTTTCTGTGATTTGTCCACTTTGAGCATACTCTGGAGCTAAGTATCTATGAAAGCAGGATTTTGATTTAGTTACTTGAGCAAATATAATAACTTAGAAGGAAATCTTTTCAAATCATGGTTTTACCCAAATGTTCCAATTACTCTAGTTTCAACCCCTTTGCCTCCATCTGGTTGCCACCTTGCTAGTCCGAAATCTCCAACCTGGGAAACATAATATCAGCATTTGAAAGTTGAAACATAAAATCACTTTAGATGCTTCAGCATTTAGTAAGATATGAAAAGAGCACATACTAATGGTTCAAAATCATGGGTGAGAAGGATATTGTTAGGTCTCATGTCACGATGAACAATGCAGCCCACTCTACACTCTTCGTGTAGGTATCTCAACCCTCGGGCTGCTCCAACAGCAATCTTCTTTCTTGCAGACCATTCCAAGGGATTTCGATCTTGTCCTGAAATTTTGAACATTGCACTTAACTGGGTCAAGCATTGACACTTTGTCTAGTTACATGCAAAATGTGGTCTTACAAGATTGGTTTTCACAGTAAAAGGAAAATGAAGGGTACTGAGAGGGACAAAGAAGAACCTTTTGATAAAATGATTTTAAGAACCGAGAAGGGCAAAGCATGACACAAGTTAACCTGCCAATTACTAAATTATGGCACATAGAAAATGAAAGTGATGCTCAAGCAACACACGTTTGTCAATAGTATAGATTTTGCTCGAAATTTCATTATCCAAAGAAGTTGGCAAGTCAAGGCTTTTGAGCATGATCAAAAAATTAAAAGCTGAAGAGGATTGTACTGACAATGAAAGAGATGCCTCCTATGCCCAACTAACTATTTCCATACTGTACTGTTATACAAGTACATGGCAGAATAATGAGAAAATTTACCATAAAGATGAGAATCCAAAGATCCATTGCAAATATACTCATAAACTAGCATCCTTCTTCCATTTTCCACACAGAGCCCAATAAGCATCACAACATTGCGATGTTGTGCACAGCTTAAGACCTCCACTTCAGAACAAAACTCTATGTCACCTTGAGAGCTAGCTAACTTATGCTGCTTAACTGCAACTACCTGTCCGTCTGGTAAAACACCTCTATATACAGAACCAAATCCACCTTCAGCCAAGAAATTTGCTTGTGAAAATCCACCGGTGGCAAGTTCTAGTTCATTATAAGAGAACCACCTTGGAGGGTTTCCAAATACAGGTCCCTTGTGCTGACATATAGAACACAAAGGAGGAGGACCAGGAGGCGCGCTTCTGCACAAGGAAATTGCTTCTCTCACACTTCTGCTCAAGTTCAAATCAAGCCTGTAATTCAGCATCCCTAAATCAGGCTCTTTATCCAATTTAGACAAATTCTCCAGCAATGCTCCATAAGTGGACATCAAGGACCTGTCATAGGATCTTTCTGAACCTTCTGTCAAAGGTTTTGACAGTTCACCACTAGCACTGAGAAAATTTGTCAACAATGGCTGGTAATATGGAGTTGTGAAAAAAGAGCTTTGCTTTTCACTGTTTGTCTCAGAATCAGATTCGGTTCGGTTTTTATTCTTTTCAGGAATAAATGGAAACTCCCTCTTAAGGATTCCGCGGATTCCAAAAGGTAAAAATGGGGAAGCACCTGGATCTGATGAGCTTGATATTGATGTTGCACCAACATCAGTTCTAGTTAGAGGTGACTCTTCATCTGGACTACTAGCAGGAGTCACAGCTGGCCCTCTAAACTCTTCAAGCTGGCTCTTCAAATGCTTTGGAGAAGCTTCTAATTCAGGTGATAAAGAACAGCTCATATCAAGATCCATTTTTGGAGAATTGGCAAAGCTTAGACGAAGAATCTCTGCACCAGATCGCTTCATAACTACAATGTTACATTGAAGCTCTTCCATGCAGAATTTCTTCTCACATTTCAATTGTCTGATCAGAATTGTACAAAAAATGATATTAAAGAAGTACCAAGGGAAGGATTTTATCTAAGGTAACATAGATATTAAATCGTAATGAAACAATTCAAAGCCAAAAAAAACCCAATAGACATCACTTCCCCATACATTTGAAAAACCATGGCCATTATATTATATATATCAGAAAAGAAAAGTAGGTTATGTACAGTACCTATCCAAAATAACCCAGGTTGAGTGAATTCTCTTGGCTTCAACTGCAACTGCACCAGACAACGAACTTGAGACTATTTTTATCCTGATTTTTACCTAAAAAAATAGGATCCAAAGGTATTGTGACAATGATCATATATTAGATTAGATGCGACCAACATAAGAACTAAACAATAAAAAACTAGTTTATGTGCTTACCTTCTCCGGATCATAAACATCATGGAGTTGAATCACCATCTTAGAGCATGAATCTACAATGTCATTCTTTTCCTCTGTACTGTTTCCTGAGAAAGATTTGTGACTATTGGTGCAATCACCTATGAATCTTGAGATGTCCCATGTCCTCTTACCTAAAACCATACAACATCTCCATCAAATGTCAATTGGGAGAGAATTACAGCAAAAAAATTATCTTGTGTGAAAAATTTAACTTATGTTGGTTATTTGATTCAGAGAAGAACACACCGAAGCCAAATTTATACAGGAAAAAAAGAACAAAATAAAAAACCCAACTCTTGCTGCCATGTGTGTGAAGCACAGGCTCCTGGCATCATTAACTTTCTATAGATGTTCATCTGACTCGAGGATAAATCAAGACAACTAAATTACCAACACTCTCCCATTAATTGCCATTAAATGAAACTCAAGTAAATCAGCCCAAGGAAAGGAACCAAATTGTTCAGCCACTTTCTCATGTCATGCTCATGATAATTTCAAGTGAAGAATGTACTAAGAAGGAATTCAATTCATGTAGATTTACTCTTGAATGCAAGAGAAATTGCTTTTATGAAGCCATGGAAACAACAGAAAATAGATTAATCAAAATGGAGTAAAAGAACCCAACTCAATCAGAATTTGCAGTACTTGTCTCACATTAATGAAGTAGGGTTGATATTTGGATCACTGAAATGAAAGAGAGGTAGAAAGGGATGAGATGAGAAGATTACTTGAGCTATAAGAAGGAATGACAACCAGCAGCTTAAGGCAATCACCAGGCTGTACAACATGAGTCAAAGCCCAAACTAGACCAGCCTTTGAAATCTCCTTAGATGCTTTAACAGCAACCACCACCATTTTCCCAGCCTCGTCAAAACCATTATCATTTCCCTTATCCTTGGAAACCTTGACACCCTTCTGATTCATACTTCGAACTCAGTGAGCCCAGAATAATATCTATTCTAAACCCCACAACCAAAACCCATATCAAATTCACACATCATAAAAAGAAGCAAAACCCATCATCAGAAAATCAATACATTATCACGCAAAGCAAAGCACTGGGCCTTCTGAGCTTGTTCCCCTTGTGAAAAAGCACAAGAAGAAAAGCAAAAAGTAGCAGAAGGAGAAGAAGAAGAAGACAAGCACTGTCTTCAAGGTATTATTAACCTCTTTGTCTCTGTAATAATAACATGTGAAAGACCAAAAACTTTTTGACAGCTTTGGGATTAGGACAAAACCAGAACAGCTTTTTTCAAACATGAAAAAAGTTAGATTCAATATAATTTGGAGTACTGGACCTACTTCTACTCCTACTGGCCTTTATCTCATAAGGTTTGCGTGCCCAAAAGTTGAATTTGATTGAGTCTTGGAAACAAGGCAGTTGGCCTAAGTTGGACTTGTATGTTGGTATCTTTTTCCACCTTAACTTGAGCATAATTGCAATATACAAACCGCCAACCAGGAAAATGGACAAAACGACACAAAGAAACTGACAAACACTTGATGAAACGACACTCACTATATTACTATATATAAAATGTTGAGCAACAATATCAATGATTGGAATTTGGAGCTGTATATCTTTTATTTTTTATATTTTTAAGCTAGTTTGACTTGAGTAAATTCTTGAAAAGTCTTCTTTTTTTTAGCAGTAGTTTACAGTTCATGTATGGGTATTTTCTTTTTCTTTTTCTTTTTTCTTTTTCTTCGAATAGATCCTAACTCGGCCTTTGGATTGAAGAATAAGAAATGAATGTTTTGGTCAGCACGAAAATTGAAAGGGACTAAAAGCGCCATATTTTTTTTATGTATTATGTACATATGAATAGAAACAAAGTGGGATTCGAAGTATTTTATAGAATAGCAAATTTAGATAAGTTAGTAGGTGGTATGGATAAGAGAATGTGAAATGGTACATGTACATCATAAAATATTCAAACTACAACACCAATAATTTTTTTTAATTTAATTTGGTGCCACCCAGATATCCTATTGTGGTTATTTAGGTGTTTTCTCTCTCTACACTTATTTTATTAAACAAATATTTTTTTCTACCTTTATAGTTTATTATTTAAATAAATTAAAATATCTTTGGTACTCTGATAATTAAAAAATAATAATCTTTTTAACAATAAAAAATTTTATTCATAATTTTTAATTTTATTTTTTAACTCAAAATAAAAACTAAATATAAACATAAATAATTTAAAATTATGTAATTAAAATCAAAATCATTAGGAATAATTTTTAATTTTTAAAATTTATGAAGCAATAATATAAAATTCAATATTAATAAAAACTCAAAGGTATTTTAGTCATATTAAAAAATTATGAACAAAATCAGGCTAAAGTATTATTTTAATATATTTTATAAAATACAAAATCTGAATAGTCATTTAACAAAATATAAGGACCGATCACATATTTAGCCAAAACACATGAGTGAAAAACTAAATATAAACATAAATAATTTAAAATTATATAATTAAAATCAAAATCATTAGTAATAATTTTTAATTTTTAAAATTTATCAAGTAATAATATAAAATTCAATATTAATAAAAACTCAAAGGTATTTTAGTTATATTAAAAAATTATGACCAAAATTAGGCTAAAGTACTGTTTTAATCTATTTTGTAAAATACAAAGTCTGAATGGTCATTTAACAAAATATAAGAACCGATCACATATTTAACGAAAACACATGAGCCAAATAGATATTTTCCTAATCATAATATCCCATTTTCATATTATTCAAAAGGAAAGTTATTTAGTACCTCACTTGTAAAGTAGTCTATAACCATTAAATTTACTTACCCTTTTTTCTATATAAGATCCAATGGTTATTATGTAAGGGTATTGAATAAGGGCATCAATTTTATGTAAACTGGATAATTGCTATTGTTAGTAATTTGTACTCTTTTTTTTATATATATTGCAACTTGTACTTTTATGACATATAATAATGCTAACAATAAATTTTTTCATCAAATAAAATATGCAAACTTAAGTGTTGTAATAAACTTGAAAAAAAAAATTATGAATTTGTGTATGGAGTTATTAATATATCATAGTTAAATTTATGCTATGAATTTATAATTGTTTTGTTCTCATCAATCTTTTTTTTATTTGAGAGAAATTTATTTCAATTTAAATTTAAAATGTTACACCATTTTTTTGTTGCAAGTATACATGATAAAAAAAATATCTTTTTGGTAAATATTCTAAAGAAAGATTTGTAATGTCTAATTAAGATCTTTGTTTATGAATATATTTGTAAATTTTAAGATTCTAAAGCAATGCCTTTGAATATTTTTCATTTTGTTACTCATATATATATATATACTAGGTGCAAACAATATAGATGGTACATTTGTTTAGTTTTATTTAAAAGTTTATCAATTATTTTTATTAAGTTTTTATGATTGTCATATAAATTTTAAATAAATAAATTATATATAAAAGAGTGATATGAACATATTAAAAAAAATTAAACCAAATCGTTTTAAAATATATATATATATATATGATAATTTTATATCACAAACTAACATATTTAAGGTACAAAACATGCAAATCGCACATCAATGATTGTAGAAGAAATTTGTTTATTCTTGATAAAAGATAAATGTTATTCTAATTTCTTATTTAGTTACACAGCCATACTATTATTTGTACACACATACCACTTTTATATAATGTATTATATATTATTATAATAATATTTTATAATATTTGAATTTATATTAATGTAATTATTATAAACCTATTATTGTATTAAATATTATTATAATAATGATATTATATAGTATTTGAATTTATATTAATATAATTACTAAATATTTATTCTACCAAAATTTTATAAAAATTAGGATTATATATTATTATAATAATAATATTTTATAACATTTAAATTTATATTAATATTATTATTAAATATCTAGTCTTGTATTATATATTATTATAATAATGATATTATTGACGCCGTTTTTCGTCAACTTAAAATGTAGAGCACGTAAACAATAAAACTATGGCAAAGATGAATAATACAATAGAACAATGGGGATTTTTTACGTGGTTCAGTAGTTAACTCTGCCTAGTCCACGAGTATTTTTTATTAGGACTTTAGAGTTTTCTGGAAATCCTTCAGGGATGAATTATCCAGAATTTCTCTCCAGATTACAAAAATTCGGTCCCGTTTAAGTGTCCATGACCTCTCTATTTATAGAGGAGATCTCAGAATCCAATCCCACATGTTTCGGGAAGTTATTCTGTAAATTAATAACTTTAATTACTTTAAAGTTTGTAACTCCCATATACAAAGAAACTTCCCCTGAAGACCAGGGGACGTATAACCGACTAGTTAATATCCCTTTATTGTAGGGAAGTTACAACAATAAATATCTCTTGAATGCATGGACTGCGTCTTCTCAGATGACTCACCAAGCCGTTCGAGGTTAGCAATCAGCATCATGTTAGTCTAGGTCTCTGAGCAAATTATAAGCTGTATTACTTACCCCAAGACCAGCTTGGAGCAGGTAAATACCACCGAGGCCGCCTTATTTTGGGCTCACACCCATGCCAAGCTCGGGCCACTTGATCCGAGGATACCCGACAATGGATATTCCCCAGTGTTGCGTCTTTTGAGCTTAGAAAGGACTTCGAGGCTACCTATCTTCGAGGCTGCCACCTTGCTCCAAGGGTTTGGCGTCTAGATCACGAACATGTATTTTAGCTATCGTGAGCTCACACCTGACGAATCCAGCTTTCGAGGTCACAACCTCAGGTCTCAAAATCTAGGTGTAACATTTTGCCCCCTCAAAAGTATTAGTTCGAATCCTATGAGAAGGAAACTTTTGAACTACTTTCTTCGGGAACTGTACCGTCACACATACTCGAGTATAGACACGCGTCAGCTGGGTATTGCTCACTCAATGTACTTGAGTACCTTGGAAACCTGCCCACGATCGTTCGCCTGCCACCTTTACGGTACCATCATGTCACTTATCCCTGGCCGTCGGATTTGATACGGAATCTAGCCAATGGCCCAGATTAATCCGACCCTTTGCACTCCCTCGGACCTATAAATAAGACTCCAGTTGTCTTTCTCCTTTCATTTTTACGTTTATCAAGGGAAAAAAAAGGAAAGAAAACCAGAGGCAAACCCATAAAAGAACTTGCTTTGTTTTTATATGTTCTCTCGGCCAAAGAAACAAAGAATCATCAGCTTGTTCGAGATTGTGAGAATATACTTGCAGCCTCTTCTTCAGTCATCTATTTCTCTGCAACCACCATCTTCAGTGTGTAAGTATCTGTTCTTGGCTTTATATATTTTTTCCTTTTTTACGTGCGTTTCTGTCTCTGTTGCTTTTTAGTCTCTGGGACTGTGTTGGTTCATACTTTAGTTTAATGCACTAGGATGCTTCGACTGATTGATATTAGATTTAGGTTTCTACACTTACTGGTTCTAAACCTAGTTTATGTGTAGGAAGACCCAAATATGGTCTTTTTTCTGGGTTTCCCAATTTTTGGAGGACATATCTTGTATACCAAGATATTGGGTACAAAATCTGGGTTTTAAAGAATGTACGATTCCCAAAAATACCACTTTTGAATAACCGCCACCTTTTTTCCCTGATATTTCGGGATTTTCAAAGATTAAATCCACGTTCCTCCCTTTTTCGTGAAATACATGCCATGACACTAATCGGGTCCCCATGATCGAGCTCATTTCGTATCCAAGCATTTTCGATCTTGAACCATCTAGATCGTTATTCTTGATTCCTTGCGTGCATGGCCCTCACCATTTTTTCTTTCTTGCTAGATGTCACAGAATCTGGAAAGACGGTGGGGGTCGTTTCTTGCCATCTCGTATTCGCCAAAAAATCCGAGCCCGGAGTCGTTGTTTACCCGGAACCATCGTCTGATTCGCGAACACGAGCTAGCTCGTGAACAAGAAGAAACCCGAGCTCATTACCGACGTCAAATCGTCGAGGTCATAGAGAAGAAGAGAAAAAAATCTTCCGAGAGGCTCTTTATCCGGATTTTGACTCTGAGCCTAGACCGATCCCCCTCCCATGCTGAAAGTGACAGTCGCGTACAAGCCAGGAGATCTTCGATTCTCACTAATGGGGGAACCCTCCACTTCGCAGCCGATGAGGGAATTCTTCGAGGCTTAACACTACAGGAGTTCGGTCACGTCCCTGGGACAGATATCTGATATTCTGGCCCTGCACGGCGTAGGGTTATCGGGCTTGCTTTGGTGCCGAGCTCCGACTGCCAACGAGCGGAGTTGCCGTGCTCCGGGGATGGAAACCCTGACAGCAAGCTGAGGTATGCAGCTTAGAGCCAGGAGCACATGAAGGCGGGAGCTGTCCTTCCTTTGAAGTCCTTCTTTAAAGGCTTCTTGGACTATGTTGGGCTGGCTCCCTTCCAACTCAACACCAATTCTTATAGGGTTCTGTCTGCCCTAAGGTCGATTTACCACGAGCTGAAGTGGGAAGGGCCTTCGCCCAAAGAGATCTTATATCTCTTTTGTTTGAAAAGCAATCCCTCCCGAGATCGGGGAGGAGATGACTTCTACTATCTCTCGAGCTATCCCAAGGAGAAGAAGATGTTTGAGGATCTTCCCAATCATCCTCCTGACTTCAAGAAGGCCTTCTTCTGGACAGATGGCCTAGCCCCATCTCGATACTACTCGTTCAGATGGATTCGTAAGTATCTCAACCTCCTTCTTTTCTGTGCTCGAACTTTGTTTTTAGGCCCGTACTTAGTTGAAATGCGTTTGATTTTTCAGCCAACTATCATTGCCCTACTCCCACTGATGAGATAAAGGAGCACAGAGAGACTCTGCTCCAACTTCCTTACGGCAGGAGATCCCTCTCCTATCTCCTGCATGAAGACAAGCTCCGGGCATGTGGGCTCTTAGAGGAGGATCAGTCTACATCGGACTGGTCCAATAAGAAATACGACCGATGGGAGCTCGTTCCTCTGCCAACTGGCAACCTCCCCTTGAGAAGAGATGCAAGGCCCCCATCTCCATCTCGCCATAGGAGTCCACAATCGGGGAATGAGGCCAACGATGAGGCCTCAAGCTCGGGCTCCGATGAGCAAGGTACAATCATCCTTAGCTCAAATATGTGGTCTTCCTCACTGCTAAAACATAGACCTGATAGGTTAGCATTATGTAAGGATGATAGGGACCATTTTTATGTATGGTCTTGGGAAATACGACACCATGTATAGCCTGAACGAGGTGTGGGATGGAGTAGCCATTCCGTACGGAACTAATGACTATAGGGACCTTTCGAGATTGACTTCCACCTATAGGGAAGGTACTCCCCCAGCTTCCTCTAAAGATAGAGGGATTTCTTGGTCGCCGAGCACGAGCTCGGGGGAGAGTTCCAGTTAGGTTTTTCTTTACTTATTCTTTTATTCTTTGTCTACTAGCACCATGCTAAATCTTCATTGCAATTGTGCAGGTGCCATGGATTCCGATCTTGATGTCGTGCTTGCTAGTGGCGAGGGGGCTAAAAAAAGTAAGCGCCCGAGAGGCTCGCGGAGGTCGGACCGACCCTCCAAAGTCCTCAAGCGCACTGAGAAGACTCCTCCATCAACTTCGACTATTGCGAGCACAATCGAGGACCCGACTGCCCAGGTCGAAGCGTCCATCTCGACCACTTCTTCCATGCCTCCCTCGGTGACAGTCCACCCAGCACTCGGCCCACCCCCGAAGAAGCCCTCAACTTCCAAGTCACACATACTGTCGATCCGTACTCATGTTGATGAGTTCGTGATTGACAATGCTGCTGGGGCCCACGGAGCTATACTCGGCTCGGATATCCTATCTCGGGTGGGTCAGAGCCTTGGTGGTTTCGACGCTGTGCATTGGGAGTTTTTGAATAAAGCTCGGGACTGCAATACTCTTTATGATAAAAGTATTGAGCTTACTGCCGCGGTAACTTTTCACAACTTACTTTTAATTGTTTATGTGCCTTAGCATATGTTCTAATTCAATCTCTTTGTGTGTCAGACTCTTATTGTCTCAGCTCAGCTTAATTATAAGTTGACCAACGAGGTGCATTCAAGCATGTCTTTTGCCCAAGAGTCGAAGAATCTTCAGCTTAAGATGGCTGATGAGCTCAAGGCTGCGAAGACAGAGATGGAGGCTAAGACAGGCGAGCTTGAAAAGGTGAATGCTCGGCTTGCGGAGCTGGAGAAGGCCAATGCCAAGCTTGAGGAGGAGAAGGCCGCCACTTTCGAGATAATGGAGAATGAAAAGGCTCGTCTCCTTACCGAGTTTAAAGAGAAGAAGGACAAGGCGGTTGATCTAGCCATGTATAGGATCTGGGCCAACAATGCCGACCTCGACACCAGCTTCCTAGGCTCTTTCGAGGCAGGATTCGTGGCCAAATGGCATGCTCGGCTTGAAGCGGAGGAGGCTGCTCGGGAGGCTCAGGAGGGTAGTCATGCTATTCGTCCTGGTGAGTCGAGTGCTGCTGATGCTGAGAAGGCTAAGGAGACTGCTCCTTCATAAATCTAACCTCGGGGTTGCGTCCCGTTATTTTTTGTAATTGTTTTATTTTAATTTATGCCCATAGGGCTGGTACAATTTTTCTATCTTTTTGACTTCCTTTTAATATATATGCTTTACATTTCTCGGTTTGAAATATTTTGCATATTTTATATTAAAGAGTCATATATGCTTGATTAATCACACAAACATAGTTTGGATTTAAGCTCGAGGTTCAATACATTCATGCACAGTTTGCTCGAATTATTAGCTTCTAATCTCGTTATTTATCAAGGTCAAATATTACTTTAACCATGCACCTGAAAGTACTTGTATGGTGTGTAATGCAAACGGTTTAGTTATATCTTACTATTTAGTTACTTTTTCTCGTCCTCGGTTAGTTCTTCGAGGTTATGAGGTCGAAACTATTGTTTTGTAAGATACTCCAGCCTCGATCTCGGCTTAACACGAAGTGGGTTATGCTCCAACTTACTATCGATTAGTTTTAGCTGGTTTATTCCAAACCTATTAAGGTCGTGTTAGGTTTGTAATCCATACACTTACATTTTAATCTAGTTTGCATATTTGGTTACATCCAAACATTTTATCTTTTTGCCAGCTTGGTTATATCCAAACTTATCTCATCTCGCGCATTTGGTTATTTCCAAATACTTGTGTACTTTTGATAGTTCGGTTATATCCAAACATTCTTAGCTCGCGTATTTGGTAATATCGAAACACTTGTATGTAATTCGTATACGTTATTTTATTTTTCAAGCTGATGGTATGTGTACTACTAATGCCCCCTTAATATCCTATGAGTGTGACCATAGGTTATTAAATTAAGAGAGATTGCAAAAAATATAGCATATTAAACGAAATCAACCTTTATTTGACAGAATCCAAAAATAGAAAAACAGTACAGATAAACAAGCATGGTTACAGGCAACATCCTTCCTATACTATTGATAGTACGGTCGTAGGTGTTCGCCATTCCATGCTCGCGGTACTAGATTTCCATCCAATCTCGCCAACTTGTAAACACTGGGTCGGATGACTGACTCTATCTGGTAGGGTCCTTCCCAATTTGGCCTGAGCACGCCAGCTGCTGGATCCCGCGTTGCCAAGAATACACGCCTTAGCACTAAATCTCCCACACCGAATTTTCGATCCCGAACTCTTTTGTTGAAGTATCGGGTAGCTCGCTGTTGGTAGGCATCATTTTTTAGTTGAGCTTCGTTCCTTCTTTCTTCGATCAGGTCAAGGTTTTCTTCGAGCTGAGAGTGGTTCGAGGCTTGATCGTAAGCGAGGGCTCGAATTATGGGAATTTTGACCTCAACTGGCAACATAGCCTCGCAACCGTATGCCAGGGAGAACGGGGTATGTTCTGTCGATGTACGGGCCGTAGTCCTATATCCCTATAGGACTCGGGGCAATTCTTCGGGCCATCTTCCTTTTGCTTCTTACAAATTTTTCTTCAGCGAACTTTTTAGAGTCTTGTTCACAACTTCAACCTGGCCATTCGCCTGGGGATGGGCCACTAACAAAAAACTCTTTATTATTCCATTTTTTTTCGCTAAAGTTGGTAAACAGATCGCTGTCGAACTGGGTTCCGTTATCGGACACAATCTTCCTCGGCATCCCATATCGACATATGATGTTCTTCACCACAAAGTCAAGGACTTTTTTGGAGGTTATAGTTGCTAACAGTTCAGCTTCTGTCCATTTTGTGAAGTCGCTGTAGAGAGCCTATGAGGTCGATTCCCTATATCGCAAATGGCCATGGGGAGGGCATCATAGTTAGCTCGGACGGTGGAGCTCGAGGAATTGTGGCGAATCATTGGCACTTATCACACTTTTTTACGTAATCAAAAGAGTCTAACTTGACGGTAGGCCAGAAATAACCTTGGCGTATGATTTTCTTGGACAGGCTATGCCCCTCAGTATGGTCTCCATAGAACCCTTCGTGAATTTCTTCAATGATTTTCTTGGCTTCGGGTGGAGTTACACACTGAAGTAATGGCATGGAATATCCTCTTCTATACAGCCTTCCATCCATAATGGTATAACGAGGGATTTGATACATCAACTTTTGAGCCTGGTTTCGATCTTTCGGAAGGACGTCGGTCTCGAGATATTCAATTATCGAAGTCATCCAGGTAGGCTCGGAATCAATCATACACACGTCTTCTTGCTCTGGCTCGTTAATACTAGGTGCCGAGAGATGTTCAATTGGTACGACATTCAGCTCATCATTCTCGGTAGAGGTAGCGAGCCAGGCTAAGGCATCCACGTTCGAGTTTTGTTCTCGGGGGACTTGTTCTATCGCATAGATCTCGAAATGTTCTAATTCTGATTTTGCCTTTTCCAAGTATGCTGCCATTCTTGTACCACAAGCCTCGTATTCTCCCAAAATTTGGTTCACCACTAGCTGGGAGTCGCTGTAGCAATGTGTTGCTTTAGCTTTGAGCTCTATGGCTATGCAAAGTCCCGCCAGTAAAGCCTCGGACTCGGCCTCGTTATTTGATGCGTTGAAGTCAAATCTCAAGGCATAATGAAATTCGCTTCTTGCAGGAGTGATCAAAATTACTCCTGCCCCCGATCCATTTTCATTAGATGACCCATCAACGTAAAGTTTCCACAGCTCGTGGGCCGAGGTTATAACTTCATTGTTGGTCATGCCAGTACATTCCACTATGAAGTCCGCTAAGGCTTGCGCCCTAATGGTCGTCCTTGGATGATAGGTGATCTCGAATTGTCTGAGTTCAACTGCCCATTTAAGAAGTCGACCTGAAGCTTCCGGCTTAGACAAGACTTGTCTTAGTGGTTGATTAGTTAGTACATGGATGGGGTGCGCTTGAAAGTAGGGTCGAAGTTTTCGAGATAAGTGAATTAAGTTGAGAGCTAGCTATTCCATCAAAGGATATCTCGACTCTGCCCCCAGTAACATTTTACTGACGTAATGCACGGGCCTTTGCACCTTTTCTTCCTCTCGCACGAGCACTGCACTTATGGCGTGCTCGGTTGTAGCAAGATATAAGTATAGAATTTCTCCCGTAATGGGTTTTGACAGTATAGGGGGCTCTGCAAGGTGTTTCTTGAGTTCCTGAAAAGCCAACTCGCACTCCTCTGTCCATTCAAATTTCTTGCCTCCTCTCAACAAGTTGAAAAACGGAAGACAACAGACTGTAGATTTTGATATAAACCTACTTAGTGCCGCCATCCTGCTTGTCAAACTCTGGACATCTTTGTGTTTTTGAGATGAAGGAATATCGATCAAGGCCTGAATCTTATCCGGATTAGCCTCTATTCCTCGAGCATCTACAATGAAACCCAGTAATTTTCCTGAAGATCTCTGAAAGAGCACTTCTGAGGGTTAAGTTTCATGTTATATTTCTGGAGCACGGCGAAGCATTCTTCGAGGTCATCAACATGGTTATTGTTAAGTTGAGATTTGACTAACATATCGTCAACATAAACTTCCATGTTGTTCCCTATTTGCTCAGAGAACATCATGTTTACGAGTCGCTGGTATGTGGCCCCAGCATTTTTGAGCCCGAATGGCATGACGTTATTACAATACAACCCTTTATCTGTTATGAAGCTCGTATGTTCCTAGTCAGGAGCATGCATGGCAATCTGGTTATATCCATAATAGGTATCCATAAATGACATTAGCCCATGTCCTGCCATGGCATCCACGAGCTGGTCAATCCGTGGTAAAGGGAAGCAATCCTTAGGACAGGCCTTGTTGAGGTCCGAGTAGTCAATGCAGGTTTGCCACGTCCCATTAAGCTTTGGGTGTAACGCCCTGAATAGCCAAGATCGTTACACTGTGTGTTTATTAAGTGCCAGACTTGCTAATCAAGTCATTTAAATAAAATCGTGTTATTGAAACTATAAAGGAACTAGGGTTAAAAGTGTTTTGGTCTCAGAAGCCACATTTTCATTAAAAAAAAAGTATTATCTGTTACATGGGATCCCAAAAACATTAAGTTGAAAGACCGTTTACAAAAGTCTCAAGGTTTATATACAACAACCGGCCATACTAAGGCAAAACAAGCAGTTAGGTGATCCCTGTCCTGGTCCACTCCTCGATCGTGGTGATCGAACAGCTGGCTATGTACATTTCACCTCGGGGCTCTCCACCTCAGGCTTGGTCCAGCTTGCCCTTGCCTTTACCTGCACCACGTAGCACCCGTGAGCCAAGGCCCAGCAAGAAAACACAACAACAACAAAGCATGAACAATTAACATACAAGTCGACATCTCACATTGCATCGCATAAATTCAGATATATCATCAGTCAGTATAATCAAGTATTCCACACACTAGACATATCATCTCATAACATACACAATTCACAAACGATAACCAGGGCTAGCGCCCTCAGGCTGCTCCCTCCGTTATCCCGCTGTTCTTGGCTCCCAGTGGCCAATTCGCGCCCTGTGTGCTAAAATCATGTACGGTACTCTTAGACCGCTTTTACATGTCCCATGGCGTGATACCAACATTGACACGATATAACTTTTGGGAGCACTTAGTCCCATCACAATCATACAACCGGGTGCAGTTTTCTTACCTTTCAATTTACTAGTTTCCGATGCCACGAAGCCGCGAGCACGGTCCTCTACCCCGAGCTTCTCCAAAAACCTAGTCACAACACAAATGAAACATCCTTGTCACTAATCAATCCAAAACTACTTCCCGGAACCAATCCCACACTCTTGGGACCCCCAAATCCCTAAAACAATGCACCGAATATATCTCCCGAACCCCTGGAGCAAAGGCTCAAAATTGTAAAATCCTATGTTCTGAAATTGGCCTAGCGCCGCGGCGCCCAGC
Organism: Humulus lupulus; assembly: GCF_963169125.1. Lineage (NCBI taxonomy): Eukaryota > Viridiplantae > Streptophyta > Magnoliopsida > Rosales > Cannabaceae > Humulus > Humulus lupulus. The sequence continues at coordinate 50,959,831 of NC_084800.1, read as the reverse complement.
AAGTTTGAGTCGCGGCGCCCAGCAAGTCAGAGAACTTGCTCTGCCCAGAATCAGCCTTGCGCCGCGGCGCGCAAGAACAGCGTCGCGGCGCTCCTTTGCGAGCCCAGAAATCTGGGTTTTTCCCGAACCCAAATCATTCCAAATCACCCCAAACTCCTACCTAAGCCCCAAAACCAACTCAAAACCCCAAATAGATCATACCACAACCTATGAACATCATAACCTAACTCAATTACACAACTATTCTCAGAATTCACACTTAAAATTCAGATTCAACACTTAAACCAAAACTTGAGAATAGCACAAACCAGACCTCTAAATCCTTAAACAATAACAGCTACGAGATTGCAAACATATTTAATACCCTTACCTCAATCAGAAATTCAACTTGAGCTTCCTCCAATCCAAGCTTTGAACTGAATTTCTCCTTGACAAACTAGCTGAATTTCATGCAAAACAAGCCACTAACTTGGTTCAATTCATGCTTATCCTCCAAAAACCAGACTTGAAACTTAAACAAATCATAGATAGACCCTTACCTCTGAGTAATCTTGGCCTAGGCTTAGCTTAATTGCCTTGAATCATCAAAATTCTCTTCTTAAGTCTCCCCACTTCAGCTTCCCTCTTCCTCTCTTTTCCTCTAGATTTTCCTCTAATTTTCAGCATAAATCAACTTCCTAAGTGTTATACGTGACTAACTTTTCCTCTCAGCTGAAGCTCATCTATTCACTGCCAAAAGACCACTTTAGCCCTCCTCAAATATCCCTTTCTAACTAAACCTCAAGGGCACACTTGTTCTTTTACTAACATTACAATTCTACCACTTTCCAGCAAAACCTGTTACTCTCTATGGTTACTAACAGTTACGCAGGTTACCAAATCACCAGTTACCATTATCTAGCTTTCTAGGACCGTCTCGGCACGTGCATCACATTGATATCACCACACCCACACGGTACAAATCACATAGCATAATTATCACATAATCATGCATCTCAAATTCTCAAATAGTCATATAACATGCTTTAAATCATAATCATGCATCTTAATCATAAAAATCACACATAATTCCCATTATGCCCCCCAGGCACACTAATCAAGGCCCTTAAGCCCAATTAGTGAGTTTGGGTCGTTACATTGGGACCAGTACCGGATTGGCTACCCAATCGGGGTAAAAAGCATCCCTAATGAATCGGTTTGCCTTTAACCTGTCGACTTCCTCTTTTAGGGCCTTTTTCCTATTGTCGTCCAGTTGTCTTCGCTTTTGTTGCTTCGGCGGGAAGCTTTTATCGATATTCAGCGCGTGGCTCACTATATTTGGACTTATTCCTACCATGTTCGAATGTGACCACGCGAAGACATCCTGGTTTTCCTTCAAAAAGAAAATTAATTGCTATTTAGTTTCTTCCTGGAGATTTTTCCCGACATTTACCGTTTTCGAGGGATCTGATTCTTCGAGCTCTTCCAATGGTTCGAGATCAGCTCTTTCCTCCACTCTTAGATCGATCTCTTCATCTATCTCCAAGATCGTCCCGTCCTTAGTCTGAATAATGACGAGTGCTTGTGTGCTCGCCTGCTTCTTTCCTCTTATGGAAATGCTATAGCATTCCCTTCTGGCTAACTGGTCTCCCTTCAGCTTCCCGATGCCACTAGAAGTCGGGAACTTGATGGCCAAATGCCTTACAGACGAGACTGCCCCCAGCCCTACTAGGGCGGGTCTCCCGAGCAGCACGTTATAGGCCGATGGTAGGTCCACTACTACAAACTCCATCATCTTGGTTGCTGAGACTGGGTAGTCTCCCAAGGTTACTGGGAGTTCAATGGACCCCATACAGACAATCCCCTTTCTTGAAAAAATGTACAAGGTCGTTGCACAATCTTTTAGGTCTCGAAGCGCGAGTCCTATCTTTTCTAAGGTGGCCTTATAGAGAATGTTCATTGAGCTCCCATTGTCTATGAGAACTCGGTGAACTCTCTTATTCACGAGCTGGAGAGTGATGACCAGTGGGTCATTGTGGGGAAACTGAACATGGGACGCATCATCCTCGGTAAAGGTTATTGGCTGAGATTCAATCTTTTGGCACTTTTGGGCATTCTTGCCCGTCCCTGCGAGATGAGGCCCGCCCGAGATGGTTATCACGTCTTCTCCATCAATCGGAGGGGGCTTATCTTCTTCTCTTACTCGAGAATTATTGTTTTGAGCACGTTGTGGCGCAGCTGCCCTCATTATGGTGGAATTATTGTTTCCTATAAGCGATGCTGGAAATAACATGCATCTGAGCTCGTAACCCACATTACTTGCTCTCATTATGGTGTTAAATGTACTCAGATGACCGTACGGGTCAGACTTCCCTTCAAAAGGCAGGACATGAGGAATCCGAAACCCTTGAGGAAACGGAGTGTTGGAAATATGGGGAGCGAATGGTTCGAGCTCCTCATCAGAATCCTCATCCCGACTCTGACCTCGCTCATTTTGCAAGAGCCTAAAGGCTCTTTCCAGTTGATCAATTCTTTCTTGAACCGGGTCCGTAGGGGGTCTTGCCTGAAATTGGCTATCATTGATCACAATTCCAGGCTCGCGCCTCTGCAGGGGATCTTTGCGCCCATTTAGGCGATCTCTCAGGTCCGGGTTCGATGGATTACCACTACCCCGATTCTGATTCAGGTGTTCCCGCAGGTCGGAGCGGTTCCTATGGTTTCCAGTATTTCTTTGACCTTGATCATACATGCTGACTGATCTAGTGTCTCCTGAGTCGTCACTGGCGAGGCTTGTGGCATGATTATTCCGAGATGGATCTCTTTCATGCTGCCTCGTCTCTGCAGTGCGAGACCGAGACATTTGAATTCTCGTAGGCTGGGTGTCTCTCCGTTCCCTCGCAGTTCCTCTATTACCGTGTTTCCGTCCTACCTGCCCTTCCTCATCACCCTGAGTTGGCCTCACATTCCTCCGAGGTGGTGAGGGATATCTTATTGGCGATGGAGGGAACTGTATGGGTGACGGTGGCTGCCACCCATTTCGGGGTCTGGATGGTCCCGAGTTTGCTCGCGCCGGCTCGGTTGTATTCTGCGGGTCGCCAGGAGTCTGAGTCCGAGCCTCTGCAAGGGCTCGGTTATTCCCAGTTTCTTTTGGTAACTCTACAATTGAGTTAACCGGGGCTCTAGCTCGAGTGTTTCTTCGGGGTCTTGAGGGAGCAGGTTGCTCTGCTGGTGGTGGAGGTTGCTCCGGCCTCCTTGTGGCAGCGTTTTTCCGGGGTCGCCCACGAGGCTTGCGGGGAGGAACATGAACGTCCCGCGGAGGTTGGGGCTGAGCCGCCTGGGCCTCCGCAACTAACCTAGCCAACTCCTCGTTCCGCTTATTGGCCTCAGCCAACTATTTTCTTAACTATCAGTTTTCAAGTTCCATAATGGGGGCGTACTGTTCAGGATTATAGTACATGTCCTCATCATTCCTTGGAGCCGGAGATGCTAGAGGTCCCCGAGAATCAGAGGACTCACTTCTCTCTTTAGTTTTTGGATTTACCATTGGCTGCTTCCCAGGGCGTCGTGGATAGTTTTCTTCAGGAATATTCTGATCATTCGTGGCCATAGCTATTCAAGGATTGTACTGCTTAAGGCTCTCAATGAAAGCACCAAACTGTTGACGCCTTTTTTTGTCAACTTAAAATGTAGAGCACGTAAACAATAAAACTATGGCAAAGATGAATAATACAATAGAACAATGGGGATTTTTTACGTGGTTCAGCAGTTAACTCTGCCTAGTCCACAAGTCTTTTTTATTAGGACTTTAGAGTTTTCTGGAAATCCTTCAGGGATGAATTCTCCAGAATTTCTCTCCAGATTACAAAAATTCGGTCCCCTTTAAGTGTCCATGACCTCTCTATTTATAGAGGAGATCTCAGAATCCAATCCCACACGTTTCAGAAAGTTATTCTGTAAATTAATAACTTTAATTACTTTAAAGTTTGTAACTCCCATATACAAGGAAACGTCCCCTGAAGACCAGGGGCGTATAACCGACTAGTTAATATCCCTTTATTGTAAGGAAGTTACAACAATAAATATCTCTTGAATGCATGGACTGCATCTCCTCAGATGACTCACCAAGCCGTTTGAGGTCAGCAATCAGCATCATGTCAGTCTAGGTCTCTGAGAAAATTATAAGTTGTATTACTTTCCCCAAGACCAGCTTGGAGCAGGTAAATACCACCGAGGCCGCCTTATTTCAGGCTCACACCCATGCCAAGCTCGGGCCACTTGATCCGAGGATACCCGACAATGGATATTCCCCGGTGTTGTGTCTTTCGAGCTTAGAAAGGACTTCGAGGCTACCTATCTTCGAGGCTGCCACCTTGCTCCGAGGGTTTGGCGTCTAGATCACGAACATGTATTTTAGCTATCGTGAGCTCACACCTGACGAATCCAACTTTCGAGGTCACAACCTCAGGTATCGAAATCTAGGTGTAACAGATATTTTATAACATTTGAATTTATATAAATATAATTAATAAATATCTAGTCTTGTATCAAATATTATTACGATAATAATATTTATAACATTTGAATTTTTATTAATATAATTAATAATTATCTAATCTTGTATTAAATATTATTATGATAATGATATTTTATAATATTTGAATTTATTTTAATATAATTAATAAATATTTATTTTTAATTGATATTAAAAGTATATTCCGTTAAATATTTGAAATATTCCGTTAAAATTAACAAAAAAAAACCGTTAAAACTAAGAAAAACGGTTAAATACACACTTTTTATATAGAATATATATATACATACAAACTTCTCAATCTCTAAAATTGAAATTATACTTATAAATATCAAATTATTAATCATGCTTATTATTTTACCATCATTACTATATAATATATAAGTATAAATATTAATTATTGAATTCAAATTATCTTAAAACTATTACTAATGTGACAAAATATGGGACATAATATTAAATATTTTATGAGATAATAACAAAAATGCATTTTTAAATTTACCTAAATAGATAATCAAACCCATTTTTTAAAATAAAATAATTATTCCCTTAGAATTTAGTTTATAACATTACAATGTAAAATATTGTCTATTGAACCTATTCCTATAATTAAATCTATTGATGATAAAAATAAAGTAATCAAACGACAAAAAATCATTTTTAATATAATATGAACTTTGACATTTTGAAAATTATTGATAATATATATTTTAAAAATATTATGATAGTGATAAATAGTAAATTGTGTCAATTCAAATAAAAAAACAAATGTCGCACTAAATTTATTTACTTTTTAGTTTTGTTTTCTAATTTCTATTTATGTTAAATGGATAATAATCATGATTACTAATATATTTGTTGAAGTCATTCTTCGTAACTTAATTATATAGAACAATTAAACAGGAAGAAAAGAAAAAAAATAGATTTTTATGTGATTCAACAGTTAAAATCTGCATACGTACACGAGCCACTTTTATTAAAATCTGCATTAAAGCTTCAAGAAAAAATAATTTTCACAAAGTGTTTCTCAGTACAAAATTGTGCGTGATTCCAAATAACTAGATCCAGACTATTTATAGACCTGGTTACAAGAATATATTCCTACCAATTTAGGAAAGTTACAACATATATTCGAATTTTAAATTCAAATGAATATCTGAATCATAATACCAATTAAAATGCGCTATTTAAATAAAGATTCCATAAAAATAGGGATTAAATAAACGGGTTTAATAAATCTCAAAGAAATAGAGATTTCCCAACAACTTCTCCGTGTACATGTTTAACGTGTCTTCTAGCTTGATTAATGCCCCAATGTGCTTTCGAGATCACACATAGCTTTGAGCTCTTCATTCCAGTTGTCGCTACCTCCTTACTTGGTTGGTCTTTCGATCTCATATTTCAGGAAAGACTTTTGTTACCTTCAAGCCTGCAACTCATGCTCGAGCGCTGATGACGTAGCACTAGAACTTCATAACAAATTATACAAGTGTAATGCTAACACTTGTTGATCTCGATCTTACACTTTACGAGCCTACATTTCGAGATTGTTTATTTATTCTTCGAAATTTGGATGTAACATTTTCCCCCTCAAAAATTTTGGTTCGAATCTTATGAGGGGGAAACTTTTAGACTTCACTTTCGAAAAACGTGCCCACCTACCACACTCGAGTGAGGGCACGTGTCATCACAGGGGTGGATGCTAAGAGTACTCAAGTACTCTTTTTCAACACGTCTTTTCCTATTCATCCTTTTTGTCGCCAGTTTTCAAGATCAAACATGGTCCATCAGATCACATTCTAATCTGATTCAAGGGTTCAAATCCCCCCCCCCCCCCCCCCCCTCGGAAGGCCACCTTTTCACCTTACTCCCTCAATTTTCAGAAAAAAACCATGAACCAGAGCTCCAAATCCCCGTATGTTCTCCAAGACGAGAAAACAAAGCAACCTTCAATTTCTTGGGTCCATAGGATCGTCTTTGCTTCCGATCTTTTAATAAACAATCTATTCATTTCCACAATCAACTTTGTGTAAGTTCTTAAAGTGTTGTTTTTTTTTCTATATATCGTTATTTTTCTTTTCATGCACGGGAAAGAAAGAAAAAATGTAACGCCTTGGTTACCTCAAGACCGTTACGGTGAACGTTGAACCGTGAATTTAACTCGCTAATCGAGTTCTTTGGTTAAAAATGTGCTTCTAGGTGTTATTAATAGGTTAAGGTGGAAAACCAATCAAAAGGAAATGATATATTTTAAAACATAAAAATGTTCATGGGCCCATAAAAACATTTAAAAGTTATTTACAATGCAAAATGGTCACTACTGTGTAAAATTTACAACCCGCCGATCTAAGCGGAAAAAATAGGGTAAACCCCCTAGTTCCCCTGAGAACTCCTTGGCTGTGGTGGTCAAGCGGCCACATATGTACACAGCACCACCTAAGCTCTCCACTCAAGGCTGGGTGAGTTTTTCTTTCCCTTTACCTGCACCACATAGCACCCATGAGCCAAAGCCCAGCAAGAAAACACAATAATGCAAGTATATAATATCAAATAATGATCATGATAATCATACAGAGCTTATAGCTCTGATCAGATGAGTGAATACCACTTTGTGGTTACATTAACCATAAAGGAGCTTATAGCTCTTAATCAGATGAGTGATTTAACACCTGAGGTTCTGGTAAACCATAATGAGTGACTGACGAGCAAGTCACTAGCTTAAACTAATGAGTGACTGATGGGTAAGTCACTAACTTAAACAGATGAGAGACTGTTGGGTAAGTCTCTAGCTTAACAGATGAGTGACTGATGGGTAAGTCACTACGGGGCTCGACACCCATAGCCATGTGACTAAACAGTCATCAGGGCTCGCTGGCCCTGGCTCTAAATGACTAGCCTTTGGCTAGACAAGCACTTATAGTATTCATCGAACTTGAGGTCGGTTCGGCATTAATGCTCATTCGAGTCATTCAATGCAGATGTCGATTAGATCTAATCTTTATTGGCTTGCGTTAACATGCTAAGGCCGTTCTTGACTTATGAATCAATCCCATGTGACCAGTGCTCAATACCATTGCCGAACTTGACTAATGAGTCACAGCTTCACAGTTGATACTGACACCATTGTCAATTCTGACTATTAAGTCAGTGCCATACACAAGTGAGCAAAACTTGCTAAGCATTCAATATTCAACCCATGTCCACATTTAAACATTCAACATGCCTCATGAATAACCATGCATGTCACATATGGGGTGCAGTTTTCTTACCTCTGATTCGAGCGAGAATTAACAAAAGAACGACCCTTGAGAACGATCTGTCTTTAAGTTCCTTAGCAATCACCTAGTCATAACCAAATATGGGATTCCATCAATAAAATGAGTAATAAAGGGTTCCCAGACCAAGACCTAGCCTCCGGGACATCGAATCCTACTAAACCGAGTAGTAGGAACGATCCTGAGGCCTAAGGTTTGAGTTCCCATGATTAAAACACAATTCTGGCAAAAAATGCCCTAAAGCGCCGCGACCCCACACCAGACTTGCGCCGCGGCCCGCCTCCAAACAGAGGCCGAACCCACTTCTGCTTGTGCCTAGCGTCGCGATGCTCCTCCTTGCGTCGCGGTCCTAACTGCCCAGACAGCAAGCCACCTCCTTCATCAAGCCTGGGCCGTGACGCCTAAGAACAGGGCCGCGGCCCAACCCCGATTCCAACCAAAACCTCGTTTTTCCTCTTTTAAATCCCTCTAAAAACCTACTCAAACATCTCCAAATCCAAAAATCAAAGTTCCCAAACACCCCCATAATCCAAAACTATTAAAACCTGAGGCTCAAAAAAATAAAAAACTCATCAACACATAAAATCCAATTCAAAACTTAGAAACTCGAATACTCAAAACTTAAAGCTTGAATTACCTCAAATTAAATCGTTTCTTGCTAAATCCTTCGGTTAAGAAGCTTCTAATCTTTCCTAGGATTGCTATGCCTCGATCCTCGCTTGATTCTGACTCCTAGAACTCAAGATTTCTTCGAAATTGCCACGAACGGTGAAAAAAACTAACGGGAGAAAAAGAAAGGTGTTTTAACGTAAGGTTCTTTCTGACAGACTACTTCAGGCTTAAGTAACCTCAAATAAAACCTAATGCTCGGGGCCCCAAAAACGCCCCTGGGGACAAAATAGTCAAAACTCTAAGAATTTCCTCCTGATCTCAATAACTCCCAATATATCCTCAAATAAACCTTCTCATAATCCAATATCCCAATAATTGACCCCGTTATGACAAAACCGTTAATTTGCAACATAAGACCGTCTCATGCCGAATAGCTCGAATATATCCATATAATGATGGGATCTCATCCATAAATCACAAACATGCACCAAAATATACAAATATGCCCTCCACGGGCCAAATTACCAAAATGCCCTAATAATCAAATGTGGACTCACATGCATGCATTTAACATCATATTATAATATAATCCACATAAACATGCATATAATCATTTAATGGCATAATAAAACAATTATGGCTCTCCCAACCTACTAATCCAGCCATTAAACCACATTAGGGATTTCGGGGCATTGCAACTATCCCCTCCTTACAGAAATTTCTTCCTCAAAATTTACCTGAACAACTCGGGATACTGACTCTGCATGTCTGACTCCAGCTCCCAGGTCACTTCCTCAACCTTACTGTTCCTCCACAATACCTTAACCAAAGGTATCGTCTTATTTCAAAGGATCTTATCCTTTCTGTCAAGTATCTGGACTGGCTGCTCTTCAAATGAGAGATCTTCCTCAAGCTCCAGATCTTCATAGCTCAAAACATGTGTTACATCAGATACATACTTCCAAAGAGCTGAAACATGAAACACATTATGCACGGCTGACAATGCCGGAGGTAAGGCCAACCTGTAAGCCACTTGACCAATCCTCTCAAGGATCTCAAATGGACCTACAAATCTAGGGCTCAGCTTGCCCTTCTTCCCGAATCTCCTCACCCTTTTCCATGGCAAGACTCTAAGGAAGACATAGTCTCCCACTTGGAACTCCACGTTCCTGCGCTTGGGATCTGCATAACTTTTCTGTCTACTTTGAGAAGCGAGCATCCGAGCTCAAATCTTCTCAATGGCCTCACTGGTCCTCTGAACTGCCTCAGGACCTAAGTATCTCCTGTCACCTATCTCATCCCTATGAATGAGAGATCTGCACTTCCTACCATACAACATCTCATAAGGTGCAACTCCAATGGTAGACTGATAATTGTTGTTGTAGGAAAACTCTATCAAAGGCAGATACTTACTCCAAGATCCAGCAAAGTCCAACACACATGCCCGCAGCATGTCTTCCAATATCTGGATTGTCCTCTTAGATTGCCCATCTATATGAGGATGATAAGCAGTACTGAACTTCAACTATGTTCCCATGGCCTTCTGTAAACTCCCCCAGAACTTGGAGGTAAGAGTGGGGTTCCGATCTAACACGATCGACCTCGACGCTCCATGGAGGTGCACGATCTCTCTCACATAGAGATCTGCATACTGATCAACTATATAAGTAGTCCTCACTGGCACGAAGTGAGCCGACTTAGTGTAGCGATCCACTATCACCCAAATAGAATCATGTTGACTAACAATCCTGGGTAACCCCACCATGAAATCCATCAGTTCTGGCATTCGACCAATCTCGCTATTTCAAGCCCTCAGGTTCAATTTATCCTATCTCGTTATCTCGAGCTTGCGAGCTCGAGTTATCAAGATTTTTCCTTCCTGTTTTTTTAATTAATGGGTCATCACCCTTTTCTTTATTGTTAGATGATGCAGTATTCAAAGAATTGGTGGGGGCCCAAGCTTGCAATCCCTTACCATCCACTGTCTCCTCAAGTTGAGTCTCTGTTTACTCGAAACCAACGGTTGATTCTGGAGTACGAAGAGCGCCTCGAACGGGAAGGCATACGAGCCCACTTCAGACGTCAGATTGACGAGGTCGAAGAGGGGAAGAGAATGAGATTACGATTCATTGTGTATCTTGACCCAGATCTCAAGGTCCAACCAATCCCCCTAGATCCCAAGTATAGGGTTACCATAGAATTTTCCCCAGATGGGCTCTCCTTCGAATTCATGGAGGGTAAATCAAACCAAACAGCCATTAAAACTGCCCCCAAAGTTCCTTCTTCCCCGGCCTTGGAGAGTTCTTTCTTCGAGGTTGAACAATATTGGAGCTTTGTCACCTCCACGAGACATATTTCAGATATCTTGTCTTGCCATGGAATAAAGTTGTTCAGAAATTAATGTGTCGTCCTGCCAGCTCTATGAAAGAAGCTGATTTTCCCTAGGTGAAGACAACTCGGAGAGGAAGGTCAAGCTCGCAGCTTGGAGTCACAAGCATATGCGAGCTGGGGCGCTACTTCCCTTAAAGGAGTATTTCAAGAATTTCACCGACTACGTCGGTATCGCCCCCTTCCAGATCCAGTCTAACTCATATAGGGTTCTTGCAATACTAAAGTCGCTGTACCACGAGAAGAAGTGGGATGGACCCTAGACACATGAGATTTTATATCTCTTTTGCTTGAAAAGAATCCCCTCCCGAGCTCATGGTGGTGATGGCTTCTACTACTTGTCGAGTTATCCAAGAGAGAGAAGGTTGTTCGAGGACATACATAATCATCCTTCGAACTTCAAGACAATCTTCTTCTGGACAGATGGGCTCGATCCGTCCAGATTCTACTCCTTCCAATGAATCCATAAGTATTTGTTGGAAAAACATTCAGAGCACGCATGGGAATAGGTGTGGTGGGCCTATAGTGTACAACAATAACAAAATTCTATTAATCATCTAAACAGTTTATATGTCCAATAAAACATCTAGATAGAAACATTAACATACAATATTATTAATCATGCAATATATATAAATATACAATATATTTATATATAACATATAAACATATAAATATTCAAGAACACAAGCAAATACATCTTGAAGCCTATCAAGTGTTCTTGAGTCTTTTCGTATATTTATCGATATTCCTATCCAACGCTTTGAGTACTCAAACCACGATCTTCCAGAGTGTTCTCTTCACCTCAAGATGTGTGTGGACACATAGAGAACATGGGTTTTCAATTTTAGGAATAACAAGTATTTCTCAACACATGAGAACTTGGATTATGGTTTAAGAATGACTAGAATAAAGACTTTTTGTCTAACAAAAGTTATGAGAACTATTCTGAATTGTATCTGTATTGTATATGTATTGTGTATTTTTCTTCTCTTTATTCTATATCATATATATATATAGATGTAAAGGTGATTTCCTACAATTGATTAGACGAGCACCAACAACCTGTCAAGAACAAAGAGAGAGACGAGAGTTCAATTGGGAGCACCGGTGGGGTGTCACCCAAAGGGACTCTGACGCTCAAGTTAGTCAGATAGTCGTTAAAGATAATAGTAATGGTAAGATAATAATACAAATAATATTGAATGAATGAGTAGAATGATGGGTGAATGACGGTGGAGCTTGATGGTCCGGTCAGGTTAGTCTGACTAGTTCGTGGTTGAGTGACAGCGGAGTTTGACTATACGGTCAGGTCAGCCTGACTGATTCGATTCGCTTGACGGGATCGACTTAAGAGAAGTAAGAGAGAGTATATCGAGTATTGAGTATCGATTATTCGATTTTTCTTTCTCTCCCCCCCCCCCCCCCCCTCTGGGTCCAATTTATCATTATTTTTCTCTACCGTTGTTCCTCCGTTTTCCTGATTCATCTGACTCGCTCCAAGTGGTTTCTTTCCGAAATTCTCGGCAAATGTGGTGTGAGCCTTGACTGTTTCAAGGTCCCTGGCTGACTGAGCGTATCTGGATGAGTCCAGGTCCGGGTATGGTTTTTGGTATTTGGATGGTTCATTGTATATGCGAGCCTATTTACATGGGTTTAGGCCTTATTGGCTAGTCAAGCTGGCTTATTGGGCCAAAAGGCTAATCTGACTGCTTCTTGGACTCTTTTTTATCAAGTAGACAAATTTTTCCCACTACAGTAGATAATTCTATTACCTTATTATTCATAATAATAATAGTAATATAATAATAATGATAGTAGTTGATTTAGGTAAATATCAAACTTACCAAATTTGAAAAAACTATTTTCAAATTATTAATTAATTAAATAATAAAAACAACACTATACAATATCAATATTTTGATACACGCATGACATAGCATGTACTGCTATATCCTTTTTAGGGATATTGCATTTTCCTTTTTATTTATTTATTTAACTATAACCAATCTTCCACAAAATAAGGTATTTATCTTTTTAAGGAAAATATGACAACTATATTTCAAAATTTAAATTTTAAATTCAAATTTAAAAATTCAAATTAATGATCATTATTATCATCATCTTTTAAAATTCAATAAATTAAAAATTATTTTGACTTACCAATTTTATTTTCTCCCACTCAAATAAAATAATTAATATCAAAAATTTATTTATTTATATATATATGAATTTTGAAAATTACATATTTAAATAAATAAATATATTTTAAAAAATTAATAATTAATTCCAAATTAATTATTCAACCTCAATTATCATATAATTGCACACTTGACCCGAAAAATAAAATTATTTTCAAATTATCAAATTATAGTTTTACCATTGTATCAACTCTTACCTTGATATAGTGTTGATAGAGTCACCCTAGGGACCTATGGACCTATAATATCAAGCTCCAATAAATAGTAGCTTATTAATCAAAGCTCTTTGATTAAATAATCATATTTATTAATCTCATGATTACTCCATTATAAATATGAGATTGAACTCTTGATAATTATAGACATATATTTACCGAGTACTTTATTAAAGAATAAAATGTCCATTGATATAATCATTACATACAATGTTAATCCTCAATTAATGGTTCATAATTTAAAGAGAATAAAATTACCGTTTTACCCTTTTAACTATATCTTGTTCTTAGAGTATCATTGACTTTACTAGTGAATGTTGTGTCACAACAAGTTTGTGACGTGACCGCTCATAACCTTTTCAGTTCCAAAAGTCAACCCAATAGGAAACCATCATTCAACCTATCAGAATGTATAGATTTCATATATGTTAAACTACGTCCCCAGCCATATATATCATTGAGTCCCCAAAATAATTGTTCTTAGCCTGATCATTCTGACAAACCTTAACACATGAATCAAATGATCAGATGACATATGTAGGAGTTCATAGCAACCTTAGGATTAAGATCATCGTGTATATGGTCATCGTTTGATGTGTTTGATTAACACTATGAAACAATGTTTAAACAAGTATTAACAAATCACATCTGGTCCAGTTCTATATATCACTATATACAAAATACCTTCACTAAAGTGTCCTACTACACCAGTGACCCGAATCTAGGTCACTTGTATTCATAATACTAGCGAGTCGTACCAACAGTAATTAATCTAAAGATTCCATAACTCTATTTTACTGCGAATTGTTTTAAGTTTATTATCTTAATCTTGATCCTCTCATTCCAATATGAGATTAAGACCACATTGATAAACTTTGGAATTTTTTTATATTTACTTGATATTATCAATATAATATCGAACATAGTCTATATATATTAATTAAATTCAATTATTTATTGCATTTAAAATATTTGTCAACTACAATTGCTTTAAGGGCACTATTCCCAACAGTAGCTTCTCGAACTTTCATCCTCAAACTCTTTCATTTCGAGCTCAAAATGATCATCCAATTTACTTGTGCAGGCAATTACCACCGTTCGAAACCCACCAAGGCCATGAAGGATCATAGGGAGAAAATCATGAAGGTTTAGTACGACCAACGATCCCTCAATTACCTCCTACACGAGGATAAGATTCGTCTATGCAATCTCTTGGGTGTAGGTGAGTCTACGGATGATGTCGTCACTCATAAGTACGCGAGGTGGGAGGATGTCCCTGTTCCAACTGCCAAGCTCCCGTCCAAAAGGAAGCACTCAAACTCACAGTCTTAATGATCCCCGAAACAATTTATGACCTGGTCGGGGGTAGATCTTAAGATACATAGGGACGATAGTTGGTTAGGTAAATACCAAACCTTATATAGTATAAATAAGGTTTGGGAAAGGATAGTTGTCTAGTAAAGGACTAATGACTATAAAGATTTGTTGAGGATGTCCCCTACTTATCGAGAAGGAACTCCCCTAGAATATTCCGAGGATAGAGGGATTTCTTGGTCCCCAATGTAACATCCCAAATTTCCTAATGTGGCTTAGTGCCTGGATTAGGGGGCCGAGAGGCAATAATTGTATTATTATGTGAATAATATTATAATACAATCATGCTTGCATGTTAGGAATATTAAATATGTGCATGTGGCCCGTTTCTTATAAGAATGGTATTTTAGTAATTTGACCCGTTCAGGGTCTAAATGAAAATATGTGTTTGTGTGATTGAGACCACATTATTATGTGGATATATTTGGGTTACTCGACGTGAGGCGATCCTGATGAGCAAGTTAGCGGAAGAGTCACAACGGGGTCTAATACCCGGCTAGGGGTGAACTTGGGGATATTTTAGTAATTTAGTACATTACTGGGAATTAGCGGGTAATGGGAATTATTGGTAAACATGTGGGAACATGGGAAGTAACGGGAATTATAGGATGTAAATTGTGAGTAGCGGGGTATGAGACAAAGGACAAAATTGCCCTTGGGAGCATGTGAAGAATAGGCTAAGGGAAAGGGGCAATTTCGTCATTTCTGGCCACATATGTGTCTTGGTTAGCTGGGAACCTTTGAGAGGACTTAGGAAACCAAAAGGAAGCTCTCAGCAGCATCATTCTTTTTCTCTCTCTTTTTCTCTCTGTTTCATGGAGCTTGAGAAGAATTTTTGAGGAAAATTGGAGGGCCAAGCTTAGGAAATTGAAGGGGGTGATTGGCTGAGTTGGGAATTCAATTCAGGGTGATTTTATCTTTAAGGTAAGAGCTTAAAACATGGTTTGGTTCTTGGAAATTCTATAGTTTTTTTAAAAGTTTAAGTGTTATATGCCTAGTAGTTTGAAGGGTGAATTCTAAGGTGTTGATGAGTTTTTAGTCTAGTAATTGCTAGGTTTTGCTGCTGGAAAGAAGTGTATTGACTTTGGGGATTTAATTGGAAGATTGGGGTATAATTACATGGTTTCTAGTTGGGTTCGGCTAAGGGAAAAACCCAGAAAATCTGGGTTTGAAGGGCTGGGTCGCGGCTCTGTTCTTGGAGTGCTGCGGCCCTATGGAGCAAGAAGGAGCCAGGTGGGCTCGGAGGCAGAGGCGGGCCGCGGCGCCTCAGGGGAGCGCCGCGGCGCATGTTGGTTTTCCAGGGAGGCCAAGCCTCTGATTTAGAGGCGGGCCACGGCATGGGTCCCTAGGGCCGCGGCCCTTAAGGGGATTTCTGGCCCTAGAGGTGTTTTTAGGTCAGAAACTTAACCTTTTGGGCTCGGGATCGATTCTACTTCCGTGTTGGGTAGAATTCGATGTCCCGGAGGCTGGGACTCGGTCTAAAAGCATTTAATCACTCGTTGTTGATGGAATTCCTTATTATGGTTGTGACTAGGTCATCGCTAAGGGCTCGAATCAGGAATCATACTCAAAGGGCGTCGCTAGTAACTTGCATTTGGATCGAAGGTAAGAAAACTGCACCCAGTTTGTGAATGTGTGATTAGAGCTTAGTCAATGCTGAATATAGACATGATTAAGGCTTTGGCCCTGTTAATGAACATGATTATAATTATGTTGTGAATATCTGGTTAAGTACACTAAAATGCGCATAATTATGATTATGCCTATGACTGCTGTTTTAATGTATTATAATGCATTGTAATTATTGATATGTACGTTATATGAGATATGCGATTGTCTGTTGTGACTGGGAAGCTTGATTTATAAACCAGAGGGTTATGAGGATGTTAAATGGGGACCGACTTATTAGTCAAGGGCACATTGGACTTCGAAAGACTCGTCTTATAAGTCAAGGGTCCTAAAGCTTGGACTTATAAGTCGAAGGCTTGTAAGGCTCGACTTATGAGTCGAGGATCAGTAAAACTCAGCTTATGAGCTGAGATTGGCATCATACACGTGGAGTGCGGGCCACTATGGCTGGGCCACCCTAGGAGTGCGACATGTACTTGATTGGCTCGGATGCCAAATAAATGGAAAGAGAGTGCGACATGCACTTGATTGGCTCGGATGCCAAACAAATGGAAAGGGAGTGTGACATGCACTTGACTAGCTCGGATGCCAAACAAACAAGAAGGAGTGCGACACGCACTTGTGTAACCTTGTGGTTGTTAATTTGTATATCGGGTTAGGAAAGTTCAGCTTATAAGCTGAAGATTTGTTTGTGTTATCTGATAAAGGGCCTGGCTTAATAGTCAAGGTTTTAACATGCTCTACAAATTCGACTTATCAGTCGAAGGTTGAAGGATTTGACTTATCAGTCGAAGGTTTAAGGATTTGACTTATCAGTCGAAGGTTGAAGGATTCGACTTATCAGTCGAAGGTTTAAGGATTCGACTTATCAGTCGAAGATTGAAAGACTTGACTTATAAGTCAAAGGATGAAAGGATTTGACTTATCAGTCAAAAAACAAAGACTTGACTTATTAGTCAAAGGTAAAGCACTCGATTTATCAGTTGGAAGTTAAAGGACTCAGTTTACCAATTGAACTCTAAAGGAATTGACTTACTAGTCAAAGGGCTGATGCACTCAGCTTATTATTCGAGAGTTTAAAGGCTCGACTCAGGAGTTGAGGGTGGCGGTAATGTGCCAAACGTTGACCGATAGGGTTAAGCCAATCCAGAAGCGAGACACATGCCTGAATGCTTCTAAGGTCGCCAGAAATGTTAACATCACACTCTCTTGGCTAGCTTTAGGGCCGATTGTTCGAAAGATGGAGATGGGCTCTAGTGTGGCTCTGTAGCCTCTCAGCTAAGTTAACTGCATGTGTTAGTAGGATTATTGTTACTGGGCATGTTAGTTGTAAATCTATGATGTGCTAATGTACTGCTTATAAGTATGATTATGTTTTCTTGCTGAGCCTCGGCTCACGGGTGCTAGTTGGTTTAGGGAAAGAAAAGGAAAGGTTGGATCAGCCATGAGTTGGAGAGCTTCAGGGATGAAGTGTACATATGCGGCCTGCTCATTCGCCACGGCCGAGGTTATCAGTTAGAACTAGAATTAAACCCTGATTTTGCCGCGTAGGTCGGCTGCTGTATTTGTTTTTGGGTTTGTAACCGTTTTTAATTACAATGGAATTCCATGCATGGACGTTAAACATTTTTAATAAATTGATTACTTTGATCAAAAATTTTATTACCTAAACCCGCAATTAGTTTAATTACACGATTTAAACTTAAATGACTCGATTAGCGAGTTAAGCACTATTCAAACTACACAGTGTAACGGTCCTTATTAGGAGGACGTTACACCCAAGCTCGAGCCAGAGGGGATCTTCCAATTAAGTTTCTTTACTTAGAAGTATGTTCAAATCTTTTCTCAAACACGATTACATGCTAATGTTTGTTTTCTTTTTTTTTTTTAAGGTGAGATAGACTCCAATTTTGAGAATCTCCTTAGCCATCCCACTGCCTCAAAGGGATAAAAATGGGGCAAAAGGTATCTTCAAAGCCTGATGCAGAGTATCTTCGAAGACCACCAAGCTTCGAAGATACCCAAGAAATTCGAGACTACCCCTGCAACCTCGGATCTCCCTACTGTTAGGAAAATATGTATTGCCTCAATGGAAATGGTAAGATAATATTACAACTCTAGACAATATATTACAAATAAATATTGATTGATTAAAAAGTGTTACAACTCTATGACAAAAGATACATGTAAATATAAAGAAAGAGGTAGAAGATGATAGAAAAAGAAAAATACAACTCTAAGACAAAATATACAAATAAACTAGAAGTAGTATAATGAAAAGATATAGATGAGATTACAACTCTACAACAAAAGATAACATGTAAAAGAGTGAATAATAGAAGAAAAGAAAAGCAATAGAATAAAAGAACAAGAATAAGAACAATGAACAAAGAACTCTCACTCACACAACCAAAGTGAAGAGTATTGGGGATCACCAATTTGAACAAGGTTTGAAACCTTTGTCCAAAAGCTTATTTCCCCCTAACTCAAGCACTAAGGGATCTCTCACAGATTATGGAAATGCTTTCTGGAATAATCAAGCCTCAAGGTGTTTCTAGCCAAGTGCTCTAGTGGATAGAAATGGTGTGTCTTACAAGTGAGCATCAGGCTCCTATTTATAGAGTTTAGAGACACCCTTTGAATTTCAAATTCCACCAACCCCCATGGCTGTTACCAATGATTAATTGGGTGTTTTATGGAATTAAAATAGAGATTTGGGAGTTACTTGGCTGTTTGAATCGTTCAAAATTGGATAAAAACTGAAATTGTATGAAGCTATTAGCCACTAGGGCCGCGACACTTGTTTCAAGCGCCGTGGCCCTTGGTCATTTTCAGCAACCAATTTTTTAAGTTTTTTCCAAAACGTTCCAATTTATTCCCACTTGATTTTGTAACTTCCATACACAATATGTGAGTTAAAATTACATCTCTATCATCCATTTCTCATATGGCTTTAAGAAATTCATCTCAATATTGTGTAACAACAAATCTACACAATAATGGGTGATATTTAGGAGTTACAAATTTGTGATGAATTTGTAACACCAATTATGTTACATGTTTGGATATTTCACATATATCCAAATAATGTAACCCTCTATTATATGTTACAATGTGTGACACTCTATGTCACATTTATTTAATCTAAATCATTATATTATAGTATAATATTACATTATATTATAAAATAATATAACACCTACTGCCTCCTCAGGTCCTGCTGCTGTTCCACTAGTGGTCCCTCCTCTACCACAGGTTGTGGCTCTGAACGTTCCTAGCTCAACCGACCCTTATCTTCCTGCTTCAGGCAAAACTCCCAGCAGAGGGATAAAAGCCCCCTCTGGTCTCACTACAATACGAGCACAGAAACACACGATATCTCCCCACGAGCCTGAATTCGTGGTTGACAACGAGGCTGGCACCTCCAGTGTCGAGCTCGGTTTTGAAGCCCTCTCCCGCTTGGGCCGCGCCTGCAGCAATCTTCAAGGTCCCCATTGGGAGTTTTTGAGGGGTTTTGACGACACCACCACTCTTTTTTATAAGGCCAGGGAGTTATACACCTCAATAAGCATTACTATATGTCGAGTTCGAAATTACTTTTATTTGTCTTTGCTTGTCTTAAGTGTTTTTCTTTTCCTTTAAGCAGAACATTTTAGCCTTCATCTACTAGTTCCAGATGCTGAGCTATGAAACATCCACCAGACTCGGGCATGTTCAAGAGGCCAAAGTTTCCCAAACCCGAGCTGAAGATGCTCTCAAGGAGATCGAGGAGATCAAGCAGGAACGGGATGTGAAGGCGTTGGAGCTGGAGGTAAAAGTGCAAGACTGTCCTCCAAGACGGCTGAGCTTGAAAGGGTTCAGAAGCTCAACTCCAAACTTAAGGAGGAAAATGCCACCACTTTTGAGGTCATGGAAGGCGAAAAGGCTTGTGTCCTTGAAGAATTCAAGGCCAAAAAAGATAATGCCATCAACCTTGGTATGTATCAAATTTGGGCCATGAATCCTGAGCTCGACACCAGCTTTCTTGCCGGCAAAGAGAATGAATTTTTGGAGAAATGGCAGGCTTATTTTAAGGCAGAAGAGGCCAAGCTCGCAGTCGAGGAGGCGGTAAAAGCCAAGGAACAAACTGGATCGGGAGATGTCGGAGCTTCAAATCCTTGAGGATTCAAACATGGGCTGTGACCCATGGTATTTTTTTTTTTGTAATTATTATTTTTGATGTCCTTGGGGCAAAGACAATTTACAGCTCGAGCTTGAGCATTTTTATCATCTTGTGAATGCTTTGTCTTAATGGTAGTTTTTATGCTTTTAACTTTCCAGCTTGAAATTTTTTATGCACATCATCCACCTTTAGCTTTTTTCCTTAGTGTTATGCATCGCATTTCAGAATCGAAATATTTTGAGCTTATTACTAAGGGCTCACTTTTATACTTGCTTACTTACGCGAGTACATGTTTGAGTTAAAGTTTGAATTTCCATGTAATCATACATAGCTTATCTGATTGCTCAATTTTGACCTCGTTATTCTCAAGTTTGAACACTACTTATACCATATATTTTTGCGTTTAGAAACACTTATTGGCATGTAGTTCTGTTAGTCTAGTTATTTATTGCTTAATGATAGTAACTTTTCCTCATCCTCAAGTATGGTCTCGAAGTTGTGAGGTTGAAAGTATTTTGCAACAAATTCCAGTTCTGCCTTGATTTTAAGAATATTGTTGGTTAATCTAGAATTCCAACTTTATTCTTATGTCGATTTTTCTTTGCTAGTTATACCAGACTTGTTAAGTTAGGTTCATGCCTGGTTTTTGTCCAAACACTTGTGTTTAAATTCGTGCTTGGTTGTTAGTAGCGATCCATGCATTGTAATTCTTCTATTTCTTTTACTTATATTTTTATTTATGCTTTCCGAGCCTTAGTATGATTGTATACCACTTATGCCCCTTAATTTCCTACTATTGTGAAATCTTAGGTTAGTGGATTGTGAGATCTTGTGAAAAATATAACAATAAAAATAAAAATTTAAACAAGAAATAATGTTTTATTGATAATAAACGTGAAAAGTAAATACAAACTTGGTTACAACTAAATAAACATCATTCCTACATTACTAATAATAAGGTCGCAGATGTTCACCATTCCAAGCTCGTGGAACCAACTTTCCATTCAATCTTGCAAGTTTGTACACCCCGGGTCGAATAATGGATTCGATTTGGTAACGTCCCTCCCAATTAGGCCTGAGCACGCCTGCAGAGAGGTCTCGTGTGGTAAAAAATACGTGCCTAAGCATTCCTCTCGGACATTGTATTGAGTTTGCATTTTAGGAGGATTTAATAATTCTAGTTCATCATTACATTGCTCACTTTTGTTATTTATTTTATCCACTCATTTTCTTAGTTTTTATTTTAATTCAAATCATACCCATTTGTTTAATCCAAATTATTAAGTATTAATTTTACTTAATTTGTTGCTAATTCAATCCATATGAAGACGATATTCGCTTATCATTATATTACTTAATGACTACGTACACTTGCGTATAAATTTTTTCCCAACAATGACAAAGTAAACATGACATAATTGAAAAAGAAATACAGAACTCAAGAAAAAAAAAGCATGCAAAAGCTTTAACATGATTCGACATAATTTTATTAATCTTGTCGGTTACAAGCTCAAGAATCAAATGAACCTTAGCCAAGTGAATTTTATTAAAACAATAAGCTTTGAGTACAATTTGACAGCCTTTCAACATCATCTCATGTGAAAATTACATACAATGAGGTCACCTATTTATAGACTAATCTCTATTATATATTTGAATTAATAACAAACTCTTCTATAATACGTGGGATGCTTCTAGATTAATAAAACAATATTTATTGATGTTGTTTTTCGTCAAGGATAATCTAAAGTCGAATTGTGATTGAAGTATACAGAAATTGGCTAAAAATAGGGTAAGGTCAATAAGATTATAGTGGATTACCTGAAAAAGGTGACCTATGTTCACTAGAGAATATTATTACTATTCAGTTTTTGACAACAGTTTGGCAGCATTTTTGTTATATTATTTTATAAATAATATAATATTTTGATTAAATGAACTATGTGATAAATAAAAGAGTATGAAAAATTTTATTTTGTCAAAATAATATATATGGTGAAGTTACAATTTGAGAAATGGTGATCATAATAAGTTTTATAACATATATAGTGGAGTTACGATTCTTAAAAAATGATGATCATAAGTTTTGTAACTCTCACAATATTCACCAATTGATGTGTGAAAGGAGTTGCACATCATGAATTTGATTTTCATTAGCTATAATATTTTATAGTTGTTGTATGCATATTTCCTTAATGGGGTTTGGTGGAATTAGAAAATCAAATAGTGGATGATAACTCTATATATGTGAAAAAACTGTAACGCCCCAAACTCCAGGGACCGTTACGGTGTGCCTTGTAAACAGTGCTAAACTCGCTAACCGAGTCATTTGGCCAAAATCGTGAACTAAGTATGATTAGCGGTTTAGGGATTAAACATTTTGGTTAAGATGTAACGTTTCACTAGAACGTTTAATATATACATTGGGATCCCGAAAATATAAATTTCAGAGTTTATTACATAAAATATTTACAACAGGTCGTTCTAAGCGGCAAAACAGGGTTCAACCCTAGTTCCACTTTAAACCTCCGCCGTGGCGGTCGAGCAACTGCATATGTACACGTCATCATCTAAGCTCTCCAACTCAAGGATGGTCCAGCTTCCTCTTGCCTTTACCTGCACCACATAGCACTCGTGAGCCGAAGCCCAGCAAGAAAACATAATACTTTTCATAAACATTATCAAGTGATTATCATTATAATGATACTAAGCATAAAGCTTTCAAACCAATGAGTGAGCATCACATGATTCAAGAGGGAGAGTGGCTGCTAGGTAAGCCACTAGCCTCCAAGTGCTTATTTCATTCATTGACCCTCGAGGTCGGTCTTGCATTAATGCTCTTTGAGCCATTCAATGCTGATGGTCGATTAGATCTAATCTCCGTTGGCTTGCGTGAACCACGCTAAGACCATTCTGACTGATCATTCAGTGCTAAGTGACCAGTGTCCAGTACCACTGCCGAACTTGACTAATCAGTCACAGCTTCACAGCTGGTACTAATACCTTTGCCAGTTCTGGGTGACCAGTGTCCAGTATCACTGCCGAACTTGACTAATCAGTCACAACTTCACAACTGATACCAACACCTTTGCCAATTCTGACCAACGAGTCAGTGCAACGTGACCAATGCCCAGTATCACTGCCGAACCTGACTAGTCAGTCACAACTTCACAGTTGATACTAGCCCCTTTGCCAAATCTGACCAATTAGTCAGTGCCATGCACAAGTAAGCAATGCTATCAATATGTATCATATGCCAGTTATCCAAGAACAGGGCATTCAGCATGCTTACTAAACAGTTGCTAGCATAATCGTGATCATGCACAAACTCAGAGACTCAAGCTCTGGCCAATCTCATATTCATCACTCATGGCATGCCCTAATCACATGTTTCTCGTGCATCACATGCATCACACTTAGTCATCCAGCATGCCTCAATAATAATCATATGCAAATGGGAAAGCTTTCCAAGCATTCATTATGCTATCAATGTTTACATTTAAACATCCAACACGCATCAATCATAGCCATGCATGTCATACTCAATAGCCAATCTACATGCATCATAATAGACATGCATGTCATGCTCAATAATCAACCAACATGCATCCATAATATCCATGCATGTCACATATACACAGGGTGCATTTTTCTTACCTTGGGTTCGAGCGAGAATTAATAAAAGAAACGACCTTTGAGAACGATCAGCTTTTAGTCCTTTAGTGGTCACCTAGTCATAACCAAACATATAGGATACCATTAATAAAAATGACCAACATAAGTTTCCAAACCAATATCTAGCCTCCGGGACATCAATCCCCACTTAACCGGGTACTAGGATCAACCCCGAGGCCTTAAGCTAGCATCCCTAGGTCAAAAACCCCATTTTTGCCAAATCTGCCTTGATGGGCCGCGGCTCACCATAGCCATGCCGCAGCTCATCCCCCTGACAGAGGCATAATTTCCTCAGGAACACACTTAGGCCGCGGCACGCCATAGCCAGGCCGCGGCACATTACCCTGATCAGCCCAAAAACCAACAACGCACCAGCCAACTCCCCTGCGTTTTCCCTCTCAAACCAGCCCTTTAAATCAACTCAAAACCTCTTCCAAGCACTCATTTAAACCTCCAAACATCACCCATAACTCACCCACATCAAAACCCAAGTTAAACATCAATTAAACTCCCATTAATTCCTAATTAACACATCAAAATCACAAGCTGAAACTTAATAGAAAACAAAGTATAACTAGACTTCCATGGCTAAGTTTCCTTACCTCAAGCTCGGTTTTCAAACCCCTTCAATGGCTGAATCAAGTCCCTAAGCCCAAACCTTGATTTTCCTAGCTTGTTCCTTCAAATTGGCTTTAAAATCCCAAAAGAAGCAAGAAGAGAAATAGTGTACGGGTGAGGAGAGAGAGGAGGTTGATGTCTCTGTTTTGGCTCTGTTT
Organism: Humulus lupulus; assembly: GCF_963169125.1. Classification (NCBI taxonomy): domain Eukaryota; kingdom Viridiplantae; phylum Streptophyta; class Magnoliopsida; order Rosales; family Cannabaceae; genus Humulus; species Humulus lupulus. The sequence continues at coordinate 50,935,014 of NC_084800.1, read as the reverse complement.
CTACAGCCTTCTAAACTTTATGGGCTGATATAAATCCTTAAGGTCAAAAGACCATAATGCCCCTAGGCCAATTTAAAAGCTTCTAAACACTCCCAAGGGTAAATTCGTCATTTCCAACCTATACCGTTAATCATAATTAACGCTCTCCAATTCCTGCTAATCTCAACATTCTCAAATACCAATAAATCACATCCCATTACCCTTTAATTCCCGGTAATGCTCTAAACATCAAAATGACCCCGAGACTCACCCCAAGCCCCGAACTAAATCTCGTTATGACTAGACCGAAAACTTGCATCTCATGATCGTCTCATGTCGACCAGCTCAAACCAATCCTCATATAATGTGGTAAAATTATAATTCACCCATATGCATAAAATTACACAATCACGCCCCCAGCGGCCAAATTACCAAAATGCCATTGCACTTAAAATATGAGCCCATATGCATGCATTCACCATCATATAATAATATAATTCACATAAACATACATATACTCATTAAATATCATAATAAATCAATTATGGCCCTCCCGGCCTCCTAATCAAGGTCCTAAACCTTATTAGGAAATTTGGGGCATTACAAAAACACACTACATAGATTAGAACACTTGTGATGACATGCTCGTCTTTAGAACACTATGATGAGTACGAGAGAATACTTGATAAATCCTTAGAAATATTTCTAGAGAGCATTCACAAAGTGTTCTTATGAGGGAGCACTACAACATTAAATAGTATTAGTGGTGGTAAGGCCCGCCGCTAATACTATAAATGTCTGCCGGTAATTTGAATTAGCAGCGGGGATCCGCCACTACTACCCCGCCGCTAATTATTGGATGCTAATAATACTTATTAGCGGCGGACTGACACACCCGCCGCTAATAATATATTATTAGCGGCGAAACCCGCTGCTAATAAATGTGTCACAGCGCGATTATTAGCTGCGGGGTCCACCGCTTATAATTTTTTTATTATTAATTTAAAATAAATTGTTATTTATTAAATTTAAATATTTTTAAAATTAATTCATACTAAATTTTAATAAAATAAACAATTAATTTATTTAAACATAACTAACATTACAATTAATATATAATTTTAATATTTATCAAACTAACTAATATCGCTATTGCCATTAAAAATAAATACACTGTTAATTTAGTCAAAATGCATAAACTAATAACTAAATATAATCATTAAGGTCAATACTATAATTATCTTCATCTTCAACATTTTGTTGTGACTGTGGCTGTGGCAGTGGTGGCGGATGTGTCTGTGGCGATGAAGGAATATAAGGCTGTTGTGAATATCGTCTAAGCGCGAGGTCCCCAAACTGATCCCGAGACTGTGGCTGTATCGAGGTGGATAAAATAGGTTGCTTCTGTTGCTGGGACCCCAAGATTTATCAATCGCCATCTACAATGATATAAGAGAGTCTAAGAAAGGGAAGAAAAAAGAGCAACTGTCCTAATCCTATCATTTTAAATTTTTTTATTATTTTAAATGTGTTATGATGTCTTATGAGAAGTGTTATTCCTGGACAAACTTGAGTTTTATGATCTCTTATTACTTAAATAATTATTAGTATAGTTTAACAAGAACTATTTTTTTTATTCATGGTAAAATTTATTTTAATTTATCTCATGTTATTTTATGATAACTTATGTTATTTTATAACGACTTCCTTTTTCGCAAATTATTTATGATAATTTATATACAACTTTTTTAATATATATGTTTACCCAAAAAAGATTTTCCTGATGACGTGGCAGAATTAACAAGCACGTGAGGTACACGTGACCGTTTAAGTGAGTACAATCTATTTGACCATCGACCAGAAGAGAGTTTACTCAGCAAACGACATATTTCATGGGTGACTAGTCTGGTCGTAGTATTTCAGATATTTCCTACAGATATGTAATTTTGCATTATGTAATAATTGTGATTTCCATTATTATTTAGATACGTCTGTGTTGAATGTAATTAAGGCTCATTGGCCCATGTAGAACTCCTTGAGTCTATAAATAAGAATCAAAGGGCTCAAGAGAGAGGGGACTTTTGAAACTTTTGAACTTTGGAATTCTGAGAGAGAATTATAGTGTTTTTATCCACCAAAATTGTATTCAACCTGAAGCTGGTGAAACTCATGAACCCTAGTTCATTGATCACATTTTTGGGGATTCTACATCAATAAGAACACTACATGGATGTAGGTTTTTACCATTTTCTGGGGCCGAACCACTATAAATCTTTGGTGTCGTTTATCTTTTTGTCTTGATTTCATCTCATTTTACTTGACTCCGTGTCGTTGACCAAATCAATGGTCAACAATATATATTTTATAATTATTATAAAATTAAATTATTTTTCTATTTATAATTAATAGGATTGTTTTAGCAAAATGGTTTATTTTAGGACAAGAATATATTATAGAAATAATAATATTTTGCAACCACTTAAATAACCTTCTATTAATCGTTAATATAATAAAAATAAAAGTAATATAAAATCATGACTATTGTTCTTAAAATATGTCACCAAATATATCAATTTTTGTTGTGATAGTACTAAAATCGTCATATTTTTAAAATTAATTTAAATTCTTGATACATAATATTGTATTTGAATATTGCAATTGTAAGTTAGGTTCATTATACTAATTTAATCTGTTAACCGAGATTTTCGGCAACTATATTAACGAACGATATTTACTAGTAATGATAATGAAAATGGAATATCGACACGGGGTTTTTACGTGGTTGGGGCGTTAACTAGCCTTAGTCCACGAGTCCATATATTAGAGCTAGAAGAAGCTTTTACAACGGAGTTTTCTAATTATATTTGAACAGAGTTTCTGCCTCCTCTCCCCTTTTCTCGTTGTTCTACAGCTTATATTTATAAGCGGAGGGGGACACCGAGTCTGGGCCGGATCCGACTCGGGCCCATCAGAGGAACGTACACAAGGGGCCTTCCTGGTGGGGGCCCAATATAAAAAGGTATACAATACACAAAATTCAAACCAGCTAAGGCCCAATTAGTTGACCTGTGACACAAGCCTTCGCCCGACAAAACGGCGCTTTGGCTCCGACCACTTCGAGTCACAAGGCTGATTCAGGAGACAAGACCGGTTAGGGTTCTTGGCTGCGCAGTCCTGACACACCAGTGGGCAATCGCGAGGCGACCTTTTCTGCAGGCGAAAAGTGGGGGACAATGCCCACGCGAAATGAGGCGGTTTCAGGATTCTGGATGCCTGGCCCTTCAACTGGGGAGGAGGTGATCCAGGTCCGTTTACCATTGGCCCGCTCTGTTTACCTCGGGCCCGGACCATACCAGGCGCCGGGATAGGGACGCATAGGCCGCGACAGCCCGGACGCTCTGGACATCTCCGGGACCGTTAAGGTGACGACGAACCCGGAGGTGCGTCCCGGACCACTCCAGATGGGCCCAGTCTAGAGCCCCCGGTTCGTACCAATTCCCTTGGGCGATACTCAAACCAAGGGACCTTAGGCTAGGCCCATACGCCGAGTCGGACCTCTGACCGTGGGCCAGGGCGAAGGCCCAACGCCCTTCCAGGAAATGGGGATAACACTTACCCCCCAAGCCTTCATCCGGGCTTGCCGGGAGGAGGGTTGCATCACCCTCGCGGCGCTTGCCAAGTTGTCTCCCTAGTTCCTGCCTAAGCTAGGAGGCTTGGCCGAAGGGCCGTGGCAGTGGCAGATTGCTCAGCCTGGATCGTGCACCGTGATCCGGGGACGTTTACCCTTGGCCCGCTTTAAGAAAAATGACACACGTGTCGCCATGTGATTGCTGCAAGGGCCTCGAAGAGTCGCCTAGGCCTCCCACAGATCGCTAGGCCTAGACTAGGGGTCATCGCACGTCCCGAGGCGTCACATCTACACGGGGGGGAGTCATCATTAATGTCCCTGGAACGAGGTGGACCGTAGGATGGGGCGTCCTTTAGCATTCGCCACTCCTGGGCCGTCGGATTTGAGACGTCGAGGATCCAGACCAAAAGGACTCATAAATGCCCCCTGCGCGATTCTTGATCATCGGATGAAGAGGCACCTGACCGTTGGATCGTGGGCCCGAATTCGGGGGCCGATATAAAGACTCCCAGAGAACAACATTTCGCACTTTTCCATTTTCGAACCAGCTTAAGAAAAAACCCAGACGCTTGTTAGAGCTTTGCATGTCCGACCTCGCCGATGAACTACTCCGCCGATTGCTAGTTCTGCACCACCGCCTGTTCCCCAGAACCTCAACCATTGTTCCTCAACCTGACGGCGTTTCTTGGGTTTGTCCCGTCGACGAATTACTGCATCGACTGTGCCACTTCAAGAATGAAGTTCTGCCATCCATACGGTCGGACAGCCACCAGCCTCAGCAGTCGCCACCACTCAGTAAGTCTTTTCTAATTCCATTACCAACTTTGTGACCTTATGCTCTCTAGATGCATGCACCTAGGCCCTGTGCTTTAGAATTTGTTAGGGAGGCTGCCTGGTTCGGGTGCTTCCCGGACAAGGGGTGGACCTTAGCAGCCTCCCCTCCCGATCAGGGTCCCGGGGCTTTTCGGGGTCCCGGGCCTGGTCCGACGGGACTCCAAGCAGTCCTTAGGAGACTCCCTGTACCTCGACCGACTTTTTTGGGTTTAGGTACTGACTGCTTGGTCTTTCTTTCTCTGTTCCCAGATAGTCAATCATGGCCACGGGCGTTACACTCCATTCAGAAGAAGAGGTCAATAGGGCCCTTGTAGTTGCTCCCGGATCCAAGACGGCCACAGGCAACATGTGGGAAATGGACGTAACGGCCAACTCATTCTGGAACTACCGGATGATGCTGCTCCTGGAGGCGAAGCTGGGCATCGAATCGACTCCGGGCCTCTTCCATAATCGCATGGCTAGGCTAGAGGAATGGGTGCATACGTCCGTGGATGGATTCGGGGCTTGGAGCACCGGACATATTAGCGCGGAAGCCACGCTCTCGCTTCATGACTACTTCGTGTGGTTCCTGACATACGTGGGGATCGCACCTTTCCAACTGTTGCCGCAAGCGTACCGTCTGCTCGCTGGGTGGAAGGTGTTTTGTGTCGCGAAGGAGATCGCGGAGCCCACTCCAGCGGAAGTCTTGTACTTCTACAAGTTGGTGCCGCAAGTCAACGTTAAAAACAAGAGCTTGGACGGCTTTTACAAGCTGCAGCCGCGGAGTGGCTACCCTGCTCCTACGAGCACCTGGAAGCACCCTCCGGATGTCAGGCATTATTGGTTCATGACATCCGGGTTCCTTATTGACAAGAACCCCACGCTGCTGCTAGACTTCCAGCGAGTGGGTAAGTACTCCCTCGGACCCTCTCTTTTACTCATCTTTTGCTTCCACCTCTTATCGTATCTTCCGGGTCGCAAGTCCCTTCATTCAAACCCCCCTTACCAAGTTTCTCCTGGAAAGGAGGAGGTTCTATGCCAAGCTGACCGCGGAGGAGCTGGACATTGGGGGCTATGTCAATGATAAAAACCTCCAGCTGATAGGGTTGCTGGCGGCCACTCAGACCATCGTCGTCCCGAGTTTCCGGGGCATCCCGTGAGAGAAGGATAACGAGGTCCGGGAGCAGTTGGCCCTCGACCACATCGCCGAGGTGGTGAGAGTGGCGCGGGCCACAGCGGCCCAGCGTAAGAAGAATCAGCTTCCGGCGGAAGAGGCCAACTCGGAAGAGCTGGAGGAGCTTTTCGAAGACGCCCTACCAAACGTCGGGACTCCCGGGGCTAGTGTATCGGGGCGAGGTAACTCCCCTTTAATCTTAACTTATGCTCCCCAAGTCGGGGACTTAGCTAGGGATAGGCTAGAGCCGCCGGACCCCGCGTTTGGGGTTGATGGGGAGATGAGGCCTTCATCTCCCGTCCCTGTAGGATCAGGGACCCTAATGTTCCTGTCCGGGTTCCTACAGTATGGGGGGTTTCTAACCCCGGATGACGTAGGAGACCAGATACACTCATTCGCTTTAAGGGAATTGAGTCTCGCCCGGGGCTTAGATGAGGGTTCGTGCCGGGCTATTCTTTTTTACTGCTGTGTTTTCCTGTCTGGCTTATTATACTAACTCCTTTCTCCTGTACTTTTGCAGAGGATTCTGATATGTCTAACCCGGCCAGCGAGATAAGGAGGCTCATCAAGGAAAGGTCGGCCAAGAAGGCGGCCAGGAGATCAAACGTCGTGGCCGGCCCGGAGACCCTCCCCACCAGTGAAACGCCTGGGCCAGTACCCTGTCCCGGCGAGGCTCTGGCAGTGGTCCCCTTCCAGGCCGTGGAGCCGGCCGCAGACGTCCCTTCGGACTGGCCCCCGGTGATTGACTTGGAGGCGGGCGACGCCGTAAGCCGGAGCTCAGGAAAGAGGGGCCCGGAAGACGACGCCCGGGAAGGCGAACGCGAGAAGAGGCCCCGGGCAACACTGTCGGAAACAGCTGAGGAGTCGCATGGGGAGAGTCGGCTAACCACGAAGGAGATCCCTGCTCCGCCAGTCCTTCCCCTCCGCCCAAATCTTCTCAAGGAGGGGGAGATTGCCCTACGGGACGAACAGTTCCGGCTGATCAACCGGACCTGGGAAAATGGCCGGTGTTGGAGGGACGACGCTTACAAGACTCTGACAATTCGTCGCCAGGTCGAGTTCTCGGACCGTCCTGCCGAGTTCAGCGCTCCCCAGCCGATCGTGGACCGGCTAGCCGCCGAGGCGGGCTTCCGCCCCAAGCTGGGCCAAGACATCGCCCCCATGGCCGCTGACTTGCTGGATCAGGTTGGGAGCTCTATGTCCAACCTTCAGCTGAAGAGGTACGCCACGATAGCTAACCCGGACGTGCTGTTCATCTCTCAGGCTCTCCGCCACCAGGCCACCGCGGTACTGTTTGCTTCACTTATATTCCTTCCGTCATTTGTTGGTTTTATTTTCTAACTTTTCTTTGTTCCAGGTTGACTTACTGTCCCAAAGGAGTGCCGACCTAGTATCCGAGCTTGCCATAAAGATGGAGACGGCCAAGCTGGAGCTGGAGGCGGCCGTGAACCAGAGGGAAGCCGTTAAGGAGACCTTGAGCCTGGAAACGGCCCATCTCCGGGAAGAAGTGGCCCGGCTGAAGGCGGAGCGCGAGGAGATTGGTCGCGCCAAGGCTGGGATGGAAGATGAGCTGTCCCGGAAGAAAAGAGTCGCTGATGAAAGGGCGACGCTCTTGGAGACGGCCGCGGCACAGTCCGCCCTGGACAACGAGGAGATCCGGGCCCTGAAAGCCCGAGTCTGCGAATTGGGCGACTCCCTGCTTCAGGAGAAGGCGGCGCATGAGACGACCCGCCAGGAGAAGGAGGAGGTCGATAACTTGGGGGATGTTACCTTTGACGAGGCCATCTATATGGCCTGGTGCAAGGATAAGAACATGAACCTCCTCGTCTTCCCTGACCCGCAATCGAAGCGTGCCGAATACGAGGCCAAGGAGAGGGAGGATGCGGACCTCTGGGCGGATGCGTTGTAGGCCCGTGCCTTGGCCTTGTACTTTTGTTGCTATTTTTGGCTTGTAATTAAACTTAAAACCTTGCTATTTTCTTTTGTCTTTTAAGAAAACTTCCTTCCATTGTTCAGTGGAGATTTCGATTTGTTGCCGCGACTAACTGATTGCAGGGGGTTCTAGTCCTGGTTCCAACGGCCGGAGCCAGGCCCAACTAAATTTTCCAAGTTTCTAGCCTTTGCGTGGACCTCGTTCGTCCGGGGCGGGACGAGCCTTGGGCTTGGTCCCCTTTGTTAATATCCCCGGACGTCGTTTCGTCCGGGGCGGGATGAGCCTTGGGCTTGGTCCCTTTTATTTTATACCCCCGGACATCGTTTCGTCCGGGGCGGGACGAGCCTTGGGCTTGGTCCCTTTTATTATATACCCCCGGACATCGTTTCATCCGGGGCGGGACGAGCCTTGGGCTTGGTCCTTTTTTTAATATACCCCCGGACATCATTCGTCCGGGGTGGGACGAGCCTTGGGCTTGGTCCCTTTTATTATATACCCCCGGACATCGTTCGTCCGGGGTGGGACCGGCCTTGGGCTCGGTCCTCTTTTTTAATATCCCCGGACGCTGTTTCTTCCGGGGCGGGACGAGCCTTGGGCTTGGTCCCTTTTATTATATACCCTCGGACATCATTCGTCCGGGGTGGAACGAGCCTTGGGCTTGGTCCCTTTTATTATATACCCCCGGACATCATTCGTCCGGGGTGGGACCGGCCTTGGGCTCGGTCCCCTTTTTTAATATCCCCGGACGTTGTTTCGTCCGGGGCGGGACGAGCCTTGGGCTTGGTCCCCTTTGTTAATATCCCCGGACGTCGTTTCGTCCGGGGCGGGATGAGCCTTGGGCTTGGTCCCTTTTATTATATACCCCCGGACATCGTTCGTCCGGGGTGGGACGAGCCTTGGGCTTGGTCCCTTTTATTATATACCCCCGGACATCGTTCGTCCGGGGTGGGACCGGCCTTGGGCTCGGTCCTCTTTTTTAATATCCCCGGACGTTGTTTCGTCCGGGGCGGGACGAGCCTTGGGCTTGGTCCCCTTTGTTAATATCCCCGGACGTCGTTTCGTCCGGGGCGGGATGAGCCTTGGGCTTGGTCCCCTTTGTTAATACCCCCGGACGTCGTTTCGTCCGGGGCAGGATGAGCCTTGGGCTTGGTCCCTTTTATTATATACCCTCGGACATCGTTCGTCCGGGGTGGGACCGGCCTTGGGCTCGGTCCTCTTTTTCGAATGTGCCTGGGATGATACCCCCCGCAAGTGAGCAGAGACGGGTCTGGGGTCACTTGGGAAAGAAATTTGAAAGGAATTTGCCCTGAGGCGTACATTTCTTTGGTGACGATAGTCCTTTACGACGTTTTACACACGTCATTTTCATTGTTCAAAAGGGAATTAGCCCTGAGGCGTACATTGCTTACAACGGAAATACTAAACTGGGACAAGTCCTAGGACTACTGGTAGTATTTGTGGAGATGCTCCGCATTCCAGGCTCGCGGAACCTCGGAACCATCGAGCCGCTTCAAGCAGTACGTTCCGGGGCAGACCTCGTGCTGGATCACATACGACCCTTCCCAATTAGGGCCCAGAACCCCTACTCCCGGATCCTGAGTGGCAGGGAAGACCCTCTGCAGGACTAGATCGCCGGTTTCGAACTTGCGGTTCTTGACTTTGGAGTTGAAATATCGCGCGATCTTGCCCTGGTACATCTTCAACTGCACTTGCGATTCCTCCCGGATCTCCTCGATAAGATCCAGCGATTCCTGGAGCAAGGCGTTGTTCTGGGCAGGATCGTACATGTCGCGTCGATGGGATGGGACGGTCGTTTCAATTGGGATGACGGCTTCGCATCCATAAACCATTGAGTAGGGGGTGTGCCCGGTTGACATCCTTTCGGTCGTCCGGTAGGCCCACAATACGCGTGGGAGTTCCTCGGGCCATTTGCTCTTACAGGCCTGGAGCTTTTTCTTCAGCGTCCCTTTTAGGATTTTGTTCACGGCTTCGGCCTGCCCGTTCGCTTGCGGTCTGGCGACTGCCGAGAAACTCTTCACTATACCGTGTCTTTCGCAAAAATCCGTGAAGTGGGAGCTATCAAATTGCTTCCCGTTGTCGGACACGATTTTGTGGGGGAGGCCATATCGACACACTATGTTGTTGACGAAGAAATCTAGGGCCTTCTTGGACGTGAACGTGCTCATGGGCTCCGCCTCGACCCATTTCGTGAAATAGTCTACCGCCACAATGGCATATTTTACCCCTCCCTTCCCGGTCGGGAGGGATCCCACAAGGTCGATCCCCCACACTGCAAACGGTCAGGGACTGTTCATCAAGGTTATCTCTGTCGGGGGGGCCCGAGGGATCTTCGTGTACCTCTGGCACTGCTCGCACTTACAGACGTAGTCTATGCAGTCTTTCTTCATGGTGGGCCAGAAGTATCCTTGGCGCAGAATCTTCTTAGACAGACTGGGCCCGGCCGTGTGATCTCCGCAAAAGCCTTCGTGGACCTCATACATAATGGCTCCCAGTTCGGTCCCGGACACGCACCTGAGGTAAGGCATAGACAGTCCCCGGCGATAGAGTTTCCCGTCCATCATGACGTACCGGTGGGCCTGGTATAGGAGTTTCCTGGCCGCGGCTCGATCGTTCGGAACTTCCCCGGTGGACTGGTATCGGATCAGCGGCCCCATCCAGGAAGTGGAGTGGTCGAACGTATTGACGGTGGGAGCCCTGATACTTGGGACGGGGAGATGGTTGACGGGAACCAGTCCGGCCAGTTCGGCCTCTGCGTCGGTTTCCAGCTTCGCTAGCGTATCCGCGAACACGTTCTTCACCCGGGGAATCTGGCGGATGGAATGCGCCGCGAACGTTTGGAGCATCTCCCTCGTTTGAGATACATATGCCGCCATCCGTTCTCCCTTGGTTTGATATTCCCCCGAAATCTGTCTGACTACCAGCTGAGAATCACTGTAAATTTCGAGGTTCGTGGCCCCTACTTCCCGGGCCAGACGCAGACCGGCTAGGACAGCTTCATGCTCCGCCTCGTTGTTTGAGGCTTTGAACTGGAAACGGAGGGCATTTTGTAGCTGGTGCCCCTGTGGTGACACCAAGATGATCCCGGCGCCGGCCCCGTTCTCGTTCGAGGCTCCGTCCACGAAGATTTTCCAAATGAGCGCCGCGGAAGATGCGAGGATACTCTCTTCTGGGGGGATCCCGGAACATTCGACGATAAAATCGGCCAGGGCCTGTCCCTTAATGGACACCCGGGGCACGTAGGATATATCAAATTGGCTCAGCTCCATTGCCCATTTCAGGAGTCTTCCCGACGACTCAGGTTTCTGCAACACCTGCCGCAGGGGATGGTTGGTTAAGACTTTTATGGCGTGAGCCTGGAAGTAGGGTCGAAGCTTCCGGGATGCCATCAATAGGCAGAAAGTCAGCTTTTCGATCAACGGGTACCTAGATTCGGCGTCTAGTAACCGCTTGCTCACGTAGTATACCGGGAGTTGTGTCCTTTCCTCTTCTCGTACCAGCGCGGCGCTGATGGCATGCTCGGTCACGACCAGGTATAGGTACAAAGGCTCTCCTTCGACTGGCTTCGCCAGGATGGGGGCCTTGGCCAAGTGTTCTTTCAGCTTCTGGAAGGCTTCTTCGCACTCGGGTGACCACTCGAACCGCTGGCTTCCGCGAAGGATGTCGAAAAAGGGGACGCGTTTGTCAGTGGCCTTGGAAACGAAACGGCTCAGGGCGGCCACTCGCCCCGTCAGGCTTTGAACGTCCTTGTGCTTCCGGGGAGAGGCCATGTCGATCAGTGTCTTGATCTTCTCTGGGTTGGCTTCGATTCCTCGGAAGCTCACTATGAAGCCCAGGAACTTCCTGGAAGCTACGCCGAAAGTGCACTTTTTAGGGTTCAGCTTCATCCCGTACTTCTGGATAACCGCGAAAGCCTCCACCAAAATCCTCCGAATGGTCCCCCGACGTCTTGGACTTGATCAGCATATCGTCAATGTACACTTCCATGTTTCGCCCCAGCTGGGCCTGAAACATTCGATTGACGAGCCTCTGGTAAGTTGCTCCGGCATTTTTGAGTCCGAAAGGCATGACTATGTAGCAATAGATGCCCTTGTCGGTTTGGAAACTGGTGTGCTCCTGGTCCGCCACGTGCATGGAGATCTGGTTGTAGCCCGAGTAGGCATCCATGAAACTTAAGATCTCGTAACCAGACGTAGCGTCCACCATTTGGTCTAATCGGGGGAGCGGGAAACAGTCCTTCAGGCACGCTTTGTTGAGGTCCGTGAAGTCGATGCAAGTTCTCCAGGTCCCGTTGGGTTTCGGCACCAAGACCGGGTTGGCCAGCCATACGGGGTATACCGCTTCGCGGATGAAATTGATGGAAGATAACTTCTCCACCTCCAGCTTGAGGGCCTCGGCCCTTTCCGTCCCCAAAGGTCTGCGTTTCTGGCGGACCGGGGTCGCGTTTGGGTCAATACTTAACGTGTGGCAGATGATATTGCGGTCGATCCCGGTCATATCGGAGTGGGACCATGCCAGAAGATCCTGGTTTTCCTGGACTCGGGCGATAATGGCGGCCCGAATATCCGCCGGTAGGCTCTTTCCCACTTGGATGACCCTGGTCGGGTCGGTTTCGCTTATGCATACCTCTTCTACTTCGTCCATTGGCTCTAGGACACGCTCGTCTCCTATTCGTGGGTCCAGATCGCCCTCATCCTGGACTACTTGCTCAACTGGGCGGAGGGCCGGCTCGACGGGCTCTTCCCGGACCATATATATGGGACGGGAAGAGACATGGTAACACTTACGAGCACTTTTTTGGTCTCCGCGAACAGTCCCTATTCCCCCATTGCTGCACGGGAACTTCATGCATAGATGGCGGATGGAGGTGATGGACCCGAACTCGACCAGGGCGGGTCGGCCAAAGATGACGTTGTAAGCGGTGGGGCAATCCACCACAACAAAGGTACAGAACTTGAACGAGTGATGCAACTCATCCCCCAGCGTCACCGGCAGCTGGACCTTTCCCATGGGGAGAAGTGCGTCACCATTGAAGCCGTAGAATTGGGCCGGGCAGGATGCCAAATCAGCCTCCGTCAGGCCAATGGCGGCAAAGGCAGGCTTGAACAGCAAGTTGACGGAGCTTCTGTCGTCCACCAACACGCGGGATACCAGCTTGTTGGCAATTTGGGCATCTAAAACCAGCGGGTCGTGGTGCGGGAAATGGATGTTGCGGGCGTCGTCCTCCGTGAACGTGATGGGGAGGTTCATCAGTTTAAGGTGCTGAGCCGGGACCTGGACAAGGGCGCAAACCTCTTGGTCGTGGTCCAGCTCGCTCAGATAGCGCTTTTGGTCATTCTTCGAAGGTCCTCCTAGGTGGGGTCCACCCGATATGGTCACCACGTGCCCGTCCACTCGAGGGGGCGCTGCTCCGGTAGGATAGGGCGTTCCAGGGCCGGGGGCCTGCGCGGAGATGGTCACCTGAGGGGCCTGCGCTGAGGGTCCTGGTGCATACCCTCCCTGGGGCAGGTATGCACGAGTCAGCACCGGTGCCGTGGATTGTCCGGGGATCGCTGACACGCCCGGGACGCCCACGGGCATTCTTACCCACTGATGGAGATGCCCCAGCTTGATGAGGTTCTCAATCTCGTCTTTGAGCTGCCGACACTCATCGGTGGTGTGACCCAGATCTTTGTGATAGGCGCACCGTTTGCTGGTATCTCTGGGATTCCTTCCCCCCTTAAACATGGGGCTAGGCTTCCGGTAGTGGACTGCTCTTTCCGTAGCCACGTAGATGTTTTCCCGGGTGTCCACCAAGTTGGTGTATTCTGAATATTGGGGCTCGTATCCCTTCTTCCCTTTTTTGGCCAGCTCTGGCCGGTTCTGGCCTTTGCCGGACCGCTTCCCCCGGGAGGGATTCACGCTTGCCTCGGTTACTCCGGTCTGCGATTGCTGGGCTACGATGGGGACCACACTATGCCCTGCCGGCGCAACGCCATAACCAGAGAAATGCGTTGATTGGGCCGGGGCGTATCCCGAAGCAGCAGGGCCGTATACCGTAGGCGTGTAACTGGTACCGGGCGCGATGGCCGTCCCCGGGACTATGGGGGGCGTTGCATAGGCCTGCGCAGGGAACTGCCCCGCACCACTCGGAATCGTCTGAGGGATGGGGTGAGGAGCCGGCGGCCATCCGAAGGCCTGGATCTGAGCCTCCTCCCAGTTGATGAACCCTTGGGCTCTCTTGATGAATTCTTCCAGAGTGGTGGCTTTACTACGCTGCATGTCATTCCAGAGTGGGGACCCGGCCCGGATCCTAGACTGCAGTGCCACCAGGCGCTTTCCGTCATCGACCTTGGTCTTGGAGGCTTCTTCAGTGAAGCGCTGGATATAGGCTCTCAACGTCTCCGCGGGTAGTTGCTTAATATTGGCGAGGGCGCTGATTTGCATGTCCATCCTCATGGCGGCCACGAATTGCTTCCGGAACGCCGATTGTAGCCCGGACCATGTTTGGATGGACCCCGGTTTAAGCCTTTTCCACCACTCTTCGGCGGGACCACCCAACGTGATGGAGAAGCAGAGGCATTTGCCGTCGTCACTGACGTGGGCCACTGTCATGAGTCGGTTGTACCGGGACAGATGATCCCTAGGATCCGTGCTTCCAGTGTAGGCGGTGAGGCTTGGCATCTTGAACCCCTTGGGCAGTACGGCGTCCAGGATGTGCCTCGCGCATGGCTCTTTATCCTCTTCGTCAGAGTCAGTGTCCGCGCCTTCCTGCTTGCGGACCAAGCGATCAGTGACTTTTTTTAATGCGGCCATTTGCTCCATGAGCCTCTTGGCCGTGTTATCATCCAGGGGCCTTCTCTCGTTCCTCCTGTCATTGATGTCGTTCCTGAGGTCGCCGTCTCGAGGAAGGATTTTTTCCTTGCGGGCCCGCTCTTTCCAGGCATTCAGTCCGTCACGTAGATCTACCCAGGAAGTGTCGTCTCCTGAGCTGAGAGCGTGGCGATCCTCGTGGCGAGACCCGTCCCGGCGGTTCTTGTTGACCGAGGCACTGGGGTGCAAAGACCTTTCCCGCCCATTCTCCCCTGGGGCGTGCCAGGGCTGATCGTTCCGCGGCCGTTCTCCTTGCGGATCGATTGGGCGGCCTCATCCTGGGACAGGGCGCCCCTTCTCTTTCCTAGGTAACGGCCGTGAACGTGCCTCGACTTTATCGACGGGGGTGGTCTTTTTCCGGGTCGTCCGTCGCTCCTTGTCCGGGACTTTCGGAGCCATGTCGGGAAAAGGCTCTGGGGGACGGATTGGGCTGGCATCCCTGGGGCCCCCGGCTTGCGCTTGGGGAGCGGGTTGTTGCGTCTCTGGTTGCGGGCCAGCTGTGGGGTTGGCTGCCGGACCCTGCGCGGCCATCAGTGCTTGCAGGGCTCCCAGGGACTCTTGCACCCGGCGGTGCGCCTCCGCCTGCTCAGCCATCCTGGCTTCCTGATCCAGGATCTGCTGCGTCAGTCTAGTCACCTCCGAGTCTTGCTGATCGCCGCGAGGGACCCCGGGGTCCACGACTTCATCGTGATACTCCCCCTCGTTCTCCTCCTCGTAGTACTCTTCTTCGTTTTCTACTTCGTACTCTGCCTCACCCTCGTAGTCTTGCGACTCATCTTGGTGAGATGTCTGAGGGGGCACGTCTTCAGGCAGGTCTTGAGGAATGTGCTGAGAAGGCAGCGGGTCTCTGTTACCTTGCTCTGGGTTGGTGGGGTCGAAGGTGGTGTGACGCGTGTTCACCATCGCAGTAAAAGGCCTGACATTGGCGCTAGCTTCCTTCTGCTCTCAATGAAAGCACCAAACTGTTAACCGAGATTTTCGGCAACTATATTAACGAACGATATTTACTAGTAATGATAATGAAAATGGAAGATCGACACGGGGTTTTTACGTGGTTGGGGCGTTAACTAGCCTTAGTCCACGAGTCCATATATTAGAGCTAGAAGAAGCTTTTACAACGGAGTTTTCTAATTATATCTGAACAGAGTTTCTGCCTCCTCTCCCCTTTTCTCGTTGTTCTACAGCTTATATTTATAAGCGGAGGGGGACACCGGGTCTGGGCCGGATTCGAACCGGGCCCATCAGAGGAACGTACACAAGGGGCCTTCCTGGTGGGGGCCCAATATAAAAAGGTATACAATACACAAAATTCAAACCAGCTAAGGCCCAATTAGTTGACCTGTGACACAAGCCTTCGCCCGACAAAACGGCGCTTTGGCTCCGACCACTTCGAGTCACGAGGCTGATTCAGGAGACAAGACCGGTCAGGGTACTTGGCTGCGCAGTCCTGACACACCAGTGGGCAATCCCGAGGTGACCTTTTCTGCAGGCGAAAAGTGGGGGACAATGCCCACGCGAAATGAGGCGGTTTCAGGATTCTGGACGCCTGGCCCTTCAACTGGGGAGGAGGTGATCCAGGTCCGTTTACCATTGGCCCGCTCTGTTTACCTCGGGCTCGGACCATACCAGGCGCCGGGATAGGGACGCATAGGCCGCGACAGCCCGGACGCTCTGGACATCTCCGGGACCGTTAAGGTGACGACGAACCCGGAGGTGCGTCCCGGACCACTCCAGATGGGCCCAATCTAGAGCCCCCGGTCCGTACCAATTCCCTTGGGCGATACTCAAACCAAGGGACCTTGGGCTAGGCCCATACGCCGAGTCGGACCTCTGACCGTGGGCCAGGGCGAAGGCCCAACGCCCTTCCAGGAAATGGGGATAACATAATCCTATATAGATAAACAAAACATGCTAATATATTTTTCTGGGAATAAGAAACTGCCTTTCTAAATAATTTCCTTCTCCAAATTTTTGTTTCATTTATATAAATAATAAATATCTGTAATAATAATATGTACGCCCTAAATATCCACGGGTTATTAGCGAGCTGGAAAATGGCTTAATTCTATCAGTCACGTGGAAGCCACCTACCAGGAGCTGCTGTTATGGGACTCTACCTCTCTAGCTCAAGATAGCCAAAGGTTTGGTGAGTACTAAGGCATCGGGTCAGCAGTGTGGACACCACGAGCTGAGACTACATCAAGCTCGGGGAACGCCCTCCGATCCTTTATAAAGTCAACCATGCAATGTAAACGTGCATATATCAGACATCACGTGTCTACCCCATTCCTGAATTCTCGGACACGCAGCATAAACGTGTGTGTTCAGGCACCCCACGAATGGTTTGGGCCATGCGGCCCATTATCCCCCTTACCTATTGATTAGACCACACTTCATTGTTAGGTTTTAGGAATTAATCATGAATGTCGCAGAAGTGACATGATGGGTAAGAAGGTCATGGAATGACCTCCTTTGCCAACACCCAGGTGTCCTCTCCCTATAAATATGGAGACCCTGGGAGTTGCAAGGGGTTGGCTTCTAATTTGTAAAGAAATATCCTGTAAAGAATATCAGAGAGATATCAATAATATTGGCTGGTGGACTAGAAGGATTTTAACCTTTGAACCACCTAAAAAAGGCATCCCAGTTATAATCTTCCTTTGAGATCATTCATCTATTACGGTTCATCATTTAGCACTAATCCATCTCCTTATTCATATAATTATCTGTTGCCGAAGAACCGCGTCAACAGTTTGGTGCTTTCGTTGGGAGCTTTTAGATTGGTGCTACCGCAAATACCCAACCATTGTAGTTACTCGCTCAAGACATGGTAACGAGGCAGACCAACGTGATGGGCAGGAGGCCCACCATGCCGCCATGTCCGATGATCAGAACCCTGAGGTTCAGCAGCGGCCGGGCAAGCAGCCAATGGGCCAAGACGACACTGAAAGTTCGGCTCCCCGGCCGCCCAATCCGAACCTGGATTTCTACACGGCTGTAGAAATGGAAAATGCACAGTTGAGGAGTTAGCTGGCGAAAGCAAACCAGCAGATTCAAGAGGTTTTGGCCCGAATACCTCCTCTTACAACTGAAAGAGGCATGGTGAGACTCATAAGTCCCGCCGGGGTAACTGGTCCAGGCCCGGTCGGTCGGTCAGACCCCCGACATCAAATTATACTCCCACGTCACACCACCGGGAAACCACATTTGAGGAACTTCCTAGGGCCGAGCAACAATTCAGCCGATCAGTCCGGACCTCAACTCGTAGCTCACTTCCGCCCTCGAGTGCACCCAGGAGGGCTCAAGGAAGCTCGCGAAGGAGATCCGGGGAGGGCTCGCGACGATAGCCTGCCCCGGCCAGCCGTCCTGTACCCCGCTCAGACTGCCGAGCACAGGACGCGGAGGATGGTAGAGCAGAGCGGCCGCGACCTAGCTTGATCCGCCGGGACTAGGATCGCATTCCTGGTCAGGCATCCTCCTTCACCAATAAGATACCCATCTCCTCCCTGTCCAGTCCGAGACATTCCGGCTCATGGGAGCAGCAGGAGAAATCCTCCTTCTGTCGGACCTTCCCATCGTAGCCGGGCGCCCAGGGAAGCCCCAGATCCTCACCCCCAGCGGCGGGCTCCGAGCTTTTCAAATGGAAGTTACTGGACCGGGAGTCGTCTAAGTGACATCTCCTGTGGAGACCTGCGCCAACGCTTGAGCTCGGCGCAAAGTCCTCAGGCCGCCCCGAGGAACGACCTCCAAGATCGTCTAAACTCTTAGAGAGGAGACCTAGTTGGAAATGGCAGTCGTGCTCGCCAAGGGGAAGGCCTATCTGAAGTATGTGACAGCGGGAATGTCCCACATAACCTATCTCAAGAAAGGAGGGGCTATAACCCGCCTAATACGTACAATGGAACTGGAGCTGTTGAACAACCCCAGAATAACCAAGGAAGCAAGGACCAGACCCTTGAGCGTCTGGCTCAGATGGAGGAGCTGATGAGGAAGCTCTTGTTGGAAAAATAAAAAGATGAGTATGATTCAGGGGACAAACTCGAGCTCTTCGCCCCCAGCATAGTAGCAACAGCGTATCCGCCTGATTTCCGTATGCCTCACTTGTCTAAGTTCAACGGAGACGGGGACCCGTCAGATCATCTGGGTATGTTCAACACCTTGATGATGGCCCACAACATCGGTCCCGAGCTGAGATGTTTTATATTTTTTCCACCTTGATTGGGCCGGCCAGGCAATGGTTCAAGCAGTGTAAAAAGCAATCCATCAGTTCGTGGAAAGCCTTTTCTGCCGACTTTAAGAGGGCATTCCGAGCTTCTCAGGCTGCCCGCGTCAAGGCCAACACCCTGGCGAATGTAAGACAGCAGCCCGACGAACCTTTGAAAGCTTACCTAAGCAGATTCACGAACGTCGCTGCTCGAGCCAGGGACGCAGACGACAGCTCCAAGCTCATGGCCTTGAGGACTGGGAACCTTGTCGGAGGTGGACTCTAGGAAGAGATACAGAGAAATGGAGTCAGCATCGTAAACGAATTCCTAAATAGGGCCCAGGGATGGATAAACCTGGAGGAGGCATGAGCATCAGCCGCGGGAACTAGCCAGTACCCTGAGCAGCCCGCTGGAGTGGGAACGGATGTCGTGGCAGCGACACAAACCGTTGCGCAGAGTAACTAGTTTGGTGGAGGCAAGAGAAAAGGGAGCAGCGAGGGCGGCCAACACGGCCCAAAGAAGAACAAGTCCGTAGAAAAATTTAAGCCAGTCTACGCGACTTATACCGAGCTCACACACACAAGGGAGAACATTTTCCTAGCAAACTCTGCTCGCCTCCCCTGGAAGAAGCCGGAACCGTTGAAGCACCGGAAGGGTAAGCGAGACCCCTCCAAGTTTCGTCAGTTCCACAATGACATTGGCCACAACACTGTTGATTGTAGGCACCTAAAGGATGAGATCGAGACTCTCATCAGAGCCGGACCCTTGGCTCAGTATGTGCGGAATAGAGTTCCCGCCGGCCATCCAGCTCCGGAAGTTCCAATAAGTTAGCCCGGGTATCGGGTAGATCAGGACCTTCCTCCTCCTATGATAGGGGGAGAGATCTCCACGATCTTCGGTGGCCCCCATCTGGCTGGCACGAGCAGAGGTGCCTAAAAGAGATACGTCAACAAACTTAAGGCTCATAATGGAGTGGAGTTCGTCCCTGAGAAGCATCTACCCAAACAATAACGATTGGAGAGGCAACCAATCATATTCACCGAGGAAGACGACAACCACGTCCAGTTCCCTCATAACGACCCTCTGGTCGTAGCCGTTCAGCTCGCTAATCGGAGGGTTAAGAGAGTACTGGTCGATAATTGGAGCTCGGTAAACCTACTGTTCCGGTCTACGCTGGAAAAGATGGGTTTATCTGTCACCGAGCTGAAAGCCACTTCCATGATGCTATACGGATTCTCTGGAGAAGGGTCGGTGTCAATAGGAACGATCGAGCTGGGGATCACCTTGGGAGAGGGAACTCGGACAGTCTCGAAACTCCTCGAGTTTGTGGTCATCGATTGTCCCGCCGCATACAATGCTATTTTGGATCGACCTACATTGATAGCGCTTGAAGCCATAACCTCCATCCACCACCTCGCGCTAAAATTCCCCTCTTCCTCGGGGATATGCACGGTCCGAGGTGATCAGCTTGCTGCCAGGGAATTCTACAACATTTCTATGAAGGGGAAATTAAAACCTGGGGTGATCAGCTTGGTAGATCATGGAGTAAGTATCTGCCTTTGATAGAGTTCTCCTATAATGACAGTTATCAGTCTACCATTGGAGTTGCACTGTAATGCCCCGAATTCTCCGTTGTGTTTAACGGTGTGAACAGTAGGCCAGGAGGGCCGTACTTGCTTAATTATGTTATTAGTTGATAAAATGCCTGTATGTATTGATTTTATTATGATATGATGTGAAATGCATGCATGTGAGTCCATATTTCTTTATACAGGGGTGTGATAGTAATTTGGCCCGTTGAGGGTAAATTGGTTATCTGAACGCATGTTGGTGATATAAATTGAGACCACATTATGATGTGGGTTCGTTCGAGCCATTTGGCATGAGACGATCAAGGAAATGTTAAATATCGGTTTGGTCATAACAGGATTAAGCTCGGGGCTCGGGGTGAGTCTCGGGGTGTTTTAATGATTAGAGTGTTACCGAGCATTAAAGGGTAACGGGATGTGAAATATTGGTGTTTGAGAATTTTGAGATTAGCGGGAATTGGGAAGCGTTAATTATCATTAACGGTGTAGGTGGAAAATGTCAAAATTGCCCTTGAGAGATTTTAGAAGCTTTATTATGCCTAGGGGTATAATGGTCTTTTGGTATGTGGATATATATGATGTATGGATGGCTGTGAAATAGAACCCAAAACAGAGTTTGCTTCATCTTCTCCTTCCCGTACATTCATCTCCATAGTTCTCTTCTTTGGAATTTTGAGCTTAAGTGTGGAGCTAAGCTAGGAAATCAAGGGGCTAAGGTTGTGGTTTTGGTTCAGCCATTGGAGAGGGTTCAATACTAAGTTTGAGGTAAGCTTTGATCATAACTTTTCTGGTTTTGCCCTGTTTTAAATATAAGTTTCAGTTTGTGTCTTTATGGAGGATTGTTGGAATTTATGGAGGTTTTAAGGGGTTGCCTTGAGTTATGATGAGGGAGAGTTTTGAGTGTTGTTCAGGGGTTTTAATGGGTGTTTAAGAGAGGTTTGGGTGGTGTTTAAGTTGGGTTTGAAGGGTTGGTTCTAAGTGAAATCGTAGAGGAAGAAAAACAGGGGTTTTGGCTGAAATGGGCGTTGTGCCGCGGCATGGCCAGGGTGTGCCGCGACCCTTGGGAGCTGCTGGGTTTAGCCGCCTCTGTTTGAGGGGCGGGCCGCGGCATGGCCAAGGAGGGCCGCGGCCCTTAAGGCATTTTTGGCCAAAGAGAGTGTATTGGCTCGGGGACGCAAGCCTAAGGCCTCGGGATTGAACCTACTACCCGGTTGAGTAGTGTTTGAGGTCCCGGAGGTTAGGTTTTGGTTTGGGAACCTTTTATTATTCATTTTATTGATGGAATCCCATGATTTGGTTATGACCAGGTAACCGCTAAAGGACCAAAAAGTTGATCGTTCTCAGGGTTGTTTTTTTATTCGTTCTTGCTCGAACCAGAGGTAAGAAAACTGCACCCCAAGTGTGACATGCGTGGATATTCCTGAGACATGTTGAATGTGAGAATATGGACATGGATTATATATGGAATGCTTAGCATATGTTGCTCATTTGTGCATGGCATTGACTTATTAGTCAGGTTTGACAAGGGTGCTAGTAACACTGTGAAGCTGTGACTTATTAGTCAGGTTCGGCAGTGGTATTGGGCATTGGTCACGATGAGCTGACTTATTAGTCAGGACGGCTTTGGCGTGTGTCACGCAAGTCAGTAAGATTGGATCTAATCGATTATTAGCGTTGAATGACTCAAAGAGCATTAATGCCAAACCGACCCCGAGGGTCGATGAATGAAATAAGCGCTTGGAGGCTAGTGGCTTACTCAGCAGCCATTCTCCCATTTGATTTAGTGACTTGCATGGCAGTCACTCAGTGTGGTTTATCGGAACCTCATGTGGTGTTTACCCATTGGTTTGAAAGCTTTATGCTCAGTGTGATTATGACGATAATCATTTGATAATGTTTATATAAAGTGTTATGTTTTCTTGCTGGGCCTTGGCTCATGGGTGCTATGTGGTGCAGGTAAAGGGAAAGAAAAACTCACCTAGCCTTGAGTGGAGAGCTGATGTGATGGTGTGTACATATGCGGCCGCTTGACCGCCACGGTCATGGTGTTCTCAGAGGAACTAGGGGGTTTACCCTATTTTTGCCGCTTAGGTCGGCAGGCTTGTAAATTTAAAACAGTAGAGACCATTTTGTACTGAGAACCACTTGTAAATGTTTTGTTTAGCTCTGCAGAGCGGTTTGTAATAAAATCTCCATTTCCTTTTCATTGGTTTTATGCCTTAACCCGTTAATTACACTTAGAGCACGTTTTTTACCAAAGGACTCAGGCAATGAGTCAAATTTCCGGTCCATCGTTCACCGTAACTGTTCTGGGGTAGCCAGGGCGTTACATGCACCTTATGAGATGTTGTATGGTAGGAAGTGCAGATCTCCCATTCATTGGGATGAGACAGGTGAAAGGAGATACTTAGGTCCTGAGGTAGTTCAGAGGACCAGTGAGGCTATTTACAAGATTAGAGCTCGGATGCTTACTTCTCAGAGTAGACAGAAGAACTATGCAGATCCCAAACGTAGGAACGTGGACTTCTAGGTAGGAGACTATGTTTTCGTTAGAGTCTCGCCATAGAAAGGGGTGAGAAGGTTTTGGAAGAAAGGCAAGCCGAGTCCTAGGTTTGTAGGTCCATTTGAGATCCTGGAGAAGATTGGTCAAGTGGCTTACAGGCTAGCTTTGCCTCCGGCATTGTCGGCCGTACATAATGTGTTCCATGTATCCGCTCTTCGGAGGTATGTATCTGATGAGAGTCATGTTTTGAGTTATGAAGATCTGGAGCTTGAGCTAGATCTCTCCTTTGAGGAACAACCTGTTCAGATACTTGACAGAAAAGATAAAGTCCTTAGGGACAAGACAATACCTTTGGTTAAGGTATTTTGGAGGAACAACAAGGTCGAGGAGGTGACCTGGGAGCTGGAGTCAGATATGCAGAGTCAGTATCCCGAGATATTCAGGTAAATTTCGAGGACGAAATTTCTGTAAGGAGGGGATAGTTGTAATGCCCCAGATTCCCTAATATGGTTTAATGGCTGGATTAGTAGGCCGGGAGGGCCATAACTGTTTAATTATGCCATTAAATGAATTCACACATGTTTATATGAATTATATTATAATATGATGTTAAATGCATGCATGTGGGCCCACATTTGTTTACAGGGGTGTTCTGGTAATTAGGCCCGTTGAGGGCGTAATTGTATATTTGTTTGCATGTCAATGATATATTGTGAGGCCACATTATAATGTGGATTGGCTCGAGTTATTCGGCATGAGACGATCTTTAAGTATAATTTATCGGTTTGGTCATAACAGGCTTAAGCTCGGGGCTCGGGGTGAGTCTCGGGGTGTTTTTAATGATTAGAGCGTTACCGGGAATTATAGGGTAACGGGGTATGAATTATTGGTGTTTGAGATTGTTGAGGTTAGCGGGAATTGGAGAACGTTAATTATAATTAACGGTATAGGTTCGAAAGTACCAATTTTGCCCTTGGGAAGGTTTTAGAAACTTTTAATGACTTAGGGGTATTTAGGTCATTTGGCTGGATGTATATGACCTTTAGATGGCTATAGAAAAACATAACAAAAACAGGGTTTTCCTTCTCCTTCCCGTGCATCATTTCCTTCCATTTCTCCTTTGGAGTTTTTGAGCTCAAAGTGAGGTTTCAAGCTAGGAGATCAAGGGGCTGGGTTTGTAGACTTGGTTCAGCCATTGAAGGAGGTCTAATCTCGGATTTGAGGTGAGTTTTAGCCATTGGTTTCTGGTTGTACTCTGTTTTAGCTTTGAGTTTTTGGTTTGTAACTCTCTTGATGGATAGTTGAATTGATGGAAGTTTAATTGATGTTCAACTTGGGTTTTGATGAGGGTTTGATAGAGGTGATGTTTAGGGGTTAAATTGAGTGTTAGGAGGAGGTTTGGAATTGGTTTGAAGGGTTGGTTCCGAGGGAAAACGTAGGGGAAAACAAGCTGGTGCTTGCTGATTTTGGTAAAGGGCCGCGGCATGGCTATGGTGAGTCGCGGCCTACGGCTAGTTTTGTGAGGGAAATGGCCCTGTCAGATGGGTGAGCCGCGGCATGGCTTTGGTGAGCCGCGGCCCATCAGGGCAATTTTGGCCAGAGTTGTGTTTTTAGCTTGGGGATTCAAGCCGTAGGCCTCGGGATTGATCCTACTACCCGTTTTAGTGGGATTCGATGTCTCAGAGGCTAAGTTTTGGTTTGGGAATCCTTCGTTATCATTTTCATTGATGAATCTTATATCTTGTTTATTACCAGGTGACGGTCAAGGAATTAAAAGATTGATCGTTCTCAAGGGTCGTTCTTATATTAATTCTCACTTGAACTAGAGGTAAGAAAACAGTGTATGAATACAGTTGCACCCTGTATATGTATATGACATGCATGGTTGTTATTGAAGCATGTTGGTTGATATATGTGGACATGGATTGCATATTAAATGCTAGTGAATGTTGATTACTTGTTTATGGCACTGACTAGTCAGGGACACCGACCCAAGAGTCAGAAATGGCAGAGCGTTATGAACACCGGGCCAAATGAAGATTAGATATAATCGATATCACCATTGAATGGCTCTATGGCATTAATGCTGGACCGACCCTAAGGTCGATGAACTTATAAGCGCTTGGCTAGTCTAAGACTAGTACTCAGAGCCAGGGCATAGGGCCCCGGTGACTGTTGTCACATGGCTAGGGAACGATGTTCCAAGGTTATGACTCTATGGTCATGAGGAAGGTTATGTTGGTGACCATTCACCATACACCTATCCTGATCAAACCTATGAAAGGATAACTTATCAGTTAAGCCCTGGTGACCCTATCGTCACATGGCTAAAGGGAGTCGTACCCACTTTTATGACTTTTGCTACTGTCACCTATCTGTTTTGGACTGTTAGTCCTGGATGATTATTATGATCATTGTTGATATTATATCATGCTTTATTGTGTTTTCTTGCTGGGCCTTGGCTCATGGGTGCTATGTGGTGCAGGTAAAGGGAAAGAGAAGCTCACTCAACCTTGTGTGGAGAGCTTAGGTGGTGTTGTGTACATATTTGGCCACTTGACCACCACGGTCAGGGAGTTCTCAGAGGGACTAGGGGTTTACCCTATTTTTGCCGCTTAGGTCGGTGGGGATTTTAAATTTGAAACAATAGCGACCATTTTTTATTGTAAATAACTTGTAAACGTTTGAAATGGCTCATGAGCAGTTTATTTACTCAATGAAATGTATCCTTTCCTTTTTACTGGTTTTTCACCTTAACCTGATAATAACACTTAGATCACGTTTTTAACCAAAGGACTCGGGTAGCGGGTCAAATTTCTGGTTCACCGTAACTGTTCTGGGGTAACCAGGGCGTTACACAAAGTTCCCGATCTGGGTCGCCAATCCTGTATTGGTCCCAAAGCCCAATGGGAAATGGCGGACCTGCATCGAATTCTCCGACCTGAACAAAGCATGTCCCAAAGATTGCTTCCCCTTGCCAAGGATCGACCAATTGGTAGACGCCACGGCAGGGCATGAGCTCATGTCTTTATGGATGCATACTCGGGCTATAATCAGATCGCCATGAATCCAGTACACCAGGAACACACTAGCTTCATGACCCCAACTAACGTTTATTGTTACAGGGTCATGCCCTTCGGGTTGAAGAATGCCGGAGCTACATACCAGAGGTTGGTAAATAGGATGTTTGCCAACCAGATCGGGAAAAACATGGAAATGTATGTTGAAGACATGCTGGTTAAGTTGAAAACTGCCAATAACCATGTTTCCGATCTGGAGGAATGCTTTAAAATATTGAGAGAATACGGCATGAGGCTTAACCCCCAAAAATGTACTTTCGGGGTCGCGTCAGGAAAATTCCTGGGTTTCATTGTCAATACCAGGGGAATAGAAGCAAACCCTGATAAGATCGGATCGCTTCTCAAGATGCCCTCACCTCGGTCGCAAAAAGACGTTCAAAGTTTGACAGGAAGGGTGGTGGCCCTTAACTGGTTTATTTCTAAATCTACCGACAAGTGTCTGCCATTCTACAACCTGCTCCGAGGGAATAAGAAATTCGAGTGGACCAAAGAATGCGAACGTGCTTTCCTCAATCTAAAAGCACATTTGGCTGAGCCGCCCGTATTATCCAAACCAACGGCAGGAGAGCCTCTTTTCCTTTACCTAGCTGTCACGGAAGATGCAGTTAGTGCCGTCTTAGTCCGAGAAGAGGACCGGTCTCAAAAGCCAGTCTATTACATCAGCAAAAGGCTTCTCGGAGCTGAATCCCGATATCCGTTGATGGAGAAGATGGCTTTCTGTCTCATTACGGCCTCCCGAAAGCTCAGACCGTATTTCCAGTCCCACTCGATACACGCTATAACCGACTAGCCTTTAAGGCAAGTTTTGCAAAACCCTGAAGCATCGAGACGTCTGTTGAAGTGGGCTATTGAACTCAGCCAATTTGAGATTTTGTACATACCGCGAACTGCAATAAAAAGTCAGGCCTTGGCTGATTTTGTGGTAGAGTGCACAGGATTCCAGGAAGATCCTGTAGAAGAATCAGCCCAGGCCTCCTTAGCCCAGGCCTCATGGAAGGTCTTCGTAGACGGCTCTGTAATATCCAACATTTTCATTATACATTTTTTTTATTATAAATCAGAGTTTTAATACATAAAATGTACAAGTTTACAAATTTAAGAAATAGTAATGGAAAAATAGTGTTTAAAATATCATTTTATGTTTTTAATGAGATTAAAGAGAGAGAAACTTGAGTAGTCAAGTATTGGACCCAAATGTCATATAATTTTAATTGGGGATTTTTATAAAATTAAGAAAGTTTTGCTAAAGGGCTTATTTGAAAAGAATTTTAGTATTTTAGGTCCAAGTGTAATTTAAATAAATAAATAAAAAAAAGGCTTCAGCCTTTTAACCGAGTCTTTCTCTCTCTCTCCTCATAAAATCTCTCTCTCTCTCTCTCTCTCTCTCTCTCTCTCTCTCTCTCGCGTGCGTGCGTCTGCCCGACCACCAAACGTCCACCGACGGTCACCAATTATAGCCACGCGCCGGACCGTTGGATTCAGAGGCCTCCGAACTATCGACCACGCGGGAATCTAGAGCTCACTCGCCGATTAAACACCTCAACTGGTCAATTTAAGTTCGGCCACCCCGCGACTTCAAAGTTGCGATTCGGCCACCTCGGACATCCGTTTGCCAATCTGTCACCACCATCGTGTTCCTCGTGTTGTGGGCTTCAAAACCCATTAACTTGTTCCTACATCTACCATAGTTGGGTGGTGGGCCCACCACGAACCACCGCGATCCACCGTAGAATGACGGTCGAAACTTAGTGTTCGAGGTTTTGAAGTACGTTTTGAGTCTCAGAAAATCTTCGTTTGACTTGTTGTGGAACCCGATCATTGTGGTATAATTTCTTTGACCTATATATTATGATTTAATTGTGATTTATTAGAGTATTTGTTATTATGTGTATTTATAGTATATAATTATATATTATTGATATATGGAATATTTTTCTGTAATCATACTGGCTGTCTGGGATTATATATATTTCGGATACAGGTTTTGATTTTGGGTTTGTCCATTTTATAGCCGTTGTGCTGTCCAATTTTCTAGAAAATATTAGATATTAAATAAAGTATAAAAATACATATTTAATTGGTTTTATATTAATATGGAAATTATTATGATTAAGTAATTTTAATTATTATTGTTATTATTTTGTTAAGTAAATCAAGAATACATATTTATATATATATATATATATATATGAAAAGTGTGATTTATAGTAAACCTATTATTTAACCATTATTATTGTATATTAATATTTTTATTAATATTTGAATATTAAAATAATATCAAATATTAGTTTCTTACAGTTATTGATATTTGTAAGACCAGTGAATTTTGGAGAAAATATATTTATTATATCACTGGAAGTGATATTATGACTAATTAATAATAATATAAATATTTATATTTATATTATTATCATTATATTGATTATTACAATTTTATGTTAAAAATATGATTTCTTTTATAAAATGACTATTTGAATATATATATATACATTCATATATGTATTGTTATTGAGGTATTTTGTTATTATTATTGAAATAAGTTTATTTATAGATGATAATTATTATTGTTGTTGTTGTTATTATTATTATTATTATTGTTATTATTATTATTATTATTATTATTATCATGAGAGTACATTATTAAATGAGCAATGTTTTATATGAAGAGTTATTTGTATTACGTTGATAATAATTATTATTATCATTCATATAGTTTATGGTATTGTTAATATACACTATCAATAGTGTATATTTACGATTTTGATAGAATTTAATAAATGATGTGTCTTGAATAGGATTTGTATGGATTTGATTGATTGACTCTTGCTGAGCAATTTTAAAATAAGCTAAGGACCTAAGGTAAGTAAATCTCACCTTTTATGCTTAAGTGTAAGATGCATGACTACATTGATTGTGTACATCTGATGAGTTAAGTATGGTATGATGATGATGCATATGATAAGTATTTGAAGAATGGTTATATGAATATCATGATAGTGTTGTGTGATATGAAATTGATGAATTTCGGGATATGTGAAAGATGTCTTACTTGGTTAAGATTGATATGAATTATGTGCAAGTATGTGTTCTTATGTTGATGAATATGTGGATTACTATTATGTTCATGATTTTGTTATATGTTATGATATATGAAGCGTTTAAGTTTTTAGGCTGGAAACCTTAGACCTGAGCCATAGCTCTACGTTAAGGTATAGCAACGCCACTAACCCAAAGCTTCATGTATTATGACTAAAGATGTTTTGAGTTATATGAGATGTGATACAATACCTTGATTGAATACCATCAACATGAATCATGAACATGAACATTGGCATTTCAGCATCAGCATGTATGCATGGCATGTACAGTTATGTGATACATTATTATGTGATATAAGACCATGCATATGAATATGAGAAAAGTTATGAAATGTCTTGAAAAGTCTTATGTAAAAGTGAACATTTTAATGACACAAGGCTTAAGCAAAGTGATAATAAGATGTTTAAAAAGGGTGCCACTGTTTTGATGAAGCAATCAAGTAAGTTCAGTAAAGAAGACGGAAGTCTATAAGACTTATAGTGGCTGCCCACTAGTGTGGGCTAGGTCAGAGTTGACCATTCAGATATGTTTGCCATGTTTCCGTCTTTCTCCTCCATATGTGTAATAAGTATGGAAGCTATGGCAATGATGAAATGAGTGTTATGATAAGCCTAGCTGTGATGATGGCTAGCCGGAGGAGAACCCATGGGATTCTATATGATATGTGTAACAAGCCCTGCAGGCATTGGCCGAATCAAACAGTGTGCACAAGTGATATTGGGCCCATAAAAATGTGAAACTAAAAGAAAGAGCATAAAAGTAAAGTTTGAAAGTGCATGAGCAATAAATGAAATGCATAAGTATATAAGTCATCATATTAGTATATGTGCACTACAAATTCACGACATTCATGTGTATGTGTATGCATGAGATTTGCTTACTGAGCGTTAGCTCATTATGTTATTTTTCAACATTTTTCCAGGTGTGACTTTAGTTGTTGAGCAACTTGTGGAGCACGGACTCAGTAGCAATGCAATAATGGTTTAGAGTTTTCATATGGCTGCCTTAAATTTAAAGTATTCATACGTGTAATAATTTCTACTAATAAGTTTATATAAAAGTTTAAATTTTTTTTGTATTTCTTCGTATCATTTTATTTAATTCTTTTGGTCAAGTGCCTTACATACTCGTAAACCCTAGAATTACGAGTATGTGGCAGACGTACCCTACCTTAGGGACGTTACAGGCTCATCTAACGAGAACGGCTCCAGGGCTGGAATCATATTGATATCCCCATAAGGACATCGATTCCACTCGGCGTTGCGATTCAGATTCAAAGCGTCCAACAACGAGGCTGAATACGAAGTTTTACTGGCTGGGCTAAAGGTGACCCAGGAGATGAAGGCCAGCTCTGTCCAGTGTTACAGCGATTCCCAGCTCGTGGTAAACCAAGTGTTAGGGGAATACCAAGCACAGGGAACCAAGATGGCTGCTTACCTGACCAAGGTAAAGAAAGAACTACTCGCATTCGGGCGCTGTAATGCCTCAAATTTCCTAACAAGGTTTAGGACCTTGATTAGGAGGCCGGGAGGGCCATAATTGATTTATTATAGTATTTCATGATTATATGCATATTTACGTGAATTATATTATTATATGACGGTGAGTGCATGCATATGGGAGAATTTATTATTGTGAAGGTATTTTGGTAATTTGGCCACTGTGGGCGTAATTGTATATCTTGGGTGCATGATTGTGATTAATTAATATAGCCACATTATAAGGTGGATTGGTTCGAGCTATCGACATGAGACGATCATGAGATGTAAGTGTTCGGTCTAGTCATAACGGGTTTAAGTCCGGGGCTCGGGGTGAGTCTCGGGGTGAATTTCATGGTTAGAGCATTACCGGGAATTAAAGGGTAATGGGATATGGCTTATTGGTGTTTGAGGATGTTGGGAATAGCGGGAATTGGAGGGTGTTAATTGTGATTAATGAAATAGGTGTGAAAGGACGGTTTTGCCCTTGGTGGCTGCTAAGGTTTCATTTTAGACCTAAGTGTATTTAGGTCTTTTTACCCTAAGAGATATATATCAGCCATTAAGGCTGTAAAAGAGTAATAAAAACAGAGTCTCTCCTCCTTCTCTCCCGATAGATTTTCTTCCTCTTTTCTCTTTGGATTTTCGAGCTCAGTTTGAGGAATCGAGCCAAGGAACCAAGCTTAGCCAAGCTAGGGTTATGCTCCACCATTGAAGAGGGTGTGTTTCCAAGATTAAGGTGAGTTTCTAGCCACTAGAACTCTTGGTTTTGCTCTGTTTTCTTAGTTAAGTTTCTGCTGGTTTTTGAGTTGGAAACTTGGGAATTGGTTGGAGTTTTGGATAGGGTTCTTGGGGTTGTGGTCCCTAGGACATGTGGGGATGGTTTTTGGGTTCATTTGGCACCAAAAATGGGATTTGGAAGCATTGGAATCGAGTTAGAATTGAAGAAGTCGAAGAAGGAAATTTCAGGGGTGGTGCTGTCTGGGGGTAGCGCTACAGCGCCCATCAAAGGGCGCTATAGCGCTACTCAGGGTTCAGTTGGGCGGTTTGTGATTCTGTCTTGAGCGCTGGGGCGCTAGAAGGGCAGCGCTGTAGCGCTACCCTGCTCCTTCAGAACCCTGTTTTGGGTGTTTTTAAGGGCTTTTGGCTTGGGGTTTAAATCCTTAAGGGCCGGGATCGAATCTACTCACTATGTGGGCATGTTTCGAGGTCCCGAGGGTGGGGTTTAGGTTAAGACCCTATCTTTGGTAATTTTCATTAATTGGAGATTATTTGGTTATGACTAGGTGACCGCTAAAGGACTAAAAGCTGATCATTCTCAAGGGTCGTTCCTCTAATCGCTCTAGCTCGACTTTGAGGTAAGAAAACTGCACCCTGTGTATATGTGACGTGCATGGCTATTATGATGCATGTTGGTTGATTACTGAGTATGACATGCGTGGTTATTATTGATGCATGTCGGTTGATTATTATGTATGACATGCATGGCTATTCTTGATGCATGTTGGTTGACTATTAAACGTGACATGCATGGCTGTTATTGGTGCATGTTGGATTGCTGGATATACTGCATATGATGCACGAGAAACATGTGATTAGGACATGCTTTATATACGGAGTATGATATTGTTCAGAGCTTGAGCCTCTGTGGTTGCGCATGGTCCTAATTGTACTAATATATGTTAAGTAAGCATGCTGAATACCTTGTTTATGGATCTTGGACATGTGATATATTTTTGGTGGCATGGCTTACCTGTGTATGGCGCTGACTTATTAGTCAGAATCGACAATGGTGTCAGGTCCGTCTGTGAAGCTGTGACTTATTAGTTAAGTTCACCACGGGCTGAGCACTGGTCGTGTTTTACCGACCCAAGGGTCAGAGGTGGCAGTGCGTTGTGAACGCCGGGCCAAATAAAGATTAGATCTAATCGAGGTCGGCATCGAATGACTCATATGGGGTATTAATGCTGGACCGACCGGAAGGTCGATAAGAACTATAAGCGCTTGCCTGGTCTATGACCAGATGTTTATGGCCAAGGTGTATGACCCCGGTGACTGTTTGTCACATGGCCAAGGGACGCTGTCCATAGCACGACTCTAGGGTCGGGCAAAGGTTATGTTGGTGACCATTCACCATGCACCTGTCCTAATCAAACTTACGAAAGGATCACTTGTCAGTTAAGCCCTGGTGACCCTATCGTCACATGGCTAGAAGGAGCGATGCTCATTATTGTGACTTTTGGCTATTGTCACCTATTTGCTTGGACTAACAGTCCTGAATGGTTATTATGATCGTTGTTGAGACTATGTCACGCTTTATTGTGTTTTCTTGCTGGGCTTCGGCTCACGGGTGCTACGTGGTGCAGGTAAAGGCAAGAGGAAGCTGGACCATCCTTGAGTTGGAGAGCTTGGGTGATGACGTGTACATATGCAGCTGCTCGTCCGCCACGGCCGAGGTTTAAAGTGGAACTAGGGTTGAACCCTGTTTTGCCGCTTAGAACGGCCTGTTGTAAATATTTTCTGTAATAGACTCTGAAATTATATTTTCGGGATCCCAATATATAAATTAAACGTTCTAGTGAAACGTTACATCCTAACCAAAGTTTTTAATCCCTAAACCGCTAATCATACTTAGTTCACGATTTTGGCCAAATGACTCGATTAGCGAGTTTAGCACTATTTACAAGGCACACCGTAACGGTCCCTGGAGTTTGGGGCGTTACAAGCGCGGATCAGTCGAGCAGATACCTCGGGAATAGAATGCCAACGCGGACGCCCTGGAAAAGCTCGCTACCTCTGTGGAGACGGAGACTTTGGGATTAGTGCCGGTAGAGTTCTTGGAGAAACCAAGCATAGAGGAAGTCGGGGCGGAGGTCGAGATGATCGACGCCAGACCGACCTGGGTGAACCCCATCCTCGAGTATCTCACAGCAGGAAAGTTACCCGAAGAGCAAAATGACGCAAGGCGGGTACTTTTCCAGGCTCCAAGATATACAGTGATAGATGGGATATTATACCGGGGTGGACACTCTTTACCTCTCCTACAGTGTGTTCTGCCAAGCAAGGCGAAGACCATTTTGCAGGAGGTGCACGAGGGTTTCTGCGGAGATCACACTGGGGGGCAAAGCCTGGCCCTGAAGATATTAAGGCAAGGGTATTACTGGCCCACTCTGTCAAAGGACTCAATCTCCTACGTCAAAAAATGTGACAAGTGCCAGCGATTTGACACAGTTGCCCGAGCTCCCCCGGTCGAGCTGAAGATGATCTCGTCCCCGTGGTCATTCATGATCTGGGGGATTGACTTGGTTGGTGCCCTCCCTACTGGAAAGGGAGGAGTTCGTTACGCGGTGGTGACCATCCGACTACTTCACCAAGTGGGCAGAAGCAGAGCCCCTGGCAACGATCACTTCAAAAAGGGTCCTCAACTTCGTGGTCAAGAACATTATCTGCCGATTCGGGCTGCCAAAGAAGATCGTGTCCGATAATGGAACGCGATTCGATAGCAACCTTTTCACCGAATTCTGTGAGAGGCACGTCATTGTTAAAAGCTTCTCCTCCGTGGCCTATCCCCAGGCCAATGGGCAGGTCGAGGCCGTCAATAGACGCTAAAGGAAAGCCTTAAGAAAAGACTGGACGAAGCCAAGGGAGTTTGGCCAGAACAGCTCCCCCAGGTATTATGGGCTTACCGGACCTTGCATAAAACGCCGACGGGTCATACTCCTTTCTCCCTAGCTTTCGGGAGTGAGGCAGTCCTTCCTGTCGAAGTAAAGGTAGCCTCGCATAGAGTCCAGGCATTTGACCAAGACCGCAATGACGAATTGATATGCGCGTCCCTCGACCTGATTGACGAAAGATGAGAGGATTCATAGCTACAGCTCGCGCATTATCAACAAAAGATCACTCGTTATTTCAACTCAAAGGTTAGGAAACACGCCTTTAGCATTGGCGACCTGGTCCTCAGAAGAGTCTTCCTAGCCAGTAAGGATCCCAAGGACGGAGTATTGGGACCGAACTGGGAAGGGCCCTACCAGATAACCGCGGGCATAAAAGAAGGAACCTATAAGCTAGCTCGACTTAATGGAGAAGCGGTCCCACGGACTTGGAACGCTATCCATTTGAAGAAATATTATCAATAATATCTTTGTAAGGCTTAATTGGAAAATCCATCTTTTTTTTTATTAAGTAATGAGAATTAAGTCTTTTTACATTATTGTATATATTTGGGGATGTAGCGTCTAGTAACCACGAAAGACGCTTTCCTAGTTACTTGGGGGGCATATGTCCTGGATATAACTAGGTCGTTCTAAAAACTTAGAAGTTAGTTCAAATTGATTGATCGATGTTTTTCTTAAAAAGCACGAGATATTGATAAAGGATTAACGCAAACTAAGTTGTATCCTGGATATAACCAGGTCGTTCTAAAAACTTAGAAGTTAGTTCAAATTGATTGATCGATGTTTTTCTTAAAAAGCACGAGATATCGATAAAGGATTAACGCGAACTAAGTTGTATCCTGGATATAGCCAGGTCGGTCTAAAAACTTAGAAGTTAGTTCAAATTGATTGATCGATGTTTTTCTTAAAAAGCACAAGATATCGATATAGGATTAACGCAAACTAAGTTGTATCCTGGATATAACCAGGTCGTCCTAAAAACTTAGAAGTTAATTCAAATTGATTGATTGATGTTTTTCTTAAAAAAGCACGAGATATCGATAAAGGATTAACACGAACTAAGTTTTCAAATTAATGTCCTGGATACAACCAGGTCCTAAAACTTATAAGTTAGTTCAGATTGATTGATCGATGTTTTTCTTAAAAAGCACGAGATATCGATAAAGGATTAACACGAACTAAGTTTTCAAATTAATGTCCTGGATACAACCAGGTCCTAAAACTTAGAAGTTAGTTCAAATTGATTGATCGATGTTTTTCTTAAAAAGCACGAGATATCGATAAAGGATTGACACGAACTAAGTTTTCAAATTAATGTCCTAGATACAACCAGGTCCTAAATCTTAGAAGTTGGTTCAAATTGATTAACAGATGTTGTTTCCTAAAAAGCATAAGACGTCAATCACAACACCAATAGAAACTAAGTTCTCACCAAATGCATTAAAGAGAGGCGACAGTAAGGTCGGGGAAAAATATGTAAATAAATTGAAATAAAGTGGGGGATACCAATTGTTTCGAGGATAAAAACCTCGTGATGAAAAATTACAAAAAATAAATAAATGATAAAAGGAAAGGAGAAAAATCCTAAGCCCCGCCAGGCTGCTCCGATGAAGTCACCCCCTCAGCATCTTGCTCGATTGCGGTGGAAGTCTCCCCGGTCTCGGAGGGCACCTCTTGTTGAAGGTGAGCTTTGAACTTATCCAGGAAGGACTCCCACACGTCCAGCCCCAGAAAGGAGAAGTCACCATCCGGGTTGAAGACCCAGCAGTGGTACAACATGGCCTCCATGGAAGAGCTGGAGGATGCCCTCTCCGCCTCAAGGGCAGCCTTGGCTTCTTCAAGCCCCACCTTCACGGCGTCCAGGGCGACCTTGATAGCCTTAGCCTCCAGCAGTTTGGTCCGAGATGCCTCCAGCTCGGCCTGCACAGTCGCCAGGGCGGCTTTCGCATCCTGCTCCTGTTGCTGAGCGGACGCGAGGGTGGCCTGGACAGCCTGATGCTCGCCCTGATCTCTGCAAGCCTGGCTCTGGACCGAGATATGCTCCGGTGGAGGGCCAAAACCGCCTGTAAGACGAAAAGATGTGAGGCGAGTGCCTTAGAAATTAAGCAGAAAGAACCAGTGGTAAAGCAAACTTACTGTGAGGGTCATCCCCAGTGAAGACTCCATCACGTTCTCAGGCTCTTCGTCTCGATCTCCCGCAAGTCCTTGGGGGTGGCGTTGTAATAATGATCCACCGTATAGCTCACGGTTTCGTAAACCGACCCTCGAAAGGCATCAGGGATTTTCTCCAGGGCCTGAGTATTGACCGGGATGCACACAGTGGGAGCCGGAGCTGCCAAGGTCCCGGTTGAAACCTCCTTTTCCCGACCAAGTACAGGAGGTCGCGGAGGAGGTGGAGCCATCTTCTCTGCTACAGGAGGGGGTGGAGGAACTTCTCCGTGGCAGAGGGACCCTGGTTCTTCCCCTTGGCCGGGGACTTGGAGGAAGTCCCGGCAGCCTTCTTCGCCAACCGGAGCCTCTTCACCAAGGGCCCGGACGGCTCGGAGGAAGGGTTTCCCCCCTGGAATATAGATTGCAGATCGTTGCCCCCAGGCTGTGACATTTTTTCACCTGAAACAAGGATAATAAGTCGTCAGTAGACATGTAAAAATATATGATTGCAGAAGCTAAAGTATGTATTGAAAAAGGGTCCTACCCTCCAAGCTAGAGGAGGAATCTATTGTCACGACCTCTGGCCCCAGGGCTTCTACGGGGGAGTCTAAGATGACGACTTCACGGGTGAGAAGAGGCTCTAGGTCTGGATCCGCCTCAGGACTAGACTCCTCTACATACTGCCTAAGACACGGAGCTACTGCACCCTCCAGAAGGGAGGGCCACGACCTAAGATTGGTTCCGTACTCCTCAAAAAAGGCTGACCTAAAGGCCAGGGTATTATCTACTACTACAGTACCCCTAGGGCGTCCCATATCATAACGCAACACGAGCTGTTCAACACACTAGAGTAGAGTGATGTTGAGATCCGGGTCGTTTTGGTGACGGTGAACGAGTTGGCTGGGGTTAAACCTAGCAAGCCGTAGGTCTGCGGCGGCCCTGTCTAAGTCCCTAAATAAGTAAGGGTTACCTTGGCCGGAGGGGCTGGCTGCTGCCCCGGACTAGGTCCTCTCTGCATTGATCTCCTGGGCGACCTCCAGAGCCCGCTTCCGGCGCACAAGGGGCACCTCGTCCTCCTTGTCCTCGTCCGCGGCCCCCTCCTCGGGGATGGGCGCCATCTCGCGAGCAGCGGGTATGGTCCGCGGCCTCCTCAAGGCCAAAGCCTGAGGAAATGAACTTACATGCCAGCATCGTCTCGTGAGACACGAGCTGGCGGTAATCTTTTTCACTTGTGGGGAGCCCCGCCAAGGTTTCGTACTGACCCCCAAGGGTCATCGACTTAGCCGTCCTCGCGAAAATAGCTGCACGGTAGTTTTCAAATCAGCAACGAATGGAAAGAGACTAGTCAGCGACAAGCTAGCGAGCTAAAGTTAAAGGGAACTTACAAGGACGGTTGAAGTAATGGTATTCGCAGTTACAAAACCCCTTTGACATGAAGAATTGATCCTTGAAGTCATTGGGGTGGCTGGGCAGCTCGATGATCGCAGCCGAATTGGGAAAACAGGTCAGGTAGTAGAACCCGTCACCTCGCCCCCGTTGGTCCAGGCTGGTTTTGAGGCAAAAGAAGTAAAGGATGTCCGTCGGCGTGGGGACCTCCCATTCCTGCTTCAGGAACAAATACTTCAACCCCGCTAACAAACAGTAGGAGTTAGGGGGGAGCTGGAAAGGGGCCAGCTTCACGTAATTTAAAAAATCCGCAAAGTACTGGTCCAGTGGAAGGAAGGCCCTAGCCTTGAGATGCTCATCGCTCCAGGCGGCGTACTCCTCGTCGAGTGGCGCGCAGCTCCGCTCGCCCTCAAGGGGAGGTTGGGCGTCCAGAGCGCCCCTCCCTATCTCAATATTATGGGAAAGCATAATTTTGTTAACTTTCCCCTGGGTGGTGACCTTCGAGGCGATCCTCTCGGCCTCGAAAAAGGCGTCGGGCCCCACCTCGACCTCCTTCTCCACAGTGGGACCAAAGTTGGGGATCGGGGAGTCTGTGGCCACCTTTTTCCCTTTGCTGGCTTGCTGGGAAGACGAGCTGCCATCACTCTTCTTCGATGCGCACTTCTTGGGTGCCATCTGGTCGCCTATCGGACAAAGAAGAAAGTTTAGAAAAGGCGACCTAAATAAGAAAGAATCTAGCGCGAAGGGTTTCCTTTACACGGGCTGAGGTAATCCCAGCCCGCGGCGAGTGAGACCACGCAGTTCTATGAACGCGCGCTTGTGCTCCCAACGGGTCCCCGATTGCTCGGGATCCGTGTGTCGGGAGGGTCAGGATAATTTTTTCCTTGGAAGGAAAGTTTCGAAAGGCAAAACTGCCTGTGAAGCGTGTCCCCTAAGCTACCCGGTTTTTGCACCCTAGAAACTTGTTGTTCCAAACAGGCATACAAATTTTTACCCTGAAAAGCACCCCAGAACTTTGTCCTATGAGTCAAGTTCCTAAGCATCCTCTTTCCTACGGTCGATACCCCTAGGATAAAAGCCTACGCACAAAATACCAGCAAAGGAAAACAAAATACAAACACCCTACTGCACTCGTCTAAGAAGAAAGAGAGAGAAAACATTTAAAGCATGCAACAAACGGAGGACTTACATAAATTTTTTGCTGTATGAAGGGTGAAAAGAGTGTCTGGGTTGAAGCCCTATTAGGATCGCTAGTACCGGAGTCACGGAAGAGCCCTCGTGCCTGAACCTTTGGAACGTTGGGAATAGTGACCGGAAGAAGGAAAGGGTTTTGAGACTGAGAAGAAAGAAGAAGAGGAGAAAAATTTCAAATAGAAGGGTGACTCATGCGAAAGGTGGCCAGCCTTATATATACGTAAAAGGCCAAAGGATGAGGGTCGTTCAATTGTCTTGATGTAGGATACGAGGATCACTACTCGAAAGATGAAACGACGGCCGAAGATAGGCTAGGCCATTTAATGAGGTTCTCGGAAGACGGACCGTCACCAACCACGATGCTCCACGTAATCGATACCAGCGTAATGGGCGGGATATGAAGAGTCCGCAAAGAAGCCTAAAAGCCCCCACAGTGGCCCCAGGTGACGTCACATGCCACGAGCAGGGGCTTGGGGGGCAAATGTATGCCCTAAATATCAACGGGTTATTAGCGAGCTGGAAAAGGGCTTAATTCTATCAGCCACGTGGAAGCCACCTACCCGGAGCTGCTGTTACAGGTCTCTACCTCTCTAGCTCGAGATAGCCAAAGGTTTGGTGAGTACTAAGGCATCGGGTCAGCAGTGTGGACACCACGAGTTGAGACTACATCAAGCTCAGGGAACGAGCTTGAGCTAACCCCTCCGATCCTTTATAAAGTCAACCACGCAATGTAAACGTGCATATATCAGACATCAAGTGTCTACTCCATTCCTGAATTCTCGGACACGCAACATAAACGTGCGTGTTCAGGCACCCCACGACTGGTTTGGGCCATGTGGCCCATTATCCCCCTTACCTATTGATTAGACCACACTTCATTGTCAGGTTTTAGGAATTAATCATGAATGTCGCAGAAGTGACATGATGGGTAAGAAGGTCATGAGATGACCTCCTTTGCCAACACCCAGGTGTCCTCTCCCTATAAATATGAAGACCCTGAGAGTTGCAAGGGGTTGACTTCTAATTTGTAAAGAAATACTCTGTAAAGAATATCAAAGAGATATCAATAATATTGGCTGGTGGACTAGAAAGATTTTAACCTTTGAACCACCTAAAAAAAACATCCGAGTTATAATCTTCCTTTGAGATCATTCATCTATTACGGTTCATCATTTAGCACTAATCCCTCTCCTTATTTATATAATTATCTGTTGTCGAAGAACCACATAATACATAAATCATATTTTTATACAAAGAGTATTATTTGATTTCATATGTATACAGCAACAACTTTCTTTGAAATAAATAAAAATTTAGCAACTTTTATTTATTTCAAAGACAACAGCAACAATATATATATATATATATATATATATCAAACTCTGAACAAAGACTAATAAATGCATTAATATAAAAATAAAATTATCATTAGGAAAAAGTGAAATTTTTTTGCCGAAAATGCTAATTTCACAGCATCTATATTTCATTCTCAACGTCATTAACAATTTACAAAATGACAAAAACAACAGTAACAATTTACAACAGCACAATATGAAATAATTAAATAAATAAATAAGGTGATTCCAAAATTGTGTTAATCTGAATGCAAAATTCCCAATACCCAAAATTCTCATATACATACATACATAAAATATATATATATATATATACTAACCTTACAAATGACAAAGTCAGAGGCCAATCGGTGTGAGTCACTGGCGGAGGGTCGGAGTCATGGATGGTGAACGCCTTGTGGCTGTTGGGTCACTGGCGGAGGGTCGGAGCCGTGGTGGGTCACTAGCGGAGGAGAGAAGTCTGATGCAACTCTTGAGAAGAGAAGTGAGAGAATGAGAGAGGGACGGACAGAAGAACGATTGGCAAAATTTAAAATATGCAAGATTATTAGCTGAGGCACCTCCCGTTATTAGTATTAGTCCGCCACTAATAAAGGTGATTACCCGCCGCTAATTATATTAGCGTTGGATACTCCAATTCTAATAAAGGGAAATACCCGCCGCTAATAATTCTAAAATTAAAATGCCCTTTGGTTTCTCGGGCATTTCTTTGGTCTAGTAGTGACGAACTACCCGCTTCTAATGGTAAGTCCACTGCTAATAAAAAATATTAATTTTCTTTTTTTATATTTACACATTATTAGCGGCAGACCCCCTAGTCCGCCGCTAATAAGTGTACAAAATAAGCGAGTCCGCCTCTAATTGTTGTGGCTCTAATATAAAATTTTCTTGTAGTGGAGAAAATAGCACTTAGGACAAAAGTTTATGAACATTGTTTAAACTTTGAGATCTTCATATTCAACCTCTTATTTTTATGTTGATTTACATACCTTATGTAATTTTTTCTCATCTTGTTAATATTATATATATTTTATGTGATTTTGATTGTAATAATCTCCATTTGTTATATATTTCTAACCATTTTTGCATGTGAAAAGTTCCCTTTTACGCTCTCATGGCTCCTTTTATTTATAGGATGGTTGGGGCCGTTTACATTCCCTTAAATCAGGGTTTCAATTACCCAATTTATTCTAACAAATATTTGAAATTGAGTAATAAGTCAAAATGTCAATGACTAACTACTCCTATTTAAATTAAAGGATCGACCAATCAACATTAATAAAGACCAATCAACGTGAATAAATACATTTAAAGCTAATTGATCCAATTTGTCATTTTGATTGAATCCTTCATGTGAGCTTGGTCAGTAACTCTTTTTCAAGC
Source organism: Humulus lupulus (assembly GCF_963169125.1). NCBI lineage: Eukaryota > Viridiplantae > Streptophyta > Magnoliopsida > Rosales > Cannabaceae > Humulus > Humulus lupulus. Next base: position 50,893,520 of record NC_084800.1, on the reverse strand, counting down.
ATTATTTACTTGTGTATTTGGCCAGCTAAATTTCTCCTTGTACGCTGCCATACTTATAGAGATTAGGGGTGCTCATAAAACCGCCCACACCGCACCGCAATTTGCAGTTTAAAATCCTTCGTGGTACGGTGGCAGTTTGTATTTTTGACAAACCTCACAGTGCGGTGCGGTTTGCGGTTCAAACCACACCGCACTGCATCATTATATATATTAACTTTTTTATATTTTTTTTTTAATTTTACTACATTTAAAGTTAATGTATAAATATTTATATAGTATAATATAATAGACACAATATCTAGAAAGAAATATAATATTTCATAGGATGCTAACATATATTTTACTTCAATCTAAAGATATTCCTCCTTAATTAAAATAATATTTACTTTTATATTACATTTTTTATTTGTTATTAATTTGTTATATTTTTATTGCTTTGCTTAAAGTTTATTAGTTTGTTGTACATTTAATTATATTGTTAAACACTCTATGGTTATGAGATTTATTATGAATCTTTCTTAATTATAATATTTAATTGTTAAATTATTTGACAATAGGTATAAACCGCCAAAACCGTACCGCACCACACCGCATTTTTGTGGTGCGGTTTATGCGGTTTGAGGTCTATGCGGTGCGGGTTGTGGTTTGAAAATTGTTCAAACCGCATATGCAGTGCGGTCCAAAAAATTAAAAAAAAACCGCACCAACCGTACCACGAACACCCCTAATAGAGATAACACCTCCCTTCAACAAGCTGAGCCCTTCACTTATCTGTTAGCTAATATCATTTTTGCTCCTTGTTTGCAGAAATTGGTATAATAATATCTCATTTATTATTAAAAAAATAAATAATTAAACCATTCTAAGTTGAACGAGACTCATCTACTTTGTATGTGTCATGGGTCCATGATAATGCGTACTTAAGCAACTTTCTGGCGTGCAATAGCCCTGCTCGTGTACTTTACATTCTCCACCAAATGCATGCACCTCACTACTACACTACATTGACTAGGTTCACGTCACCACACCTGACTGAGTGACATGTGACACCACGTAAGGACTCTTATTTGTGACATGTCATCACTAAATGTTGATGATAACAAATACATTCTTAAATATAAATTTATGAAAAAATAATTAAAAATTACAGTAAGCTTACTATTACATTATAAGATTTTTCTAATATTTCTTTTAATTGTTGTGTTGTTATCAATTTTTAGAGATTATATAGACTTAATTTAAAAGTGGGGTATAAAAATAAAGTATATATTTATATATAAGTAATGATGTTCGCACATAAAATATGCTCTAAATAACGTGTGTGTAATATTTTGATACATGATTTGTGCTTATATTATTAGACCATCTCCAATTAGATGTAAAAATTGTGCTAAATTTAATACGAAAAGTCAATAAATGACATTTAACACAGCTATTTCAAGGAGCACATATGTGTAAAGTTGATGCAAAATTAAATACTCTATAAATAATCATGTAATATACATATATTGAAAATATAAAATACTAATAACTAAATGATGCATTTACCTTTAATGGTGATAGTAAAAATAATAATAAAATAATAACAATGATATAAAAGTAAATAAAAAAGTAGTTATTTTATGCTAAATTAGTGCTACTCTAAAAAAATTGTTGCAATATTATATTTAGCATATTTTACAAAAAAAGTATGATTCCAATAGTGTTTTAAAAAGTGTATTAAATTTAACATATACTAAAAGTTGTATTAATTTGGCACAAAATATAGCACGAGTCAAATTTGACATATCAATGCTACTTTTTTATTTAACATATTACCACTAATTACTATAATTTAATAGTTGAAAATTAATGATCAATCATATATCATTTTCAAATTTATTGGAGTACATAATTTTGATAATAAAAAAATTAATTTTTGTATGTTCTTAATAAATATTAAATGGATTATTGATTTTTTTGTATTAATTTACTTTTTGTATATTGGAGCACATTATTGAGCAAAATATATCATTAACTCAAATTTTGTGCTAAATTTAGCACAAATTTTTTATCTTGCATTAAAAATGATCTACTAACCAACCAATAGAGCATCTATTTTTTAAAGTAATCTATATTTTAGCGGATACTCCAGCAGGGATAATCTTACTCGTGGAGTATAAATATAATTTTCCTTAATTAATGGAAAGGTAAGAAAAGTGACAACAGTCACACCCATTGATTTATTTTGATAATAAACTCACGATCAAGAACGCCAAAAATAATACAATGACGAACGCCAGTCTAGAGCCCCATCTTCAAGTTTATCATATTCATGCCCCATGTCACACAAGGTTTCAATCACCGGCTAATGTTTTATTAAGAGCTATTTCATTATAATAGATCTACTCTTTCATGATGAATCAATACCATGATTCTTGGCTTCAAATTTAAAGGCCATATGTTTTATCTTCAAAGATGTACAACAGGATAATACTTGTACTCGTGTGGATCACCAGTATAATCAAAATAGTAATAATGACTAACATATTCAGTCCTCAGTAATGACCAATTTGCTTTTGTTGTATATCATTCCTATCTACACAATCCATTAACCAGAGCAAGATTATGTTGTATATCTTCCAAAAGACAACTTTGCTCGTCCAATGAGGGCTGGACCTAGTTAAGAAAAAAAATCATTATTTAAGGTTCTGGAAAAGCTCCGGAAGATGGGCATTGGTTAGCTTAGTCCTCTTGCTGATTTCATGCTTCTTCTTCTTAGTCTTGGTCTTGGGTGTAACGCCTTGGACCTGTGCCTGTGCCCTTCTCTCTGTAGTGTTGGTTGCAGGCTTCATACCATTCTTCTGGAGATCCTTCTCAATATCAAGCATATCGCGAGGTAATTCGATTCCTCGAAACAGCAGTTTAAGGTCATCGTCCACTTTAATGGGAACCCTGGGGTCATTTGGGTATGCAATGTCCTCCTGAGAATCCAAGTTTGATAGCAGCCAGATCTGACCAGCAGATTTCAGACTCTGGAAAAGAACAGTTTCTTAAAGTTCCATTCCCTCAATGTATGATAAACTAACTAATTTACTTATAATACGGAAGATATTTCCATAATAGGGTTGCTTGGCAAAATGATACTTTTTCATGGTAACTTTGTACAATAATCTCTTTTTGATAATTCTTTGTGAAAGCCTTTCAGAGATACACTCGACATCATATCTAACATACTCGACACTCTTTAAAAAAAACTTGACAATTTGTCTCGAAAGCTACTTTACAAATAATTTAGACCATTTTGCAAAGTAACATTAAAAAAATGTCAATTTTCACCTATTACTCTTCCATAATATACCAGCACAACCACTATCTTGGTTATTGAACCTTATCATAAAATGGATGCTCGTAGTTTGACTAAAATAGAGAAAAAGAATAGCAGTCTTCTCTTGTAACTTAGCCAAAAACATCATCAAAGGAATCAGGCATCCTTCAAAAGAGAAAAGGAAAGAGAGATAAATGCTATAACCCTGTTTGCATTTATCAAATGGCCCTCGGCCACTAAAACTAATGGTTCTTGTTCTCCTTTGGAAATATCTTTTGAAAAGAAGACTAATCCGATCCAAACATAAAACAATGCTAGAACTGCAGGACGAGAACTTTCAACGACAACAATATCCTACCAGGGTGGCTGAGGCTAATTTCTATCACAAATCATCACCTCTAACATCGATTGGTTAATTTGGTTTAGATAGGGTACAAGTCAAAATCATCATACCCGAAAAAGCAACATAAGAAAAAAAAAAGGGAAACTTTTTTATTTTTCATATATTTACTTATATATACATATAAGTAAACAAAAAGTAATTGATCACACTCAACAGTATTCAGTTAATTTCGTTTAGTAGGGTACTGTCAGTCCAAATCCTCAGATCCCAAAAATCAGCATAAAATGAAAGAGCATTCGATTGACAAAAAAAGAGGGAGGAATAGGACTTGTTCAACAGTTTCTTTAATACCACGCCAATCTTTTTATTCTCTACTTCCTTTTTTTTTTAACATATCTTTTTATTCTTTTTAATTTCTATAATTTTGTGATGAGTTTGGTTGAGAAAAAATGCAGTATGCTCAAAACATGACGACCAATGTTTTTTACATCAAAAGAGAAGAATCATTGATGAATCAAACGAACCTGCAAGTCCTCCATCACAGTTGGGTATGAATCCTTGAGATCAATAACAGCAATGCCCTCTGGAAATTTCCGTACTAAATAAAGAAGTTGGCTTTTGTCTTTTAAGTCATGCTTAGACTATACATCGAAGAACCAACACAAGTCAAATTATCTTCTTGAAATAATTGAGCGACGGAATAATATTATTAAAATTCAAGACAAAAGATATATGTGACACTCTTCTAACCTTGTAACAAAAGCGCCTTCCATCATGGCTCACTTTAAGATTCTTCCTCAAGCTGTCAAAGACAGTTTTATTTGCATTAATATCCACATAGCATGCTTCATTTATTTGCTCTGGTGTTAGGGCTAGCCTTGTCTGCAAACAAATATAATCACAGTAAGTACTTAACTCATACTTCTAAACTAGTCCTATCAAGATTATTTTAATCCAGTGATAATTTAAAATAATAATAATAATAACAAAGAGGAAAACCCAGTGATAATTTATTAAGAAGCTAGGAAAAGTAATCCAACATAGAAAGCTCTAAGATAAGTCTTCTGGACCTCAGACATCAAAACTATATTCACTACATACAGCATTTCATTCACTGCAAGGCCCCATATTCACCCCAAGAACATAGGGATATGTTTACTAATCTGAAACATATAGAACTTGGGAATGAATGAAAAAAGAATAAAAACTCAAGTTATGTCTTCCTAATCTGACTTATTAAGAGAGAGTTCATGAAAACCCGTCTCCCTTTGCTTATTTTCATTACCCATCACAGCTCATTCTGGATCAGTAAGCACGAGCACAATTCATCAAGTCAGGAAACACAATTTATGTTCGAACCAACCTCATATAGCAAGTCTATAACACGCTTAATTTGAGCTCCAGCTGGGGCTTTTCGAATGCTGTTGATGTGTTGAAGTCTATCTGTATCGCTAGAAAATTTGACAGCGGGAGCAGGAGGTTTGACACTTGCTGGAAGATCAGCATGCGTAAATCTTTGAGCCTGAGCCTGAGCCGGAGCCGCTTTAGGTTTAGAAGATGCTGCAATACTGGTGAGGGTTGATTGGCACTTCTCTTGCTGCCTCTTGAACCTGTCCAACTTTTCTTGCAATGCCATTTGATCTGAATACATATAGATATTGACCCAATACTCAGATAAGCCCACAAATTGAATATAAACCAACAAAACTAGTCCTTGTCAAACAAGATTAAAAGAGTAACTTCCTATACAGTACAGGATAATTAATATTCTTAATCAGATTTCAGACCATTTCTTAAGTCAAGTAGAACTCCTACAGCTATGTCTTTCCCTTACGTGGTCTAAAAGCAAAGCACAAAGCTTGAGATTCGCGGGGATTTTCAGACACTAGAATGAAAAAGACCAAAATTTGGCTAACTACTTTCCCAAATAATATATAAGGTGGAAATTTTGTGATTGAATTAAACCTAGTTGGGTCCTTGGGATTTCGATTCGATTTTATTCAATTAAAGCTTGATCATATTATTCTTCACAGCAATCAAATTAAAGATCAATCCCATGTATGTTATCTACGATTGTGATACAAATATCAGAAAAAGTTGAATCCATTACCATAAAACTAAAAACCCAAAAAAAAAAACGAAAATCAACTCACCTGAATTGACGATTGCACTAGTTACAGCTAACCCAACAACCCAATTAAAGATCCCCTTTTTCCTTGTGGCAAAGGGAAAGTTTAATTAGGGTTTCAGAGAGGGGCGAAGGCGCCAAATAATGTTCCCCTTGGCGGCTTCTGGATGGGAAAATAGACGGAGATAGAGAAAGAAAGGGGAGCTGGAAAGAGAAAGAGTTTAGAGGTGTCTGTATGTATATGTATACTTCTAGGACAGTCCATTTTTATTTATTTATTTATTATTTTAGAACCGAAAAAAGAAAAATAAAAAAGGACTTAGCCGGTATTTTAAATATATCCAATTAGATGGGAAAGTAAAACCTCTGCTTTTTCTTTGGCTGGAATATATATATATATATATATATATTAATGATGAAACAGTAAACAGATCTACTTAACGGTCAAATTCCTTGACGGGTAGAGGGACAGAACATGGTCGCCGGCGAGCCGGGCGCGGTCGTCCCTAGGCTGAAGAGAGAAGACTGTAAGCACACCAAACACGACCGCCAATTTTCTAGATGGGAGGTAATTTTGAGAATCGGTTTTTCTTTTTTCCAAGAATTTGAGGGTGATGCCAAAAAAATAATAATAATAATTAAAGCATATTTATCTTACAGATTCCTTGTGTAGTTTGTTTGCTTTAATTTGTTAATTTTGAGCTGAAACCCATTTGATATTTTCTCTGTAGCCAGCTGAATAATGAAATTCAACTGAGCCCAACTCTGAAACATAATCTTTGACATAGGACAGAAAAAAATTATATTTTTTTGGTTGTTTTTCAAGAAACAAGAGGTGTTTGTAAAATCTTTTGTTAGAAAAGTTACGATGTTTTGAATAAATTTATTCTTCCAGACTTTTGGGAGGTTGTAGCGGTACATATATATACATCATCTAAGCTTGATTCTGTACTCATTTTCATCATCTAATCTTTTATTAGGCTAAGATTCAATCACTAGCTTTCTCGATTTGCTCAGCTGTGAAAATTTACATTTTTAGTTTACATATGGGTGTTCTTGATCATAAGAATTTCTTTCTTCTATATTTCTTGGTGTTTTTCTTATGGTTCTGTTTCCTGTTTTTCTTATATTTATAGATTCTGGTTGGACCATCTGATTGGGAAGACTACTCTCTGGGAAAGGAAGGAGCCGAAAGGTACAGGGTTCATAATCTCCCCAAAGATTCAGGTCCAGGAGTATATGAACTTGGCATTGCTGTATCTCGGACTGGTTTAGGCCGTGAGATAGGCAAGCTTGTCCCTGAACGGATAGTTGTCGTTTACCTCGGACAAGCTGATAGTGTGAGGACTCGACTTCAGCGTTATGGCCGTAGTGGTGCTCATCTGGGCAATAGCTACTCGTCTGGTATCCCCACTGACTCTAAAGCAGCTCTGCAGAAGGGACCTGGATTGTTTGAGGAGATTCTCATAAGCGGCTATCCAATTGTCTTTAGATGGGCACCTGTAAGTATATTCCTCAAGTCCAGAATAAATTTAGCAACATAAAATAAAAGTCTGCGTGACAAACTGATAGTAGTGTTTATTGTTACCTGATGTCTCTGGTCTGTTTCCACTTACAAAATTCATGCTGACTTTCTCTCTGGTTACAATTAATATTCATTAATGTCAGTAATATGCTCTAGTTATCCTGTATTGATAATTGTGGTATTTCTGGAGAAACCAGTAATTAGTCTTTTCCACCCAATGGCATGTGCTATTTTCTGACAGGAATCATTTTTGGATATAGTTAGTAGTGTAGTAGTGCTCTTGCAAATGTCAGTCATTATTATTATCTTGAGTTGCTGCAAAACAAGTTTATTCTCATTTGGAATGGGGTCATCTAACACTTGCGCGTCTTTTCTCTTTGCGTACATCTTTCTTCTTTGTTGTATTTTGGGCCTTTATATGCTAAGTTCAGATTCATAGATAGTAGTGCTTATAAAACATGTTCTTATACAAGTATATACTGTCTTCTCGAAATGTCTCAAGGGATTTGACATTAACATTTGTACTCACTTCTCTTACACATTTATGCTTCACACTGGCTGCCTAGAAAAGCCTATTACGGTGGATTGTGTTATGACGCTTGCACAAAATTGCCAATTTGAGCTTATAATTTGGAAACATACAAATGCTATATTTTCTATTCTTTAATGGTTGTGAAACAGATGCCGAGCAAAAGTGATGCAATAAGAACAGAAACAAAACTGCTCAACACATTTGATTATGCATGGAACACAAGCATTAATGGCTCAAGACGCCCCAATGATATCATTCAAAAATTGAAGAAAATTTCTCTGTCTACTACCTGCTTTTATGATGGTGTCCTTAGGCTTGTACCTTTCAGTCAAAAGCAAGTGGGTATAAGAATCGAAGCAAGAAAATTGCCTTCAACTGAGAACAAATTCAGTTCTCATGTTGAAGATGAGAACCACAATCTCCTTTCTCGAGTTTTCAAGTTTGGAAGGTCTCAGCCAAGGTTGGTTTTGGATAGAAGTACCATTACTGAGGACAGGACTACCATTTGTGGTGTTGTTTTGGGTCATGATTCCATTTGTAGAAGGCCACCAGTTGAAGGAAGGAAAAGATGTGCTGATCACAAAGGGATGAGGATTAAAGGGGCGGTTAAGGTTGAGATATCGAATAGCAATGTCCACCCACAATCTGATTGTGCAGCACCAAGATCTAGCCACGATGACTCAAAAGGGCTTTCACAGGTTACAGTCAACTATCTTACCAGTGAGCGCTTCACTCCTACTTGTGGATTCATCTTAGTCGATGGGTCTCCTTGCAGAAGTCAGCCAATTAAAGGAAACAAAAGGTGTGTTGAGCATAAAGGAAAGAGAATTCATAAACCCAACTCTGTCCCAGTCCAAAATGGAAAAATAGATTATCTTCAATTAGTGATTTCCTAATATTTTAAAAGGGAAATTTCCAACTCTGAGAAACTTCAAGGTGAAGTTTTTTTTCTTTTTTCAAAGAGCTCGAACAATAACTGGGGTACACAATGGGATGGGGGTGACATATTTACCTCCAAGTTCAGCTACACAAAACAAAATCGCAATTGTGGTTTCAAGACTACTAATTTATCATTCCCTTTCCCTTACATGGGGAGCAATCACAGCTGATTGTTCTTGTTCAAATAAAAGGTGCTTGTTTCTATTATGGTTTTTGTTCAATTACTTCACATAATTCTAGACTTATTTTGATAATGGAATGAATGCATGTGAGCAATAATAAATCATAGAGCAGAAGAGTTATTCTGCTTTATTTATAGTTTAGATATCTTAATAATGTTTCTTTCCTGCCCTTTTACAATAGTTGGACATTGCTTAGAACAATGTATATGTGGAGTACCTGCCTTGTTAGTAGATAGGAAGAAAAAGACAGCAATTGCCAAAAACTATGATAAGAAAAGGTGGTAATTCTAATAGTTTTATTATCAAACAAATTTAAAACATAAATAAATAATAAAATTGAAGAGAAAATTAAATATAACTTTTATTTAAAATTACTGCTAAGAGAAGATTAACTTCGTAAATTAAAAAAAATTCAGTAAAAAAACTTCAAAATAAATACGTAAATGAATGGAGGAAAGGAGCTGATGAGCTCTAACTCTAACTCTAGCTTTAACAAAGTAAAAACTTTCTTTTATCACCTTCAATTGGAGCATGCCGGCCGGCGATATCAGGCATTCAACTCAGTTGGCGTCTCTGGCGACTGCGATGACGGAGATTATTGAGGACGAGGGATGGGTGTGGACCCAGATCAAGGCGGAGGCGCGGCGCGACGCAGAGTCAGAGCCGGCGCTGGCGAGCTACCTTTACTCTACCATTCTCTCGCACTCGTCGCTGGAGCGATCGCTGTCGTTTCACCTCGGGAATAAGCTCTGCTCCTCCACTCTCCTCTCCACCCTCCTCTACGACCTCTTCCTCAACGCCTTCTCCGATCCATCCCTTCGATCTGCCGTCGTCGCTGACCTACGCGCTGCCCGTCAGCGAGACCCCGCATGCGTCTCCTTCTCCCATTGCCTCCTCAATTACAAGGGTTTCTTGGCTTGTCAGGTATTTTTCAGTTTAAACCTAATCCAAAATTTTCAATATTCAATGTTCTTCCATTAATGTTTATTCTTCTATTTTGAATTTCAATTGATATTCTATTGTGCAAAACCGCAACAATTTTTATGGAAAATTATAAATGTTTTTCATAAGTTTGTTCTGTATTCATGAATCTATGATATTAATATGTGGATTTTTTGTATTAATTTTTGGGGATTTAAGGCTCATCGAGTGTCACATAGGCTATGGAGCCAATCCAGGAGGCCATTGGCTCTGGCGCTTCATTCCCGGATAGCCGACGTGTTCGCGGTGGACATACACCCGGCGGCGAAGATTGGAAAAGGGATTCTGTTCGACCACGCGACGGGAGTGGTGGTGGGGGAGACGGCGGTGATCGGTAACAACGTCTCAATTCTGCACCACGTCACTCTCGGAGGGACTGGAAAAATGGGTGGGGACAGGCACCCGAAGATTGGTGATGGTGTCCTGATCGGCGCCGGCGCCACCGTGTTGGGGAACGTGAACATCGGTGAAGGAGCAAAGATCGGCGCGGGGTCGGTGGTGCTGATTGACGTGCCGGCGAGGACGACGGCGGTGGGGAACCCGGCGAGGCTGGTAGGAGGGAAAGAACGACCGTCTAGGCATGAGGATGTGCCCGGGGAGTCCATGGACCATACTTCGTTCATGTCTGAATGGTCTGACTATATTATCTAATTTGCTTTACATGAGATGACAATCGATTTTAGGTTCACTCGGCAGCATAAAGGAGTTTTTGTGTTTGTAATATGAGACTCGTGGCTTTGTTGGGCCTTTCCAAGTTTTGATTTTTAATGTAAGCATGGCTAAATAATAATACTTCTTCTGCCTCATTGGTTGTTGTCCTTAACAAAAGATTGATTAAAAATAATGGAACTGGTCTGGATGTTGGATTTGGTAGTGATTCATTTACTATATTTTATATTTATACTAAGTTTTCTATGGTTTGTGTTTTATGATTTTGATACTTATTTCTAGTTTTGGAAAGAAAAATTGCACAAATCAGGAGGTATTGAAGGTTGTAACATTTGGATTAGACTATGGATTTAATTATTATAATTGAAAAAGTGGTGGAAGAAAAGGTAAGAAGCCATTTGCAATTATGCTTTCTTATACATGGAACAAATTGATTAGTTAGATCAATCTAACTTATAAATTTGCTTAAAATGCTGAAAAATCAATACTAATTTTCTACTTAGAATTAATTTTTAAAATCATTCATGTCATTTTGTTTCGTATTTATTAGAATACAAAAATTCAATTATATAATTAAACGAAAAAAGGGGTTAAAAAAAATAAAAACTTTTCAAAGATGGTGGTAAATGGAATAGTATATATTTTATCCAAAAGGTGTGAATTTTTTATTAAACGTACAAAGTTAAGTCCTCTCGTTTCGTCTTTGATTAGTGTCTCTAACTGCATTTGGGTCTCGGTAGATATGGCTTCTCCTTCTTCGTTATCACTTCACTCCACAGTATCTTCTTCGTCGTCTTCCAACTTCAAATCCATAATCAGACAGCTCTCACACACCAGAACTCAGTTTCTCGTCCTAAGTAGTCCTCATCCTCCTTCGTCTTCTCTCAACATCAGTTCACTCAAGCCTCTCTGCACCTACGCCGTCCCCAATGCCAAAAGCGCTGGAGTCTCTCGTCGCTACGGCGACCCCTCTGAGCGTGAAGGCCCAAGGTATCCGAACAAGCCCCAACCGTCAGAGAGGCGCAAGAAGAGCCAGCTCCAACGGCCAAATGAGCCCGATTTCAACGACAATCAGTTGAACAATCAAAATGAAAGCGACCCATTTCACGGTCGCCAGCAGAATGTTGATTTGATAGCTCTTTGTCGCGAGGGTAAGATCGTAGAGGCGTTGAAGTATATTGACGAAGGCGTTCCTGCTGATTACAACGTTTTTTGTGCGCTATTGAATTCATGTCGCGACTCGAAGTCTCTTAAAGTCGGCAAAAAAGTCCACGATTTCTTGAAGCGGTTTGCGTTTCGTGGTGATATCGAATTAAGCAATAAGTTGATTGAAATGTATGGGGAATGTGGGAGTATGAAAGATGCACGCAAGGTGTTTGATAGAATGACTGAGCGAAGTGTGAGCTCGTGGAATTTGATGATTAATGGGTTCGCAGCAAATGGACAAGGTAATGATGGGATTTTATTGTTTGAAGAAATGAAGAAGGTAAGATTGAACCCAGATAAGGAAACCTTTCTTGCAGTTTTGGGTGCGTGTGCCAGTGCTGAAGCTGTGGAAGAAGGGTTTCTATACTTTCAAGAAATGAAGAACGAATATGGAACTATGCCGGAAATTGAGCATTATATGGGGGTTATTGATGTTCTCGGGAAGTCAGGCCATTTGAATGAAGCAGAGGAGTTCATTGAGAAAATGCCATTTGAGCCTACATTTGAAGTTTGGGAGGCCCTTAGGAATTTTGCTCGAATCCATGGGGATCTCGAACTTGAAGACCGTGTTGAAGAGTTATTGGTTACTTTTGATCCCTCTAAGGTCAATGCGGATAAAATCCCATTGCCTCAGAGGAAGAGGTCTTCAGCAGCTAACATGCTAGAGGAGAAGAACAGGGTCGGTGAGTTTCGCTGTTCAAATCCTTACAAGGAAGAGGCATACCAGAAAATGAAAGGTCTAAATGGGCAGATGAGGGAAGCAGGGTATGTCCCTGACACAAGATATGTGCTTCATGACATTGATGAGGAAGCAAAAGAGCAAGCCCTGCAGTATCATAGTGAGCGCTTGGCCATTGCTTACGGTCTGATCAGTACTCCCCCAAGGACAACTCTTAGAATTATGAAGAATCTCCGGATCTGTGGTGACTGCCACAATGCAATAAAAATCATGTCCAAAATTGTTGGAAGGGAACTGATAGTACGGGATAACAAGCGATTCCATCATTTCAAGGATGGAAAATGCTCCTGTGGGGATTACTGGTGAAGACATTAACACTGTTGATAGATTTTTCCACTAGTAAACTTACTGTTGTAGCAAGAAAAAGCATTCACAAGTTTTGGCTTGAAACTCAGCAGCGGTGCAAGTTAATAGGATGTTTGGTTGTAAATCATTCTTGTACTTATATATTCACCATTTAATACAGCAAGTTATTTAAGTGCATATCTTATACAATCTTGGCTACATAGTGTTCTCCCTTTGTGCTTCTGTGATTGTATACCAAGTCATCTGTGTGTGTATCAATCATTCTCTACAGTAAATGAAAGAACAATAAACACAGAGAAGAGGAAGGTTGGGATATATAGCCATTAGGTGGTCTTTTATCGTTCACGGGCAATAAAAATAATAATGAGAAAATTGATTCATGCATCTTTTATGTGGATTTTGATTATGCAAGAAACTTTCAATCTGCTGGCTGCTTATAGTAGAAACTCTAAAACGTTAACCACTTGATTGAATTGAAATCATTCCAATCTACTGGCTGCTTTAATAAACCACCATGAAAGAGAATGGCTGTTTATCATTGCTACAAAAATTTCAATCATAGGTACAATACAACATCAAAGAAAATAATTCTTTATTCGTCTTCCACCTTCTATATGTACATTGATTGAGAATCCTGTCTTCCCAAAAATGAAGCATGGATGAAACCTCTCAGATCTGCTCCAAAGAAAGGAACTGTTTTTCCAGGAACTCCAAAGAATGGAATTTACACTTTCGATCTAAAAGAACTAAAATGGTAGAATTATTCAATGAATCCCTTCCCTTTCCTTTCCTAGATTGAAGTTAGAGAAATTGAGAAGAAAAATGCTATTAGGACCGAAGGGACGAGGACTGAATATTTCTTTTGTGGGTTACTACTTCAACCACAGCTTCATCGCGTGATGGAACTCTTAGGTATAACTTCATAAGATCGTAAACAGTAAATCCAATTGCCACAGATGGTACAACCTGAATCAAATAAAGCTAAGATTTTGATTCTCAAACTGGAAAAAAGAAAAAGGCTATAAACGGACTGAATGGAGTTTAACTACCTTTAAGTAATTGATGCTGAGTCCTGAAAACAGTTGTTTCCACCCTTGCTTTTGGGCAATTTTAATAAGAGTTTCCATTGTTCCTTTAACCTCTGCACTGTGTGATGGCAAGAATTGTTGAACCTATTGAAATAAAATTCATCAATTACAGTCCTAATATCCAAAACTGAAGAGTAATTCCAAAGAACTTGAGGTGCATTACCTGCATTTGCCTCCTGACAACGTCAAGAGGGTATGTAAAGGTCTGGCCCAATAAACCTGCAACCGAGCCACATACAAGTTTTACCATTATGTTTTTCCTGTGTTCTTCTGGGACGTGTCTCTTCATCTCCTCATAGAAGTAAAACTTCAAACCAGCATATGGAAAGATTCCATAAAGGGATGGAGCTGAAAAAATGTGTTCATGAGATAATCAGAAGGATCCCATACAAAGCATAAAAACATGCGATGTCAGCAGTCATGCTGTGCAACAGTGTAGAATGCATACCCACACCGCGATAAAGACCTCTAATTCCAGCACTTTTGTAAGTCTTAGAGAAACAATCAAGAATTCCCTTATAAACTTGTTCATTGTTTGCCAATCCTTGAACACTCAATTTTAATGGATCAACAACCTACAATAATCCACTTGTTAATTTAGTTGCTGTGTCAGGGACATAGAGGAGGAATAAACTACAGAGAAGTTTAAGATTTTCTCTCGTCTCTAATAATTTACCTGATAAGCCAACTTAGTTCGAACCAAATCAAGAGGATAAGTAAAAAGTACAGCCGTTCCTCCAGCAAATGAGCCTGCAACAAGGTCAAGTACAGGTCCCTTATCTACATTAGGAAAGGTTTCAATAATCCATCTGCGGTATTGTTCATAGGCCATGTAATGCAAGGCAGCATAGGGAACAATTCTTGCAACACTGGCTCCATTCCCTCTGTACCAGATCCAAAAACAACATATTTACTAAAGAGTTAAAAAAAATAATAATAATAAAAAAAAACCTTCAAAAGAATGAGTCAATGACAATGCCTCGGGGATTCACCTGTAGAAACCTAAAACACCTTCTGTCTTTGCAATTTTTCTAAATGATCCAAATAGCCCTATGCTCTGATATTCTGCTCTTCTAGTCTGAGAAACATAAATGCACAAGTACTTTTTATAAATTTGGATAATAATCTTCTTTCTGGTACATCTAATCCAAATTCATTTCCACTGCAATGTAAAATAGTGGCTATTTAGAGCCTTCCACATTAATCCCCACCATCTTATTTCTTTACTTTAATTTGTTTGAATTATTGGAGGAGCATTGGCTAACAATTTTCTCAGCTTGATTATACTTTTAAATCTGGAGTACAATTACTAGTGATTGCTTGAAAACACTCGCATCAAAATATTTTTTTTTACTCACATCAAAATATTGAGTAAGAATTAAGAACACTAACAACCTCTTAAATTTTCTAACTTAGACCACAAAGAAAAAAAAAGAGTGCAGTCTTGATTCCAATTCAGAATATCTCAAACATAAGACCCACTTAGGAAATAATTAGTAAAATGACAATAAAATGATAAAATTCCAAAAACCCAGTAAGCAAAAATAGGCAGAAAAATGAAAATCCCAACTGAGTTTTTCTTATACCTGAAACAAAATCTTGACACGCTCGAGTGGTGCAACCACAGTCTTGGCAAAGCCACCGGCGACACCACCAGCTACCAATTCTTTGGCAAACAACGGCATGGCCTCTATTACCCCATCCAAGAACAGACCCATATTCCCTTCTTCTCTCTTCTTTGCCATTACAGAGAGAGAAAGAGAACGGATGCCTGGCTGGGCCTAAGACTAGACTAGACTAAACTAGTTGTTGTCTGTGCTTCCAAGGAAGGGTAGGAAGAAAAGAATCGAAAAGTTTCTGAAAGGAATATGTGAATTGATTTGAAGTAGGAGTTTTTATATGTTTGGGAAGATCCCAAATGTTTGTATAATGTTTGACGAGTTGGATTAAAAAAAATCCCACGCTTTATCAGATTCTCTCTTTTACTGTTTTTTTTCCTAATTAATATATTATCATAATTAGAGAGAATAAAATTGTTGTTTTTGGTTGTGGAGTGGAGTTTCGTTTAGCTAATTCTAATCCTAAGAAAGAGAAATTGAACGATCAGAGCCGTTAAATTAGTTGATTAATCGTATAATGAGCTAATAAGAGTTTATTTTTCAATATGTGACTACTATCAAAACCGAATTTGAAGGGCTCTATTATTTTGACCATCTATAATCAACATTGCCGTGCCCAACTTTGTTAATAATTTTTTTTTATTCTCTTCTTTATTTGGTAGACTTATAGTTGAGATAGAATCTCCACATGTCAAATTGTTGTTACAGTTTTTTTATGTGAGGAATGTAAGAAAGTATTGTATTGTCTTAACTATTTATGATATGTTGGTGTTCCTACAAATTTATACTTGTAAAAAAGGAAAAATGACCATGACTATAAATGAAATTGAAATTTATTTGGAAAAATAAGGTCAGGCAATAGTGAAAATTAATAAAATGGTTGTAGCTAGTAGTATTTCTAGAGCAGGGTTGTCTGGTCTTCTTGGTATTCCTTTTACTTTTTAATTTCGAATTCAAAGAAAATTATATGACAGAAAGTAAAAAGGAATTCTAAAAAAATATGTATGGATTTTTAAAAAATATGGCTTTTATGTCATTACTGTCACTGTGTAAAATTATAAGAAATATATATTTTTTTAATTTGTATGGAAAAATTATTAAAGAAAAAAATAAAGTATGAGAAACACAATTACTAACTAACTAAAATATGAAAACTAAATTTAAAACAAAAGCACACAAGCCAAACAAAAGTATTATTGTAAATTAGCATTCCACTCTTCTCTCTCTCAACTCCTAGCCATACAAACTCTTTCTCTCTCCAAACCCAACCGCACGGTTCTCTCTCTCCCATCTCTCTTCTCTTTCCTTTTGCCCTAGCCACCACCCCCTTTGTCTTCCACTCGTCTGCCTCATCATCTCTGCCCACCCACCCTCACCAACTACGATTCACCTTAGGCGCGCACCTCCGTGAAACCCATCCTAGAACACCCAGTTGCGCCATCGATGAACCCAGCCTCAATCCACACATCTCTACGCGATTCCATTCGTGAGCCCCCAAATCCAAAACGGCGGGGCTAGGCTAAGGCGTGGGATGTGCTGGTGGTGGGAGGCGAGGGAGAAGGGAGGTGCCTGGGCTAAGTGCGATCCGTGGTGCTCGGAGCTGCGCAAAATGGTAGGGATGGCTGGTGTAACGTCCCAAATTCTGTGGTGCTCGGGCCCAAGGTCAGGATTGTTCTCAAGGGTCATTCCGAACTTATTTTAAGCTCAAGCCTGAGGTAAGAAAACTGCACCCATTATGTGACATACATGATTATTGATGAAGCATGTTGAGTGCTCTATATATATGGATATATGTTGCATTATAAATGCTTGGTTGCATTGTTTACTTGAGAATGTCACTGACATATTAGTCAGAAACGAAAATAGTGCTGAGTGTTGGTCGTAAAGCTCTGACGTATCAGTCAGGATCGGCAATGGTATTGAGCACTGGTCGTATGACATTGACTAGTGAGTCAAGAGCGGCAATAGCGCAGTGAGTGTTGGTCGACATGATTAGATCTAATCAATAGAGCATTATACGTTCGTCTAACCCAAAGGTCGAAGAAAACTAAAGTGCTTGGCTAGTTACTCAGAGTCAGGGCTAAAAGGCCCAGGTGACTTGTTGGTCACATGACTTAGAGTGCAGGACCTCAGGATGACTCAACAGTCATTTATTCAGGGCACATGACCCCAGGATGACTTAATAGTCATCTATTCGGGCTGCAGGACCCCAGGATGACTTAACAGTCATCGATTCAGGGTACATGACCCCATGATCATTTATTAATACTTGTATACATGCAGTAATAAGTTTTCTTGCGAGCCTTGGCTCACGGGTGCTATGTGGTGCAGGTAAAGGGAAAGAAAAGCTTACCCAGCCTTAAGTGGAGAGCTTAGGTGGCGACGTGTACATATATGGCCGCTTGACCACCACGGCCAATGTGTTTCAGGGGAACTAGGGTTTAACCCTATTTTTGTCGCTTAGGTCGGCAGATTGTAACTTTTGAATTGTAATGACTGTTTTGGATTGTAAACAACTTTGTAACACACTTTTATGGGATCCCATGTACAGCTCAACGTTTTTAATAAAATATCCATTCCTTTTGACCGAAATTTTAACCCTGGCCATTAATAACACTTAGATGCACGTTTATGGCCTAATGACTCATTTAGCGAGTTAAGAACTATTTAAAATACACAATGTGACAGTCTTGGTTATCCATGGCGTTACAACTGGGGTTGCAACGAGGTTCTATACGCAAGGGGTGAGGGGTTCTGGTGGTGGTCGGAGGCGAGGGAGAAGGATGGTTCATTGTCAGATCTATTTTTTTTTTCTTTCTTCAGGTCTGTGGTAATTGGTTACTTTCACGTTCTTTGTGTGTATATTTCCGGGGGTAACTGGTTACCTTCACATTCTGATGTGTGTGTATATTTCTGGGTTCTTTATAGTAACTGGTTACCTTGTTACTAAAATCATACTTACTTCTTCTTCATTTTTTTATGAAGTGTTCTTCCTCTTTTTTCATTCAAATTCAATGTTTATTTTCATTTATAATATGAGTGACCCATCACCCCTCTTATGGTAACTGGTTACCCCTCTTATGGCAGAATGTTACTACTCTCACGGTAACTGGTTACCCCTCTTGATACATGACTTTGAAAAAAAAAAAACGTACAATCTAAGAAAAAGAAAAAAATATTTATAATAAATAAATAAAATTAATAAACAAAAATCATATTACAAAATAAATAAATAAATAAATAATTTGTATAACAACAAAAGAAAAATTTAATATAAAATTAATATAAAAAAATCAAATAAGCTAAAAAAAATAATCAAATTACGAACATACCCTTCCAAATTAATAAAATTTGATTAAGAGTAAAACTATGATATAAACAAACTTTTATACAAAAATTTGGGAAACTCAACTCATAAAAGTGAAAATTATTAAAAAAAGCCATATATTAACTTTTCTTGAAAAAAGCCATATTTTTGCAAACTTTATTAAAAATCCCATATAAAATGTAATTTCCTCAATATATATATATACTAGATACAAACAACGTGCAATATGCACGTTTACTTAATTTTATTTATGGAATTTATTAATTATTTTTATTAAATTTATATTAATGCCATATAAATTTTGAAATAAATATCATATTTTAATTAAATAATTTATTTATTTTTGTTTAAGTTTATGTTTGTTTTAGTTTTGAAATGGGAAATTTCACTTTTTATACATACTAATAGGTATAATTACAAAAAAATCTTAGCATTATTAACTTTTTCAAATGCATGTTAAGCTTTTCCCTCCTACCCAAAATACCCTTCCCATTCAATCTCAGCCTTCTCTCTCTCAATCTCGGTTTCTCTCTCTCTCAGTCTCACAAAAATCCCCCAAAAACCATCGAACCCCCACCTCTGTTGAGCCGCCATCTCCGTCGAGCCGTCGAGCCCGCATCTCCGTTGAGCTCCCACCTTCTCCGTCGAGCCCCCACCTTCTCCCATTTCTCCAGCAATCTCGAGCCCACTACAAACTCCCATTTTTCTGTCAAACCCGAGACCCACGGAGCATATTTCCTTCAAAGTTTAAAAAACAAAGGTAAAATTTTGAACCCAAGCCCATATTTGCTTTATATCGTTGTTGAATCTGTGATTTGTGGAATGGGTTGTCCGATTTTGTGGGAAATTTTTTCTGGGTTTGAACCAGTGGCTCGATAGGTTCGATTATGGTTCGATAGTAGGCTCGATAGGGTAGTTTGAACAGTTCGATGATGGATCGATAGGAGCTCGATAGATCTACGACAATATATGAAACTGATCGATTATGGCTCGATAAGAGCTCGATAGGAGCTCGATAAGAGCTCGATTGGATATGTTGTATTATATTACAAGGGCTCGATAGGTTCGATAATGGTTCGATATGAGACTAGACTGTAGCTCGATGGTTATTTATGTAGACAGACAGATTTTGCTTAGCTCGATAGGCTCGACACTGGCTCGATAGGCTCGATAACTTTAGGTTGTTGATATTGCTCGATGGAACTCGATAGTTTTTCGATAGTTGCTCGATAGGGTATGTTGCAGCTCGATTATAGCTCGATAGAGCTCGATGACAACTTATTTCAGTGTTTTTATGAAAAAAAATTTATTCTGTTTTCTTACAATTTTTTTTTCATGTGTTGTTACAAATGCCTAAGTTGCTTGTTTCGTTCAGTGATCATTTTCCTGGTCAAGTGACATATCGGGGTAGTAGTACTTTAAATCACATTAAGACCAGGTTTTTGGAGCTCGGGCTACTTGAAAGGGCTAAGGAATCCCCTTTCAAGCAATTCTTTTTGGCTTCGGAGTTTAATTTCTCCGGAGTCTTGGTGCATCAATGTAACGACCTCCTTTCTTAACATACATGTATAGTGTAAAAACAAATTTTAACCTAAATACGACAATACTGAAATTCTGAATTTACAAAAACTTTATTAAACAATACATAAATAATGTTTATAACCTCAAACCACACAATACTCACTACTAAATAAAAACTTTATCTTACATACAAATCTTAATACTTTTATAAATCATTTTCGTGACGTTACTACACCTTAACGTAGAAATGAAAATGTATCCAACTGATAAATTGAAAAGCTTTATGTAAATTACAAAGTTCATGAAATACTTTTAAAGCTTTAAGTAAATGATAAAGTTCACAAAATACTTTTAATGAAATATAATAAAACCAAGTTTCTTGTTTATTTATAAAATAGCATAGCAGAACTCCACTCCCTTCAGGTCAGCCCCATATGTACAGTCATGTTGGCTCCACGTATACTCATCAACGATTTATATTTGGGGCCTCTTACCTACAATACAAAACATTAACTGATGAGCTAAGGCTCAGTAAGCAGAATAACTACCTCATATGCATTAAAATAAACGTGCAACATGCTATGTATTCTCTTTCTTTCTTTCACTTTCCTTTCTTTTGGGCCCTAGAGGATGCTGCTGCCGGCATTACAAAGGGAATCACATTCCCACCTGAACATAAACATGATAATAGGGAATTTCTCCCTCATAAACATTCATCATATAGGGAAGTACATCTCCCTCCTTACATTTTTGGGACTTAGGTCTCCCAAGCAGCACCTCTACTTTAACGTTTTCAATAACTTGTCTGTGAACATTAAGCGTGCTTATGCATAATAAATATAACATTCTTGAAAATAACTTATGCATAAGAACAATATGGCAGATTAACATATAAAGCATATAAATGCACATAAGACACATAAAAGACTTGTATTGTAGATGAGGATTCTACTTACCTTGCGTCTTGATAAAACAACCGAAATTGTTAGCTTCCTGATAAAAACACAAACTATTAACTTACATAAAATCTACATTATGAAATGTTAGCTTATAATTGTTATTATCCCATTTTTCCTATTTTATTGCTTATTTTATGTCCAGGCGTATGGTCATACTATATTTGTCCATGGCAAGGTCTTGGTCTAAAAGTCGTGGTCATGGTCATACGAAAAAGTCCAGGTCATAATACTTGTTCATAATAATAGGGAATAAGGTTATAAAAGTCCATAATAATAGTCCAAAGTATGACCATAGCCTATATAAGTTTAGTATTATGAGGATACATAAAAAAAATAGTTCATATTTCAATTTTAGCATTGTAAAATATGACGACATGGTAAAGAAATCTATATATAAATTTTGGTATTATAACGGCATAGTAAAATAATCTATATATAAATTTCAGCATTATAATGGCAGGATAAAATAATCTATATATAAATTTTGACATTATAACGACATAGTAAATTAATCTATATATAAATTTTTAAATATAGTAGCATAATCTATATATAAATTTTGGCATTATAACGGCATGATAAAATAATCTATATATAAAAATAGTTAAATAACTGAACTGAAAGGCTCGGGAAGGAGCTTACCCAAAAAGGTCTTCGTAGGCTAGCGTTACAAACAGAACTTCGCCTAGATTTTAGAGATTTAAAACTTTAAAAGAGTGTTAAGAAGATTTTAGGCAGAGTGAGAGAAAGAAAGATTTTTCGTAATTCAAAATGAATTCTGAAAGGCTCTATTTATAGGAAAACATTGGGTTACTATGCTGCATAGTAAAATAATAAAATATTAAAAATATCAAGCATAGTAAAATAATAAAATATTCAAAATATCAAGCATAGTAATTTGCTTAAGTCATCACTATATCACTACTGCATCAACATGTGGGACCCATGGGGTGGACCCCGCTGTGGGACCCACTATGAATAGTACCCGGTGAATAGTAAAAAAAAGAAAATTTCCCAATCTTCTTATATTACTTAGTTTAACATTTTTGACTCACAAACTTTTCTGAAAATGTTTCTCTAACACCCATAAATTAAGTATTCCCACCTGTTGGTTACTACAACAACTTAGAATTGTTAAAATCCCATAATAGAAAACAACTATACCCCCAACGGTCATGATCACTATTCACCAACGGTCATAAACGGCTAGTTTTTGTCCTATAAATACTTGTTCCTTCAACCATTTATTTGCACAACTTCTTCATCTCTTAACCTTCTAGATAAAATGCATCATCAAAACATGAATTTCTCTTTATTTTTCATAACTTTAGTGATTGTTTGCTTGTATTTAGCATCATTCTATGGGTATTATACTAATGAAATGCCCATGAATGTTATAGTTGCATATTCATTAGTTATTCTTCCACTTTACTTAATAGCTCTAACATTCGGTTAGCATTGTAATGCACTCAAAAGTATGAATAAAAAAATATCTTCTCTTATTTTTCATAATTGTTGTAATGTATTTGTAGAAAGAAATGGGAGTTACAATCAACTATTGTTGAGGAAAATCGCCAGCAACAACGAAGATGAGGTGCATTTTTTCTTGGGGTCGAAGTCTTGTAGATTCGGCATGGGAGAGTTTGCCCTGGTGACGGGGTTGGATTTCAGTGCCTTCCCGTCACCAGAAGAGTTGGAAGGGCGTAATCTCAGCGACTGGTTGATAAAGGAGTATTTCAACGATGCTGAGAAAGTAAAGCTGTCACAGGTGGACCATGCTTTCAAGACTTGTACGGTTGTGGAAGATGTGTACAAGCTTGGTCTATGTCTGTTTGTTGAGGGGGTTCTGAATGCCATTGAGGGCAAGCTGCACATTTGGTGAGATATTCTAAAAATTGTTGAGAATGTAGAGTACTTCTTCAGCTATCCATGGGGGAAGTACTCTTATAAGAGGCTATTGCATTCTTGTAAGAAGGACATGGTGAAGCAAAAGGCCAACTATGATGCCAAGAAGGATGCCAAGGTGCAGCAAGAGTCCAAATACAGTATGTATGGTTATGCCCCCTGTAATGCCCCAAATTTCCTAATAAGGTTTAGGACCTTGATTAGGAGGCCGGGAGGGCCATAATTGATTTATTATGATATTTAATGATTATATGCGTGTTTACGTGAGTTACATTATTATATGATGGTGAATGCATGCATATGGGTTCATATGTTAAATATGAGGGTATTTTGGTAATTTGGCCTGTTGAGGGCATATTTGTAAATTGGGTGCATATTGTAATTTGTGAATGAAATTTCATTATTATGGAGATATATTCGAGCTATTCGACATGAGACGGTCATATATAATGGATTAGCGGTTTTGTCATAACGGGGTCAATTTTGGGGTAATAGAAATGTTTATTTGGTGATAGATTGGGAATATTTGAGATTAGGGTGAAATTCTGGAAGTTTTGACTATAGTGTCCCCGGGGGTGTTTTCGGGACCCCGAGCACTAGGTTTTATATAAGGTTACTTAAGCTTGAAGTAGCTTGACAGATAAGAACGTACGTTAGAAACTTCTCGTTCTCTCTCAAAACAGACCGTTTTACCGTTTGAGCCTTTTTGAGGAAATCTTGAGTTCTAGGAGTCGGAATCAAGCGAGGGTCGAGGCATAGCGATCCTAGGAAAGATTAGAAGCTTCTTAACCGAAGGATTTGACGGAAAACAACCCAATCAAAGGTAATCTAAGTTTGAAGTTTTAAGTTTTTACAGTTTTAAAGCTTAGAATTGGACTTTGTTGATTGTTGAGTTTTTGGTCGGTTTGAGCTTTGGGTTTTGAGGGTTTTGGAGTATTGGGAAGCTTGGGAACTTTGATTTGATGATTGGGGAATGTTTGGGTATGTTTTTGAAAGATTTGGAGTGTTTAAAACGCGTTTGGGAATGGCCCAGGGTTGGGGGCCGCGGCCCTGTTCTTGTGCGCCGCGGCCCTAGTTCGAAGAAGCAGGTGTCAGAAAGTGAACCTTGCTGGGTGCCGCGGCCCTTGCCTCAGAGAACCCTGGGGGCCGCGGCCCAAGGTGCTGGGGCCGCAGCCCTTGCCCTGTTTTCGCCCCGTTTGCTCGTTTTGACCCCGGGAACTTAGTTATGGGCCTCGGGAGTGTCCCTACTACTTGGATTAGTTTGGATTGATCTCTTGGGGGCTAGATATTGGTGTGGAACCTTTGATTATCATGTTATTGATGATGTTCCATATTTGGTTATGATTAGGTGACCGCTAAGGGTTTAAAGGTTGATCGTTCTCAAGGACCGTTCTTATATCGGTACTAGCTCGAATCTGAGGTAAGAAAACTGCACCCTGTGTATATGTATGACATGCATGGTTATTATGATGCATGTTGGATGATTATTATGTATGACATGCATGGCTATTCTTGATGCATGTTGGTTGACTATTAAATGTGACATGCATGGCTGTTATTAGCGCATGTTGGATTGCTGGATATGTTGCGTATGATGCATGAGAAACATGTGTTTGGGACGTGCTTTATATACTGAGTATGATACTGTTCAGAGCTTGAGCCTCTGTGTTTATGCATGGCCCTAATAACACTAATACCTGTTTAGTAAGCATGCTAAATGCCTCGTTTATGGATATGGAACATGAAATATGTGATTGGTGGCATGTCTTACTTGTGATTGACACTGACTAGTCAGGGACCGACTCTAAAGTCGAGAATTTCGCATTGAATGGCTCTATGGCATTAATGCTAGACCGACCCTAAGGTCGATGATTATGCATTGAATGGCTCTATAGCATTAATGTCAGACCGACCCTAAGGTCGAGGAACTTATAAGCGCTTGCCTGGCTTACAACCAGATGAATATAGTCAAGGTACATGACCCCGGTGACTGTTTGTCACGTGGCTAAGGGACGTTGTCCATAGTTTCGACTCCAGAGTCGTGAGGAAGGTTATGTTGGTGACTAATCACCTTGCACCTGTCCTAATCAAGCCTAAGTCGAGAATCACGCATTGAATGGCTCTATGACATTAATGCTAGACCGACCCTAAAGTCGAAGAACTTATAAGCGCTTGCCTGGTCTACGACCAGATGACTATAGCCAAGGTATATGACCCCGGTGACCGTTTGTCACATGGCTAAGGGACGTTGTCCATAGTTTCGACTCTAGAGTCGTGAGGAAGGTTATGTTGGTGACTAATCACCTTGCACCTGTCGTAATCAAACTTAAGAAAGAATCACTTATCGGTTAAGCCCTGGTGACCCTATCGTCACATGGCTAGAAGGAGCGATGCTCATTATTGTGAATTTTGGCTATTGTCACCTATTTGCTTGGACTGATAGTCCTGAATTGTTATTATGATCGTTGTTGATATTATATCATGCTTTATTGGGTTTTCTTGCTGGGCTTCGGCTCACGGGTGCTACGTGGTGCAGGTAAAGGCAAGAGGAAGCTGGACCATTCTTGAGTTGGCGAGCTTAGGTGATGACGTGTACATATGCAGCTGCTCGTCCACCACGGCCGAGGTTTAAAGTGGAACTAGGGTTGAACCCTGTTTTGCCGCTTAGAACGGCCTGTTGTAAATGTTTTCTGTAATAGACTCTGAAACTTTATTTTCGGGATCCCAATGTATATATTAAACGTTCTAGTGAAACGTTACATCTTAACCAAAGTTTTTAATCCCTAAATCGCTAATCATACTTAGTTCACGATTTTGGCCAAATAACTCGATTAGCGAGTTTAGCACTGTTTACAAGGCACACCGTAACGGTCCCAGGAGTTGGGGCGTTACACCCCCGCCTTACAGTACTGGGTATATGAGGCTATCCAACAGCTTGCGGTGGAGCTTGTTGTGAGCTCGGGAAACATGTTCCCGAGGATGCTTAGCTGGTCGCATCGGAGGAACAAGGATTTCCCCAAGTCCGTCATCGCACCGATATTATTGAAGAAGAATGTAAGTTATGTTGTTTTTTTTTATCTATATGCTTATCTTTTATCATTATTTGAGTTAACCAAATGTTTTATGTTGTTTGCAGTTAATTGTTCTTCCGATGTTGAAGCCTTGGCCAGCAGAAAAAGACTATTACTTGTCTTTGACTGAGGGAGATCTTCCCCTTTATCCTGGGCTTGGCCAGGATCCCTCGGAGACTGATGAGGAGGAGGATGCGACTTTTGAGAAAATGGCAGAGAAAGTTTCTCAGGCTGCCGAGGCAGCCAAGATATTTGTTGATGCTGCCCCGGGGGAGGAGGTTGCAGGTCCCACCCCTCCTATTGCCCCAGCCTCAGCCCCAGCCTCAACCTGTGCCCCAACATCAGCCCCAGCCTTAACCCCAGCCTCAACCTGTGCCCCAACATCAGCCCCAGCCTCAGCATCAGCCCCAACACCAACCCCAACACCAGCCTCAGCCTCAGCCCCTGAGCTGGCCGAATTGATTGAGCGGTTGGACAGAGTCGAGGGTCGACAGGAGACCCTCTTGAAGAACCAGTCAGTGATCTTGGACGTACTCAGTCAGATCCTGACATTTGTTAAGGAGAAACCGAGGGGCTCCAATGAAGATTCAAACTCAAAGTCATTGGATATTCCGCTAGACTAT
This sequence comes from Humulus lupulus, assembly GCF_963169125.1. NCBI lineage: Eukaryota > Viridiplantae > Streptophyta > Magnoliopsida > Rosales > Cannabaceae > Humulus > Humulus lupulus. The sequence goes on along the minus strand of NC_084800.1, from coordinate 50,866,549 downwards.
GTTGATGATCCAACGACGCCTCCTACCATCATTGTGACACCTGATGCTGAGACTCCGGGAGTTGTTATTGTCAAACCTGAGGATGTTGCTGGGGTTCAGTTTCAGAGGGCTAGACGCCAAAGACGCAAGCCAGATTGGTTTGAGGACTATACGGATCCCATGAGGAAAAGACCTCGCACTGATGCAACTGCACCAGCAGACGAGGCTACACAAGAGGCTACACATGTGCTGGACCCTCTCAAGAAGCCAGATCCCAAACAGTATAGGACAATGTGCAAGTGGCTTCTTGAAGACATGCCCAACAAGACCCCGCGGGATGTAAAGACTGGGAGTCACGGTCCAGCGTGGTTTCTGATGTTGAAGACACCCCAATCCTGGCTCAATGATGGGGTAAGCCATTTATACCTAGTTATGGACTGTTTTCAATTTTACACGTTTTGTTTTTACTGACTTGATGTGAGCTCGATGGAGCGCGATAGGTAGTTTGATAGGGATGTTAAAATAGGTTGTTTTTTTTACTGTTTTATACTGGCTCGATGTGAGATCGATATGAGTTCGATAGTAGTTCGATATGTATGTTAAAATAGGTTTTTTTTTACTGTTTTAGACTGGCTCGATATGAGTTCGATAGTAGTTCGATAGTGATGTTAAAAGCTCGATGTGAGTTCGATATGAGTTCGATAGTAGTTCGATAGTGAAATTTCCCTTAAAAATAGGGTAGCTCGATGTGAGTTCGATAGTGAAAATTCCCTTAACAAAGTGGCTCGATGTGAGCTCGATGGAGCTCGATAGGGAGTTCGATAGGGATGTTAAAATAGGTTGTCTTTACTGTTTCATGCTGGCTCGATGTGAGCTCGATGGAGCTCGATAGGGAGTTCGATAGGGATGTTAAAATAGGTTGTCTTTACTGTTTCATGCTGGCTCGATGTGAGCTCGATAGTAGTTCGATGGTAGTTCGATAGGGATGTTAAAGTAGGTTGTTTTTTACTGTTTTAGACTGGCTCGATGTGAGCTCGATATGAGTTCGATGTGAGCTCGATGGAGCTCGACAGCAGCAATTTATGATGGTTTTTGCTAATTTTTTTATCTTACTCTCTTTTGCAGCATATTGATGCGGAAGAACACATGCTTCGTATGCGTCGCAAGTATTTTCCCAATATATATCGACAGAATGCAGTTGTGATGAACAGTTATTTCTCACAAGTGATACCTGTCCGATATGATCAGTTCAAGAAAACAGCCGACAAAACAAAGTATTATTGGGATGCTGACATTATTTCCATGTTGACCGGCATCGAGCAGCAGTTTCTGGCATCTTGGGGAGGAGTTGAGGATGTATATTGGTGCCAGAACTATGGACAACAACATTGGTTTGCCATTGAGGCTTCCATTTCTAGTTGGACTCTGACTGTTTACGATTCAGACAACTCGGTGATTAGTGACGCAAAGCTTGAGGATATTATGAGTCCATGGTGCTTTATGCTACCTTCTCTGTTAATGTAGAGTAAATTGTTTACTGATAGCTTGTTGTTGAAGATTCCATCAGTAGGAAATAGGCCGCATCAGTTCACATTGCGTCGCAAACAGAAACACGAGCTCCCTCAGTCAAAGAGAAGGTAACAAACATCATCTTCATACTAATTTTGTTTCTAACTAAATTTATAGTAATGTGCACTTAATATTTATTTATTTTTTACAGTGGGGATTGTGGTGTGTATGCTATCAAGTATATTGAGCATCTAATGGTCGGTCTTCCATTGGAAGCTATCTGCGATGAAAATATGGAGGTGTTCAGGAACAAGTGGACCACAGACTTGTGGTATCAAAATTTGTTACCTTGATGATTGTATATATATAGGGTCTTTACATGTACAGTTTGCTGTTCACATTTTTTTATAACTTTCATGGGTTGTTATCGAGCTAATATCAAGCTATATCGAACTGTTATTGAATTAGAAAATTTTTTTACCTTCATAAAAAGAGTTTATCAATACAACAAGTTCAAATGGGAAAAAAGAGTTTAAAGCCTAGCTTTGCCATAAACATAACTTTTCAGAAAAATTAAATAAAAAGAGTTTATTAATACAACAAGTTCAAATGGGAAAAAAGAGTTTCAAGCCTAGCTTTGCCATTAACATAACTTTTCAGAAAAATCAAATAAAAAGAGTTTATTAATACAACAAGTTTAAATGGGAAAAAAGAGTTTAAAGCCTAGCTTTGCATGTAGCCCTGTTGTGGCCAAGACCACCACACATGCTACACTTGCGCTAACTGGGAATGATTTCTCCATTCGATGGAGTGCGGTTTGTCTTCCTTCTTCCCACCTTATTCTTCTTCGGTCGACCAACTGGTTGTTTTTCAACGGGAACCCCAACTTGCATTTTCTCTATGTTCTCGGGAACTTCCCAATCATCCTCGTTGCCAGTTGGGTAAATTGTTTCTTTGTAAGACTCCCTCCACATCTCAGTAGTGTAATATGGTGAACACAGTGAGTAAATGTTGACATTGCGGAACATGGCCGCAGCCACACCATGAACACAAGGGTAACCCATTATTTGAAACTGACCACAAGAGCATGATTTGGTCATCAAATTCACCTCACCATCACCTTCTGGGTCTACCACATGAAATTCAAACTGTCCAAGAGGATGGACTTTCAAGTACCTTGCATCATCCGCAATGCCTGAGACATCTTTCTCATATATTGTTGCTAATTTGGATGTGCACTTCTCTACCTCCTCACGACACGCGGCAAACCATGACTGAATTGTGAAACGAATGAATTCCACAAAATTAGTGACTGGGAAGGTTCTTGCGTCTCTGGTTTTGTTGTTGAAACTTTCAGCGTAGTTACTTGTCATTACATTGTATCGATTCCCAGGAAAGTATACACGAGTCCACTTATCGAAGCCAATACCCTCGAGATATTGAGCTATGGCAGGATCCATTTGCTTTATATTGTTGAAGAACCTGTGAAATTTTGACTTTCGAAATGCATATGCCGCATTCCACATCTCCTTGTGACAGTGATCGGTCTTGAACTTAGCGATTACATTCATACTTATGTGATGGTAGCATGCGTCGTGGTAGGCATCAGGGAAGACCAACTCAAGAGCATGAATAATGCTAGCATGCCTGTCTGATACAAAAGACAGATTATCAACAACTCCAATGGCTTCCTTCAATTTCATCATGAAATACTTCCAAGAAGCATGATTCTCACTGTCAACAATCGCGAATGCAATTGGATAAATGTGGTTATTCGCATCCAATGCGACAGCACACAACATGTGGCCACCGTACCTTGACTTTAAGAAAGTGCCGTCCACACATATAACAGGACGACATGATGTAAATCCCCTTCTACAAACTCCGAGTGAGAAGAAACAGTAAAGAAAGCGATCGTCATCTGTGACAAAATCAGTAATTGTACCTGGATTCTTTTGCTGCAGCATGTACAGGTAAGAATGTAACTTGGAGTACGATTCTTCAGGTGTCCCCCTAACATAACCGAGTGCCTTCTCTCTGCATCTCCAAGCCTTAATATAACTCATATCGATCCCAAAATTATTCTTCATATCCTCCTTTATGCTATTTGGTGGATAGCTAGTGCCATCAGTAGCATATTTGTTCTTGATAAGGTGCCCAATGACAGAAGGTGCTGCTTGACGGTGGTCTTTTTGTCGCAATTCTAGTGAGCAAGTATGTACACTATTATAAACAGTGATCTCAAACATCTCTGATCGCGCTACTTTTTTCCCTCTTATTCTCCAACCACAATCAGGATCCTTGCAGGTGATATACAACACATCAGTACCAGACTTCTTAACCATAAACTCAAAATTATTCTTCATTGCAAAGAGAGTCGCTTTGGTTTTCAATTCCATCTTGTTCTCAAATGTCTTCCCAAGATGTAATTCCCCCAACGCTATACTGGATGAGGGTGATTCAGAACGACTACAAGCTATGATATCTTCTTTTGTAAACATGGGAGCACTCCCTTTTTTGTGATCTTCTGTTGAACATATTGAAATGTTCCCTGTATAGTTATATTCTGTTCCACCAGGACGACTAGAGCTGGTGCCAGGTATTCGGCGTCCTTGACTTGGTGGGTTCGTCCGTGCAATATGACGTATTGGTTGTTCTTGTGCTTCTTCTACTTGCAAATGTTCAGTTAATAGATCATCATCCACCGAACTGTCTCCTAAGTCCTCATTGTGTTCGGCTACCGGATCGTCATTCACATAGGGGTTGTACTCATACTGGTTGTCCCTCAGGTCACCAATAGGAAATCCTAAAGTACCGGCTGCTCCCTCAGGTCCGGGAGTGGAATATGGGTCTGCAATGACAATCTTTTTAACAGGAGTGACACACAAGGCCAACCTTTCTTTAGATGTTACTCCTATGAATGCACGGACCCCAAGATCACTTTCAACATGAACGGGTGTAAACGGTTGGTCGCCGCAAGTGTAAGGAACCTCCAATTTCAACTCATACATCTGTTTATCAACTTTAAGTTCCTTGTGCAATATGTCAAGAAGTTGCAAGTACGTTACAGTATCCTCCATCGGTATCACCGTACATTGAGGGTCCTTGAAAATCCACTTATTCCCTTGTAATTCCCAAACACCATTGTAGGATACAAAAACGTAGACAATAGAGCCTGTGTTGGAAAAAAAACATTAACATTGTCAGGAAAACTGTCATTTTTCCAGAAATGCAATAAAAAATAACATTATCGAGCTTTATCGAGCTATTATCGAGTTGTAATCGAGCTACCATTTCTCAAAACAAAACATAAACCTAACCAAACCCTCCATCGAACCCCTATCGAGCTATTATCGAGTTAGCATCGAGCTACCATTTCTCAAAACCGACCATAAAACCTAACCAAACCCTCCATCGAACCCTATCGAGCTCATATCGAGCTACTATCGAGCTCATATCGAGCTCAAATATTGTAGATCCATTCGAACCCTTATCGAGTTTCCATCGAGCATTAAACCCGAACCTATCGAGCTATTATCGAGCTCACATCGAGCTACATCGAGCTCTTACAAAGACCTTCTTCTACATACCATCGAACCGTTATCGAGCTGCTATCGAGCAAAAAAATTGCAAAAAACCCAGAAAAACACAGATCGCGGAATCTCTCAAAAAATCCCGAAAAATACACCAATATAGGCTTAGATCTGTTCAAAATAGCCAAAAAAAATGTAAACAAATAATACCCAACACATAAAATGTAAAATCTCATTACCCATGGTTTTTCTCCTCCAAAAACTCTAAAAATAAATGTTGCCTTTGATATTAACGACTTCACAAAGACAATGGAGATGACTAACAATGATTTTGACAAAAAAATTATACAAAACTGTAGGTTTTATGGATGATTTCGTGAGAATTAGAGAGAGAGAGAGGGAGAAGAGTGGAAGAGAAGGTTTTGTGATTTTTTGATATAATGGAAGGGGTATTTTGGGTATGAGATGAAAGTTTAGCATTAAATTGAAAATATTATTAGTGTTGGGATTTTTTGGTAATATTAAACATTATTAGACATAAATAATGAAATTTCCCTTTGAAATTTGGAAGTGACAACAAGAGATTATATATTATATATTTAATGTAATATTAAATATTATACGTGAATTTTAAATTTAAGATTTTTACTAGTTTTTTTTTTAAAAATAATTTGTTACTAATTCACAGTAGATTATATTATATGTTTAATATGATATTATTCTAATAAGTGAGTTTAAATTTAATTAAATTTTATTTAAATTATAAAACGTATGATTTTATTATTTTTAAATAATTATCATTGTAAAATATCTCAAAAATATCATATTTTAATTTGTTTAATTATTTATTATTTTAAAATAATTATTATTGTAAAACATCTGAAAAATATCATATTTTAATTTGTTTAATTATTTATTATTTTTAAATAATTATCATTGTAAAATATATAAAAATATATCTTATTTTAATTTTTTAATTATTTATTTTATTTTATTTAAATTTAAGTATTTACAAACTACAGTTAGATATAAAAATATTCTGAAAAATATAAGAATATTCTGTTAAAGTTAACATTAAAAAAATAAAAAACCGTTAAAACCAAGAATTTCTGTTATCTACACACTTTTTATACCGAAGAGATATATATATATATATTAGATACAAAGAACGTGCAATATGCACGTTTGCTTAGTTTTATTTATACAATTTCTTAATTATTTTTATTGAATTTATATTAATGTCATATAAATTTCAAATAAATATCTTATTTTAATTAAATAATTTATTTATTTTTGTTTAAGTTTATATTTGTTCTAATTTTGAATTTGGGAGGGACAACAAGAGATTATATATTATATGTTTAATATAATATTAAATATTATACTTAGATTTTAAATTTAAGTTTCTTGCTAGTTTTTTTTTTAAAGTAATTTGTTGCTAATTGATAGTAGATTATATTATATATTTAATATGATATTATTCTAATAATTGAGTTTAAGTTTAATTAATTTTTATTTAAGTTATAAAATGTATGATTTTATTATTTTTAAATAATTATCATTGTAAAATATCTTATTTTAATTTGTTTAATTATTTATTATTTTTAAATAATTATCATGGTAAAACATCTCAAAAATATCATATTTTAATTTGTTTAATTATTTATTATTTTTAAATAATTATCATTGTAAAATATCTCAAAAATATCATATTTTTATTTATTTTATTTTATTTAAGTTTAAGTGTTTACAAACTACTGTTAAATATAAGAATATTATGTTAAATATAAGAATATTCTGTTAAATTTAACATTAAAAAAATAAAGACTGTTAAAACCAAGAATTTTCGTTATCTACAAATATCTAAAAAATATCTTATTTTAATTTGTTTAATTATTTATTATTTTTAAATAATTATCATGGTAAAACATCTCAAAAATATCATATTTTAATTTGTTTAATTATTTATTATTTTTAAATAATTATCATTGTAAAATATCTTAAAAATATCATATTTTTATTTATTTTATTTTATTTAAGTTTAAGTGTTTACAAACTACTGTTAAATATAAGAATATTCTGTTAAATATAAGAATATTCCGTTAAATTTAACATTAAGAAAATAAAGACCGTTAAAACCAAGAATTTTCTTTATCTACACATTTATTATATAGAAGAGATATAAATATATTTATTTATATATATATATATATATTTATATATAAAAGATGGTTTGATTTTATCCGTTTAAGAAATGAAGCCAAACAAAATGGGTTTATTTCCGGGAACAATCCTTTAGTACACAATATATAAGCCATGACTTCATTATTGTGAAGTCATAAATTGATTTGGTGTGGATCTCCACCAAGGCAGCATAATTCCTTTCCATTTAATCAAACCAAAGAGAAGATAATATTCCGAAAGAGTACATTCACTTTGATTAGTACATTTAAAGGAAAGGTTTTCTTTTATTCTATGAAATGGCCTAAAAGATATTTCTGTTATTTCCTCAGAAACAAATAATGGAAGAACGACAAGAAATTCATGGTCCAACTTTTAACTAATAGTTCCTAAACTGGAGGGTCAGATACCTAAACATGTGCCTAACACATTCAGTCTGTCTCCATCATAGCCTGGAAGTACTTGTCAGTTAGGAAAATGTTGGCCGATACATCTGTGTTAGAGTTATTATTTGAGGGCATTTTAGTCTTTTCTTAATTATTGTTATTTTATATCTTTTGCCTTACATAAAAGGCTTGGCTTATTAGTTTTGTAACCTAGAATACATTCTCTCTATTTTTGCAATACATTCTAGCCTCCCTTTTCTCTCTTCATCTTTTTGCTATCTCTCATTTGTGTGTTATGGATTGTGTCTTTGCATAATTATCAATCTGAAAAGTAGTTCTTAATACAAAGAAAACCTGTCTGACTCAGCCGATGAATCAACAAGTCACAGAACAAAGAAAAACTCATTAAGAGATGATTTTCCAAGATTTAGTGTCCCAAGTAATTTCCATTGTCAATAGTGATTTCTTTGGTAGTTGTTTTGTTGATGAGATGAAGAAGGATCTTTTCAAGCTCCTCCCCATTGCTCCATTCATGGATTTTGGCTTTGACAAGTGTTTGGTTGCTGCAAATGCGCTTCCACAGTGGATAGTCCCTTCTTGGCATGACATGATCTCCTTTGGAAAGCCTTAGAGTTGGGCAAAAATCTCCACTTCCATCTCCAAGATATATAAATCTTCTCTTCCCACCTTCAGTTGCAGAAGCTCGGATTTGGTCAATGACCAGGCCCTAAAATTAGTGTAATGGTTAGAATACTGCTGATCATAATAAACAAAGGTACTGTAACTGCAGTTTGGCGAATTTTTTTTTAAGCTTCGTTTGCATTTTGTAGGATTAAATAGAAACATATGCCTTGTCACAAGGATAATATAATTATTGAAGATAAATAAGCCAATGTGTTTTACCAAGTTCCAAGTACACCATGCACTTAATTAAATGAGTAATTTTCTGAGAATTTACCTGGATGCAAATGCAAGTAGCATATAATTTCTAAAATGGTTCCGGCATATCATAACAATGAACAAAGACTCGCACATACTAAATATATCATTTTTTTTTTTAGCATTTTCAATATCACCAGGATGCAAATGCCACCTATGATCTCTATACAGCACCCTGTATCTGGTACCTTTTGTTACGGGGTCTGGAAAGTTTTTATATCATCTGGATAGCGAAAATAATTTACTACTTGTGGCAAGGAGAAGTCCACGCCTATATCAAATCACTTTGCTTACTTGTTATACTATCCCGGTTCCAAAGATAGGAGTGGGACTGAACCATCAAACCCTCCCTCCGCTCCCAAATGATCTCTCTTCTAAATTAATGTAGGAAAATCTAATCTATTTTAGGAATGATTCTTGTAAAGCTGTATAATAGCTTTTGTGTTAATTGTTTCGTAGTTAATAGCAATTATCTACTGCCTTTATTCTATGATTTATTTCCCCGTATAGGGAACCCTGTATTTGTTTAAATACACGATTAGTGAACAGAAATAAAATATCAGAACCATACATTGTTCCCTACATTACTAGTCTTATCTAAAAAGAAGTTCAAATCACCCAAAGGAGGCCATCAAGCAATCAAGACAATGGAAAGTATAATGACTGAGAATGTTCTCATACCGTTCTATTTTGTTAAACCAAACATATAATGTTATACATAATAACTTAACACTAATCATGCACTGTAAGCAGGCATTAGAAAGTCACATTCATGTGTTAACAAATACCTTGCACATATTTGATGGGCACAGATTGCAATCATGGGGTGAGCTTAAGTCATGATAAGGGAAAATTCTAAGTCTTTTCTCTTCATCTACAACTGTCCGGTTTGTGTTGATTTGTGAAAAGCATCCCAACAAGTCATGATGTTCCAATATCATCTCAATAAAGAACTGATTTGCATCACTGATTATCCTCAGGTCACATCTGAAATTATTGTATAGAATTCCATAACACTTGGCCCTTGCCTCTTATAACATAAATTAACAAAAAATGGACCATGAGGAAGTGCAAAAATTTACCCAAGAGTATGGGCAGACTTGATGGCTGCAACAATACGTGGATGTATTGGAGCTTTTTGCAGGCACTCAACAATATCTGAGGGAGTCTTTCCTTGTGAATGAAGCTCCAACATCATCCTGTCCTATATGGTTCAAAGTAAAACCAGATGAATCTGTGATCAAGTAAGAAGACCCACACATGAAAAGTTCTCCCTATAACCCTGATGATTCCTCACTGAGAATTCACACACGTTTGAAAGGATCAAAATATCATGATTCGGTTCACTCATTTTACTATTTACAAAGTGACTAAATTTTGAGAAGATCCCTTTTCATAATTAGGGGCCTAGGACCCAAGAAAGCAATAACAATAAACAACGAAGAAAGAAAGAACAAAAAATGGATAAAGAAATCACACAGCTTGGCCAAGCTTGAATGATATTTTCTCTCTTTGACGTGAAAAGAAGGAACAAAAGAAAAAGGTCACGAATTTCCATTTGTCTTTTACCAACACCAAAACATGGAGAAATTCCAATAAAGTAAATCGATTAGATAGCATAAAGAGAAAATAGAAAACACAATAATGAATTAATGTACAAACCATCAATGAGTTCCAAGACAAAGTAGGGCGAAGCTCTTCAAACACCTGGGTCAGACCCATTTCTGTAACAACCCAGCGATCACTGTCCCCATCGATTATCGTCCTGTCAAAGTCAAAAACCACCACAGTCCCCGCCATTACGACCGCCGGAGGTGGTTTCCCGGCGATCGATAATCGGTTTCTGGGCGACCCAGAAATCAGTTTCCGGGTACGAAGTCCTGAGTGTGGTGAGAGAAGAAAAGGAGAGATCTTCCAAGGCTCCCGTCGAGTGAAAAGAGAGGTAGTTTGGTTCGGTAGGGAAGTTATCTGGTGGTACATGGAGTAGACTAAACCTGAATGATTTACAGCCGTTAGATTTCTCAAAGACAAGATTAGCAAGTAGTGTTGGGCGGGTTCTAATCTCATAATCGGGTTAGTAAAAGTGACTCCTAACTTGTTTAATTAAGAAAAAAAAAATTCAACCTGTCCAATAATTTAGGCGGGTTGGTCGGGTTAACCTGCTCAAACCGAAATTATATTTTATTTTTGGTGGGTTGGTCGGGTCAACCCGCCCAAATAAAAGTGTTATTTTTTTTTTACATTTTTGTAATTTTTTTTTCTTTTAAATACTAGTAATAATAATGTGCTTAAAATAATATTTTAAATTTATAGTAAAAAAATTAAAGCAAAACTTAATTAATTTATATATTTATTTGAATATATTAAAAATAATAAATTCTTAATTGGGCGGGTTGAGTTATATTGGGCGGATTGATAATTATTTTTAAGCCGCCCAATGTAACAATTTGACGATTTAAATTTTGGTCGGTTTATTCGGGTTGCGTTTTTTAGTGGTTTTTTCGGGTTGATTTGAGCGGATTATTCAGGTTGGGTGGTTTGTAAAAATTTATGCAGAGTTTGAGATGCCATACTTGAGTGAAGGTAGAAATTCTATACATGTTCCAATTAAAAATTCCATATCTTATTCGTATTAATTAACAATAATTACAAGAGCCAAGAATGAGAATCACTTTACTTACTTCACATTTTAAGAATAAAAGAAGAAAAATGAATAATGATTAATATTATCATTCTTGAGTTAGGTAAACAATAGAGTAGGGAATAAAATGATTTGATCTCCAAAATATTTTATACAAGTCATTAGGTGTAAATAGTGTCTTGGTGTGGTTGGAATAGGTTTTTGTACTACTAGTCATGAAGAATAGGAATAATCCCTTTTCACTAAAGATTCTAATAACTTCACACTCTAAACTCCAATATGAACAAGCAAGCAAAGCATATCCAAATTCTAAGTTTGGATATGCCAGTAGATTTAGGACCAAAGTCATAGCCTAATAATACTAAAGCAGAACAGAGGCTTCATTGTTCATTGCCCATTGCCCATGTCTCTTATCATACTTGGCTTCCCAATAATGCTGATGTGCCGACTTTAGGTTTGAGACACTTCCAAAACCAGTTGACTCTCAGGGCTGAATCAAGCCTATACAAACATGTCCTGCACCTCATGACATAACTTTCTTTTGATGGGGGGTCCAGTAAAAAATTATTGAATCTGACAAAATATATGGGGTTGATTTGAATAGAGACAGACAATGAGACACATATAATGGAAAAATATCTCATTTCTGCTTAGCCACTGGCCATCCTTATATGTTACCTAATTTCTATACCATCTTCTGTAATCTATAGTTGATTTCATTGCCCTAGACTTGAGAAGACATGTTAGGAGCATTTCACGTGTGTAATATAGATATCTGGGAACATAATACCTTGTATTATTCCTAAAGATTGTTAGCATCAAATTTTCTAAGAAATTGAGATCTGAAAGAAGAAAAAAGATTTATTTTCGGTTTATGATATGATACAAACGAAGGCTCATAGGAGCATAAACTTATTTTAATTTGTTTTTTAATTAGTAGCTTAAGTTTTTGCTTACACATTTAGGAAGTATTTGGAAACAACATGTTAATTAGTAGACCGTGTAAATACTAGAGTAATAATTATATATCTGAGTAATTAAATTATATTTTAAAATAAATATCAAGTGATAATTGTTTATAAATTTTTATTATTATGTTTGACAATAACTAGTAATTAAATAAAATAATAATATTGTATAATAAATATTATTTAACATTTTACAAAATGTAATTATATACAATTTTTACGGGCATATAAGAATTAGAAAATATAATTAATGAATTACCTTTAATATAACACCAACACACCAAATAAAATAATTACTCAGAAATACACTCCTTTAATATTAGATTCACAAATAATAATAATAATAATAATAATAATAATGACAAAAGAAAAGAGTTTGGTGGTAGCATTAAAATAAGACATGGAATCTAGTCGTTGGGAGTGTAATCAAAGCACAAGTTCAGGGACGCTTTTTTGGTCGGATGTGTCGACTTGGTTAAACTTCTTTTTATTAGTTTAATGAATTGATAAATAATTTTATTTTTATGTATAACGCATACACTTAATGTGGCAAAACTACAGGTTGAGGAATACAAGTGTTTATCATTAATGACTTTAAAGGTCCCTTTTTAAAAAAGAGCCTAATATTAAATGTGGTGAAATGGGGGTTTGTCATTTGTGGGGTTTGGAAGTATTTTTCAATAAACAAATATATATGTGTGGTAGACATGTATACATGTTTATGTTGTTGAGTTGAAAGGACAGCAAAGCAATAGTAAATTGATTGATCTCTACAAGGATTAGATGTTTCAACTAAAATGCATATTTTAAATATTGGAAGAATTGATATTTGTCGTTTTCATCAACACTTGATTGAAATCAAAGTCTTGATTGCATGAATTAAGGTTTTGTGGGATTTTTATATATACAATAATGTGGTAAATTTGGTAACACATTGAATCTCATACCATTTTTAACCCATTAAATGCTTGATGCTAAATCAATTGTTCATTCCCTCCCACTATTCTTTCTTTTATTGTCAATAAGAAATCTCATTCATAGGGAGAAAATTGAAAATTAGTCAACATTAGAACATAAGTGATAAAAAAGGAAATGTGAACTTTTTCCATAATTAAACCAAAAACGGTGGTAAGTAATTTAGTTAGGTGGATGAAGATTGAAGGGAGTACAGCAAGGACAAACAAAATCCCATAATTATACTTCAGAGGAAAAATAAAATAAACAAAAGTGGTGTGAGAGAAAAAATAAATATAATAACAAAAGCATGATTAGTGTGTGGAATATGATTAATCATTGAGTCAAATGAAAGGCAAGCAACCCTACAATTTTGTTACTTCTAAGACCCTCAAAATATAATTTTAATTAAAATAAAAACTAAGGAAGACCATGGCCCACAAGGGTAAAATTGGGACCCAATAAAGAGCATCCAATGACAGGTGTACATATTTAGAGAACACACCAACAAACACTTTTAGTCAAACCCAAATGATAGGTAGCCGTGTCACTCATCATTCTCTCTGGTCAAAATTTCGGATCCCAAAAAATTTACACGCCCCAAAAAATTCACTATTTATGGTAAATCGGGGATATTGTAATAAAATAAAATCCGAGATAGTATGCTGTAAAACAAAAAATATCCGAGATAGTAAACGACAACGTTTCAGATAAAAAACGACAAGTCGTTTTACTTAATTAGAGGGTAGAAAGACGGCAGTTAAAAGTTGGTTTAGAAGGCTCTAACAGCGTCGGTGGTGGTTAACCGCTGGTTATATTCTCGGTTTAGAGAGAGAAACAATCGCTTACTATATAAGCCATTGAAGCTCTAGGCTTACTTTTCTTGGGGAGAGAGAAAGAGAACGAAAACACAAGAAGTTCTAGAGAGAGAGAGAGAAAGAGAGAGAAGGGAGAGAAAGAGAGGCTGAGGGCTGTTTGGCTTCGGGACTTTGAGAGACACGAGAGCTATGGCCATGGCTGAATCTAACGATTTCGTTTCCGTTGATATGGAGAGGATCTATCTCGGTGGAAAGGTTTGTTTTTTTAGCCCATGCATTATTATTTTTAAATTTATTTCCATTTATTTAATAATCTCTTCCTCCTTTCCTATCCATATGGGTTTTGTGTTTGAAGCGTTTTTTGCATTTGGGTCCAACGGTTGAATCAGGTTTTGTCTTTTGGGTCTTTTAATTTTCCCGGAATATTTGGGAAATGGGAATTTTAGTTGATGAGATTTTATTCTGCGTTCGAACTGTTACTTTATGCTCTTTCTATTGTAATCGATTGAAATCAAACGGGATTTGATTTCTGGGTTCATTTCACTTGGGTCCTTGACTTTTCTGAGTTCCGTGATGCAATAAAAATTTTGGTTGAGATTTCGTATTCTGAAAATGGAAAACGGAGAGAACATCCATTGTTTTTGTACTCCAAATTGTTCTTAACTTGGCTTTGCTGATTTTTTTTACTTTTGAGAAATGGAGCTTTTGGATAGCGTAAATGCTGGATCTGTACATGCCTTATTTGCTAGTTTGGTTTTCCTACCATTCGCTAGTTAGGTTTTTTCACCATTTGTTAACATGGGTTTTCCTCATTTAAGCATAACACAGAAGAAAATAAAACAGCTTTCTGTTTTCAAAGGAAGAAGTATTTTTTTAGGAAACTGAGCAGGTTTAATCATATTTTGCAGTCTTTTACGGTAAAGCTGTGTTTTTTAGTCCCCCTTTATTCTAAATATTATTACTTTTTAAAGTAAGAAATGTCTTAATTTGATTATATGCGGGACCTTTTACACTCTTAATTTTGATACAGATTGCGAATCTCTACTTTGTTGCTATCGGTAACATAGGCGTATAATGTTTTCCTTTCTTATTTTCTGATTATATCCTTGGTTTGTGTTGCTTTTTATTGGAAAGAATTTGGATTCTCCGCTGGTTTACTATACAGTGACGAAATCAAAGTTATATCTTCTCTTCAGTAGTTATCTTGTTTCCTTTTTTATTTTATTGACTAGTCTAGCTGTTAGTCTGTCTTTCCATTCATGGATCTTCTTGTTTTTATTAGGCCTATTGTTAGTTTTAAAACAATGTCTTTATATATATATATATGTGAGATTCCTTGCTTCTCTTTTGAACTGTCACGGCGTCTCTTTTCCCTTTTTCTTTCAAAAGATACAAATGATGCAATAATTGCAATCTGGAATACTTGTTTGTTTTATCTGTCTTTTTAAAAGTTAAATATAAAAAAATGTATCTCGTTCGGTTTAGTTGCCTGGAAAAGGGTAAGTGCACATGGGAAGTTTCAGGGATAACAAATCCCATAGAGCGGTGTTGGATCTTAGCCCTTACTTGAAGGCTTGAAATGCGATATAACAGATTTGTCTTATCAAGCCCATATCTTTTTTGAAAGTACACGTTATATCCCACAAACTCGTTAGCAGATATGGAAATTTTTCGAAGAAAAAACATGGTAGCCAAAACTGTTTTTAAATGTATCTATTTGAGGATTATAGTTGTACTTTGCTTCCTTCTCTTCATGCATGTTTCTTTTCTTATGTCTTAGTAGATTTTCTATCTTCTAATCATCTGTTATAATTTTCTCATCTGACTTTTCAGGAACATGTAATTAAAACTGGCCGTGGCAATGTGTCTGTTATCGTCTATGGGGACCAAGACAAGCCAGCTCTTATTACTTATCCTGATTTAGCTTTAAATCGTAAGTGCAATGGTTTTGGTAGTCACCTTGTTCTTCATGGTTTATTTTGAGTGCAGGTTTTTATTTATTTATTTATTTTATGTGGGTGTCTTATTTTTGTTTGATCATTGAAGAGGACTTATAGTTCACCAACACATATATATATGTTCTTTATATCGCAAAACCATATTACAACCTAACAAAATTTTATATTTCTTCATTGTGTTATTTGGCAGATATGTCTTGTTTCCAAGGATTATTTTTTTGTCCTGAAGCTGCTTCTTTGCTGCTCCACAACTTTTGCATATACCACATCAGTCCTCCTGGCCATGAGGTCAGTGTTTTTTTTTGGTTTTAGTTCATTGATCTTATTTGGCTATGTTTTTGTCGGAAATATCTTATCTCAACTTTTTTTGTTGAGTGCTGTTAATAACATAGTTCCTCTTTTGGCACTTCCGTAAGAGCTTTTGCAGTTAGGAGCTGCTCCAATTTGCCCAGATGATCCTGTGCCTTCTGTTGATGATCTAGCAGACCAGATCATTGAAGTTCTCAACCATTTTGGGTAATTCTTCTGTTTCTTATATTTTTCCATGCACATCTTTGAATTTAAGGAATTGTTTTTACTTGTATCTTCAAGTCTCAAAACATTATGAAAGCTCATATTTTATTTTTGTGTATTAGCAAGTTGTCACAGATGTAACTTATTCTCTGGTTATATTCTTCAGGCTTGGTGCCGTTATGTGTATGGGAGTAACAGCGGGTGCTTATATCCTTACCTTATTTGCCGTAGGTTCCCTTCTCTAGTGGTCTAGTTTTTTTGTTACTTCAATATCAGTTGACTGATTAACATTTCTACATCGCAGATGAAATATAGAGAACGTGTTATTGGTTTGATACTTGTATCTCCACTTT
Organism: Humulus lupulus; assembly: GCF_963169125.1. Classification (NCBI taxonomy): domain Eukaryota; kingdom Viridiplantae; phylum Streptophyta; class Magnoliopsida; order Rosales; family Cannabaceae; genus Humulus; species Humulus lupulus. The sequence continues at coordinate 50,849,817 of NC_084800.1, read as the reverse complement.
GCAAAGCACCCTCTTGGTCTGAATGGATCTATAATAAGGTTTTACCCCAAACCTTAGCTGCTGCTATTGCTGCATTGTATTTGTTATTTTTAGTTTAAATGAGATTGTACAGAATTTAATCATATCAAACTTCTTATGTGCAGGTCATGTCAAATTTGCTATATTTTTATGGCATGTGTGGGTTACTTAAAGATTGTTTGCTGCAACGGTATTTCAGTAAGGTACTTGTTAATTTATCCACCATTTTCTTTATTTTGTTTTCCTCATCTTTTGTAGGTTGAGTGGTGACTAATGTTTGATGTATATATCTTAACAGGAAGTTCGTGGTAATGCGGAAGTCCCAGAGTCGGATATAGTTCAAGCATGCAGAAAAGTTAGTATTTAGGTTTTTCTAAAGTAAAATATAAAAACCAACCACTTACCACACACTTCCTTGGAATTTGATGCACTTTTTTTTACATGCATAACACACATTTACCATTCCAATCGATGGGTTTTGAAGGAATAATTCTTGTCTGATTCTATATCTTTGTTTGTTTAGCTGCTGGAAGAGAGGCAAAGCATAAACGTTTTCCGGTTTCTGCAAGCAATTAACGGGTATTATGCTTTTCCAAGAGTTGTTTTGCTTTTCTTGGGCTGGTAATTGGAATATCGGATTTACATTAGCTTGCTTTCAGGAGATCTGACATTACGGAAGGCTTGAAGAGGTTAAGATGTCGCACACTCATTTTCGTTGGGGATAGTTCTCCTTTTCATTCCGAGGCACTCCATATGACCGCTAAATTAGATAGGAGATTTAGCGCATTAGTAGAGGTTTGTCTTTCCCGCCGAATGTCTTGCTTCCCCTGCCTGAGCTTTTTTCTTCCGAACCTGTTTTTAAGAAAGGTTGTGAATGTACTGTTGGTGCAGGTCCAGGCTTGCGGGTCAATGGTAACTGAGGAGCAACCACACGCAATGCTGATACCTATGGAGTATTTCCTTATGGGCTATGGGTTGTACAGGCCTTGCCAGTTCAGTGACAGCCCAAGGAGCCCACTCAGTCCCTCCTGCATCTCCCCAGAGCTCCTCTCTCCAGAAAGCATGGGGTTGAAGTTGAAACCAATAAAAACCCGAGTTTCACTTGGGGTTTAATGTGGAATGGAAAACAGATAGATTTGGAAATACTGTAAACCTTACGTGATTCAGAGGAGAAAAAAAAGGTTCATTTTTTTTTGTTCGTCAATTTTTTGATTATTTAAGAAGGGTAGAAACTGTTGGTTGGAGGGGTTGTAGATAAAGAAAAAGAGGATTTGAAGGGATAATTATATGTATACACACACACGCTTAGGGAGTAAAGTTTTCATTCATTCATTTGTAGTCAGTCATAAAAGGAATCATTGAGCTGTCTGTAAATTATACGATGGACTGAGAATATATGTTTATGTTTATGGTGACGAGCAATCAATAATAGAGAGATGAACTCCCCCCATTATTATTTGAAGTTTTGTTTTCCATTTTCATTAAAGTCTCTATTTTCTCTCTATTAAACTGTTATTTGCATTTCAGAGTAGTACTTTTTATGGCACATGTTGCAACTTGACTGCTGTTCTAAGTTTTTCATTTATTTATTTTTTACGATATTTGCTTATAATGTGATATCTTCAAGCCTAATCAAATAAAATATATCAGAATGGAGCTCATAGAAATCAGTATGATTGTAGCCCAGCTTTGTATATTTGTACTAGTTTTACTTAAATATGAAAATGTCTCCAGTGCATAACTACGGCTATACTCAACTGTTCTGTTTTATGTTTTTCAATATCTTTCTTGTTATAATAAGTTATTCAATTTGTGGATGCTAATTTATCTTCTATGGTTAGCGATCACTTTTTCTCTTGATAGTATGTTGCTAGGAAAGAGTAAAAGAGAAAGTTTGAAGAAAACATATCCTAATCGAAGTTAACAATTGTAAGCATGAACAGTGAACTAATTCAAGCATTATTATAGAAAACATAACTACAACATTACAAATTATTTGATGAAGAAATATTCCCAGTGCACTGCATCCTCTGAAACCGAAAGCTCCTGCTGCATAATGAAGTGATGAAAATCACACTTATAGCTCTTGCTAATTACAAACCATAATGAATAAGAAAAAGGAAATTAACTAATACAATAGTTGTGTACATAAATAATAAATGCACCGAAAACTTGGAGAGAATGACAGAATTTACCAATTTAGCTTCTGAACATCTGCAATAGCTTCTCCTTCTGAACTGCTGCAGCTATACGAATCCAGTCTTCAGCTTTGTTTAACAGCTTGAAATATGCATATCTCCAAGACTTGTTGAAGATTAAAGTCCCACAAAATCCCCAAAATCCAACTACAATTCCAAGTGCTATGCTTATGTAAAATCCTTTGCTAATAAACCCATCATCATCATCATCATCATCATCATGATTTTCCATAGCTTCACCGGATGCAATTGGTACTTTTCCATTTGGACATTTTATTGGAAGTGGAAGTTGTGGAGTTCCCATGTATGCAGCTGCATCACGGGATTGGAGTTGAGTGCCTTTTGGAATTTCACCCGACAAATTATTATTTGACAAGTCTAATGTGCTGAGTCGATCCACTTGAGAGAGACTTGGAGGAATCTGGCCGAAAAAATGGTTCTTTGATAAATCAAGAACATCCAAAGACTTCATGTGACCAATCTCTTGGTGGATATGCCCACTTAGATTGTTTCTTGACAAGTTTAAGGAAATCAGTTCAACAAGTTCAGTGATGTCTCTTGGGATTTCCCCAATAAGTTTATTGCTGGACAAATCAATGCTCTTCAGAAGTAGAATTTTATAAAATTTAGAGAGTACTCCTTTCCATATCAAGACTAACCTTTCATGTTCAAAACCAATTGGCTTGCCAAAATAAGCATAAATATCATCCTCCATTGGTCTTATGTATTTATCTAATTCCTTGAAAGCTGTAATGTTACCAAGACAGTTTGGAATATGGTTAGACAAATCATTTGAAGACAAGTCCAATAATTGAAGATCCACGAAGTGACATAGTTGTAAGGGTATACTTCCATTGAAGCTATTATAGCGTGCACTAAAAATGAGAAGCTTTGTTAGGCTTGTATTGTACCTATCCATGCTGGTATTGGCCCAAACAATTTGTTCTCTCCAATATCAAATATCACCAACTCTGTACAGTTCTTCAATGTTGAAGGCAAATTCCCAGTCAAATTGTTGTTTCTCAATTCCAATATAATGAACTTTAAAAAAACCAATAGAGATAGGAATCTTTCCGGACAACTTGTTATTTGACAAAAGAAGAACATTCATGAACCACGCTTGTGACAAACAATCAGGTAGCTCGCCGGACAACTTGTTATATGATACATCAAGAAAACTTAAGGGAACATACTCTGTTGCCTTACATAAGGAATTTATCTATGAAATAATATTCTGAAAATTTGTATGATGTGTATTATGACTACAACGTACACAATTATATAAAAACAATTAAGATTCTAACTAAATGCTATAGACACCAATGCCAATGATTCACCACTAGCCCATTTTAGGGGAAATTTTCCGCCACTGTGACCAGATGTTGCTGCACTGAACTCCAATCCATTCGCAACACTCACTCTTTTCTTCTTCTTCTTCTTCTCCCCAAGACGAAAGAAGCACGTCACTTTCTTCATCCCGCCAAGATGAGGAAACATAAGGATGGTCTTTAATCCTTAGCAACGCTTTCCTCTCTGCTTCATTGCACCTAATTTTTGGAGCTCCACTTCCAGAATTTCCTCTCAAGTAAAGAAAAGGCATAAAAAGCACGACAACACGAGGGACTGAATCGTTCATCATGAAAATGGACACAACTCTATTCATGATTTATAATAGTTCATCTTTGTAGAATAAATAGAAGACATTTGTATGTACTTAATAGTTGAATTTTGTTTGAGTTTTTCTTTGCGTTCACATTATTAATTTAATGTGATGCACAAGTATTTATTGCCATTTTTGTACAAAATATCTGAAGGGGTAGCGTTTGCTTTGTGTGGGTATAACATGTCATGGGATCAACTTGTACTGTAGCATTTATATCAAGTCAAGGTCAATGCACACGACTTTGACTATTATGAAAGCGTGACTTTACTTGGAAAAATAAATCTGTGTGGCATTGTTTTCAGATTTTTGATTTCAAAACTGTATTATCGTAATATAATTTTTGTAGTTTTAAAATAAATAAAAGGTGTTTGATTAATATTTTCTAAAAATAATTTTTTAGTTTTATCTTTTTTTAATTTTAAATAAAAAATTAATAAATATATTTAAAAAAAGGATTTTTTAAAAAAAATTAGTAATAAAATAATGTTATATGTAGTGCATGTGGGTTTGGAAAATAGTTCAAAGAGAGATGTGGTTCTATTACACCGTCCTTACCGTTAACACCCCTATATTAATTGAGCACGTCATTTTCGAGAGCTCTGTTCTCTCATCTCTCTTCATTTTGCTTCATTGAAGCTTAAGGCGAGCAATGATGGAGGATGGGGAATGCAAGCGCGGTGGCTCTGTTGGGGGCTAGTGATGGCGAGCAGCAATAGAGACTAGGCGCTGACGAAGGTGGAGGGTATTATGTTTTTCAAAGTTACGAAAGAAGTTAGAATTTAAAGTATGCTTTTTTCTGAAAATTAATAATAATTATTATTTTAAAAGATTTTAATTATATTAAAGGATTTCTAAAAAAATATTTTGACTAAAATTTAGTAGAGAGAGAGCAGTGTTTTATATATGATTAGAGATTACTCTTTACATTAGTTATATTTTGTAAGGATATTTAATTCTCATGTACCGTGATTATTAATGCTATTATTATTGCATCCTAGGAACTTCTAAGAAAACTTTTTTTTTTTAACGAAACGTGTCTGTAAACATGAATATATATAAGGAGTTAATTCAGGACTCCCCTCTATTACAACTAACAAATAATTTTATCATCGACCATGAAACTATAATTTATGTGCTCATATATTAATGTAAAGACATGAATAAACTACATTCAAAATAATGAAAAAATGGAAAATCTCTGAGCTACTGAAAACTTTCCCAGAAGTGGAAAACAACAAATTACATATTAACCGCTATGATTTTATGAATATCATAAAGGAAACAAAAACAACAAGCAATTGGATACTATTTGGAAGAAAATTCTCAGTGCAACCCTTTGAAACCGAATCACCTCACTGCATAAGGAAAATGTTGAATGGCTAAACGAAATTAACAATTAACCAATAGCTAGCATTGTACACAAAAAAAAAAATTAAATACACCAAAAACTTTGGAGACAGAGAAATTACCAACTAGCTTTTGAGCCTCTCGGATAGCTTATTCTTCTGAACTGCTGCAGCTACGTATGCCCAGTCTCCAGCCTTGTTCAACTGCTTGAAATATGCATATCTCCAAGACTTGTTGAAGATTAAAGTCCCACAAAACCCTCAAAATCCAACTACAGTTCCAAGTGCTAAGCTTATGTAAAATCCTTTGCTAATAAATTCATCTCCATCATGATTTTCCACGACTTCATCAGAAGTTGTCTCTTTTTCACTCCGACACTTTATTGGAAGTGGAACTCCACAAAGTTGAGGATTTCCCATATATGCAGCTGCATCACGGGATTGGAGTTGAGTGCTTCTTGGAATTTCACCAGACAAATTATTACTCGAAAAGTCCAATGTGTTAAGGCGATCCACTTGAGAGAGACTTGAAGGAATCTGGCCAGAAAAATAGTTCTTTGATAGATCAAGAACATCTAAGGACTTTAAGTGACCAATCTCTTGGGGAATATGTCCACTAAGATTGTTCCTTGACAAGTTTAAAGAAATCAGTCCAACAAGTTTAGTGATGTCTTTAGGAATCTCCCCAATAAATTTGTTGCTAGACAAATCAATGCTCTTCAAAAGTCCTACATTTTTGAACTCAGAGATTGCTCCTTTCCATACCAACTCTAAGTTTTCACGGTTGAAATCGAGTGGAACACCGGCACGGCCACGAGTGGCAGAATAAGGATATTTTATTGCTACAACTTGGTCTCCAATTTCTTTCATTGCTGTGATATTACCAAGACAATTTGGAATTTGGCTAGAGATATCATTTGAGGACAAGTCCAGCTGTTGAAGATCCACTAAATGACATAGTTGTGAAGGTATACTTCCATTGAAGCTATTAGATCTTGCACTAAGAATAAGAAGCTTTGTTAGGCTTGTACCTATCCATGCTGGTATTGGCCCCAGTAATTTGTTCTCTCCAACATCAAATATCACCAGCTCTGTACAATTTTTCAATGATGAAGGCAATTCTGAATTCAAATTGTTGTTTCCCAAATGCAATATGTTGATGGAACTTAAGAAACCAATGGAGATAGGAATCTTTCCAGATAGCTCATTATTTGCCAAAACTAGAATTCGCAGGGACTGTGCTTGTGACCAACAATCAGGCAACTCACCAGACAATTGATTATATGAAACATCAAGAAAGATCAAATGATTTGACTCGGTGATATTGCATAACGAATCCAGATGTGAGAATCGATTGTTGAAAAGATTTAGTGAAACAGCCATTTGGAGTAAAAAGCTTGGTATTGAGCCTTCCAACTGGTTTGAACTCAAATCTATATCAGGGTAATTTAATCTGTGGTCCAAGGAAATATTGAGTCCTTGCTTAAAATCATGATAACTTCCCACGATTTCATTGTTAGACAAATCGAGAAGACTTAAGAATCGATTAAAACCCCATAGCCAGTCTGGAATAGAATCTGAAATTCCTGAATTTGAGATATTAAGTTCATAATACTCATTCTGAGTTTGAATCCATTTTGGAAAATGAGGACCCAGCTTGCAAGATCCAAGATGAATGTAGGACAACTGAAAAGGTGGAATCCAATCAGAAGCAATCTTCAAAACAAGATCCGAGTTAGTTGATAAATCCAACGAATGTAAGCTGAAGAGCCTTGAAAAATGAGCTTCGGATAAGACATCATTGATAGAGTTTTCAGAAAGATCCAAAAACTTCAATTGTGATAATTGACCCATGCTTTTGGATAGTTCACTAAACTGATTTGAGGAAAGATACAAGTCAGTCAAAGAGGGATATAAGGTGAAATTAGGCAATGGTCCCTTGATTCTATTTTTCTTCAAGTTCAAATACTCTAAGGAGAAATTGGCACATTCCTTAGAGGGTGATTCAGCAAAATGCAACTCTCCGCTAAGGCTATTGTCGAATGCTTTCAATTGCCGCAATTTGCATATTTTCCAAATGGATTTTGGAATTTCACCTTCAAGAGTATTATTACTAAGATCAAGGTACTCAAGAGAAGCCATGTTTCCGAAACTTTCTGGAATGGACCCTTTGAGTTGATTTCGATTAAGATCAAGATACTGAAGGGCAGTCATATTCTCAAAAGATTTCGGATTAAGACTCTCTAATTGATTCCAACTAAGATCAAGATATGTAAGGGCAATCATATTGCCAAAGCCTTCAGGAATGGAACCTTTTAAGTTCTCATTGAAGCTAAGATCAAAGTATGTAAGAGCTGTCATGTTCATGAAAGATTTCGGATGAAAACCTTTTAATTGATTAAATTGAAGATTAAGATATGAAAGGGAAATCAAATTCCCAAAAGATTCTGGAATGATTCCATCAAACCTATTGGAACTAAGATCAAGATGTGTAAGTGAAGCCATATTTTTAAAACCATTTGGAATGGCACCTCCTAACTCGCAAAAAGCGAGGTCAAGATAAACAAGGCTACGATTATATTTGAACAACCATTGGAATATGGACTCGGATAATGGATTTAAAGTCAAATCAAGAACTCTAAGAACTTTTGAAGAGTTAAAATTATCTGAACTAGATGATGATGGAGGAAGAATTATATCGGGAAGATCACAATCACGTAGTATCAAATTTGTCAAGTGACGAGGAAGGTTATTGACAACATGCACCCAATCACTGGCTGAGCTCATGTTAGTGTTACTAAGATCAAGTTGCCTTAAAGAAGAAAGATGTAAAACCCAATTCAGGGTTTTCACTTTTAAGCTGTGAATAGAGTAGGAAAGATCTAAAATCTCCAAGCTGGAAAGGTTTCCAAGCTGAGGAGGAATTTCTCCACCTAGACCAGTGAAAGAGAGATTGAGGTACCTTAATTTGGTGAGGCTGCCAATGAAAGTTGGGATGGGATTCTCACCAAAGCTGATGCGGCTAAAGTCCAGATGATTCAAGTACTTTAAGTCGAGCAATGAAGAGCTGATATTACCTCTTAGACGGCGGAAACTATCAAAAGTTGAAGGAGAAAGATCGAGTTTGATGACATGATGATGACCAGAGTTGCTGCTGCTGCTGCACTGAATTCCGATCCATTCACAACACTCTCTTTTCTCCTCTTCTTTTCCCCAAGAGGAAAGAGCGTCCCCATCTTCTTCGTCGTAGAGATGGTCTTTGATCCTTAGCAACGCTAGTCTCTCGGTTTCATTGCATCTGATTTTTGTCTCTCCAACTCCTGAATTTACTACTCTCGAGCAGTAAATCAAAAGCAGAAAAAGCACGACCGTATGAGGTGTCAATCTGCTCATCATCATAATCATGAAAATGTGTATATCGATCACTCAAAACTACATATAAGATATGTGCTTGGCTAATTCAGAATTATATTAATCACCTTCCGAGATTAAATATATATAAAGATGATAGAGTAATGATATAGCACTAAAAATATGCACCCTATACACAGTAATATAACACTTATTTTTTAAAACGATTTTAATAAATATAATAATTAACTAAGCTAAACTATAATGTTACTGTAATAATTAAGTATATATTTTAAGTGCAAATATCATTACACTAAAGAAATAGTTGGTATGTATGTATTAGTTGAAGTTTGTGTAAAATTTTATTTGCGTTTACATTAATGTAATGGAGTACATCCAAAAGGATCATGCATCCGTTTACACTTAGCTGTTACTAGAGTCATAATTAGCAAGACTGACTATGTCTTAACTTGTATGTGAGGGTTACATATATATTACATAAATTGTCAAGGAAAGGAAGACTCGTTAGGTGTCTTGCCCTGTTTTCATTTACCTGCTACATATATTATATGTTTCCAACCACCAGCCATATATAAATATATTACCATATGTTGGCTTAATAAATTATAATAGCAAACGAACCATTTTTTATTTCTTTTGTTAAAAACCTTTTCACTGATAAATATATGTATAGAGAAAAAGATTCAAAGATTGATTTGAAGACTGAAGCGCGTTTAAATTTCTTTATGTAACATAAAAGAAAGAGATAAAGAGGAACTGTGCTTTGGCATGGCATATACTCATTACGTAACCAAAGAGAGGCTGTGCTGCATGCATGGCGGAATTTAATTGGGTGTCACAAAAGAACAGAGACTGGGACAGACAAAAGGACACAGCCGAACAGTTGACTTCATTTTGTCTCACTTTCATTTCATATATCTTCTTCATTTTTTATATCTTTATCTTCAATTTTATATTTGCTCTTGATGATGATGATGTCGATCGTTTCTAGTTTAAACGAAACAAATAATAAAATAAAATATAATCTTCATTCATTTTTGTTTTCATATTGCTTATTGAACAATATTGTTTGTGGTTTTATTTAATTTACCTTCTTCTTTTTAATCTATATCACCAGTTCTGTATTTTTGTTTTTACTTATGATGCATTTTCTTATATGGTAAAAATATATGATAAAGAATCGGAAACAAAAAAAAAAAGACAATAGTTAGTTAAGAGGATATCAGCCGAATGATTTAAACATATTTTTTTCAGCAAAACAGTTTTTAGTTTTTTTTTTAACAATGAACATTTCATTGAAATAAGGGTTTATATTTTTTTTGGACAATTTGTTTTTTCTCATTATCTGTTTGGACTCTGTGTTTTAACAAATTACTTTTTGGACCTTGTGTTTTGTAAAATGTTTAAAATAGAACCCTAAGTCCGATTTTGGTCAATGTTTTTTCAACTAAAATCACAAATAATTTACCAAACTAATAATTCATAACAAAAATAAAATTATTCTGCTTAAAAACTGTGTTGTTATATTTAATTTTTTCTTCATCAAAATTTGGTTTAATGTTCTATTTTAATCATTTTATAAAACATAACTTCCAAAAAATAATTTGTCTAAACATAGGGTCCAAACATGTAATGGGACAAAACACATAGTACAAAAAAGTATAAAACCTTAAAGTAATCAAAATGTAAAACATCCCATAAAAAAGAAAAAAATTTATCGATACAATTTCCTCATCCATTCTGAGGTCGTGAAGAGCCTTCAATAAAGATCTTATAATTTAGTACAATACAATAATAATCGCTTAAAGAAAATATAGATCAATGAATGATGTAAATGCCCGTACAAAAATATTATAGCAAATAATGAGAACCAATTTGAAAGATAAGAAAAGTAAGTAATATTAAAAATACAAATACTAAAGAGAGAAACATTTATCCCTTCTCTTAACAAAAAAAAAAAAATAATAAGATATTGTGAAAAAAAAAATATAATTTATTAAAAATAACTATCTAAAGTTTTTTTTTCCAAACTACTACATACTTACAAAAATAAAAACTATTAAAATATTA